>NC_139702.1:43028173-43230431 GCF_964188405.1 Protomyctophum parallelum
GATGACTACAAATCATTGACTACAACATGACGAATGGTACCATCCGCTCCAGACCGGATCATAAACACCAATTGGAATGCTACCCAGGCTAGGGCTGTACTTTACCAGAAGCTCGACTAACGCCGCGCGTCTGTGTCGAAGTGCGATCCGAGTGACACACACACGCACACGCGCGCACACGCACACAGCGGCGTACATTTTGAACGAAGGCAGACAGCAATGTATCTTTGCCCACTGACCGTGTGTTTTCCGTGCTGGGCAGGTTGTGAGGTTGATGTTTCTCGGTGAACATATCGTGTCCGTTGTCTGTGTATATTGTTTTAAGGTTGTAGGAAAGCTGTCATGAAGTGTGGGTCATGACCGAAAGAATAAGGTCGCGAATACAAGCAGCCAAAATTAGTTTTCTTCAACGGGTGGCTGGCATCTCCCTTAGAGATAGGGTGAGAAGTTCAGTCACACGAGAGAGACTCGGAGTAGAGTCACTGCTTCTTCGCCTGGAAAGGAGCCAGCTTAGGTGGTTCGGGCATCTGGTTAGGATGCCTCTCGGGCGTCTCCCTAGGGAGGTCCTTGAAGCACGTTCCACTGGGAGGAGACCCCGGAGCAGACCAAGGTGCATTTGGAGGAAACGCATTGACTCACTGGCCTTGGAACGTCTCGGGATCCCCCCAGGAGGAAGTCACTAAAGTTGCTCGGGAGAGGGAAGTCTGGAACACTGGTGGAGTGACTACAGATAAGCGGTTGAAGATGGATGGATGGATGGATGAAATGACGCTGTGATTGTAATCGGGCCGTCGCACCACGGAAGGACCACAAAACTGGGTTGAAAATGCAGAGGTAAAGTCTGTGACGTATCAATCACAGCTACAAAGCACAGGCCTAAACAGCACTTCCGCATACTCCGCATGCATACGTCATGGTCTATGACAGTGGTTTTCAACCATTTTCATATCAAGGCCCATTATTTATTATTATTATTATTTGATCCATGGACCACCGTTTGATAGCCTCTCATACCCCAAAACTAAGGAATATATTGTTGACACACACAATTCCATGATGTTGGCAAAGTCTACGATGTCTACAAGCTCACAAATAATGCATTGCGTTGTGGCACGTTGTGAGCTTGTAGATCAGCTATTGTTTATAGGCCTTAAGTGGTCATATGAAGTTCACATCATGTGTATAGACTTGTTTGCTTTTAAAGGGCAAGACCTGCACCTTTTTGAGGTTTTAGTTGTATATAGTTATCTTGTCAAGATGTTACTCCAAATGTGGACCAGAAATCTAAAATAATTGCACCAGTGATTAGAAATTCAAATTGATAATTAAAAAATATGCTCCTCGTTGACTTACATTGTGCGCTGAAACAGCTGTTGAAGTCAATCTTTTAACACGTAAACAAACACAAACAAAGTTGATTCAGACAATAGAACATCAACAAACCTATACTGTATTTGTATTATTTCAATACAAATGCTAATCTCCTGTTGATTTTACTATTTGAAGATCTGGATCCGGATCCACGGATCCAGTCCGGGGTTTCTTCCTGATAAAAATGGCAAAATCAATCCCATTTGGACTGGAGGTGGTTACATCATGGCAAGGTATATAATACCTATAAACCCAAACCTCTACCAAAGTGGTCTGAAGTGTAGAAACTTTAATCAAATCAAAGTTTTTCTAATTGGATTAGATTATTTAAAAAAAGTGCACTTTTGGAAATCTGTGGAGCCCAGTCGTGAGGCTTTCTCAGTTCAACTTCAAATATGATTATTAGGGGGGTTCCCAGTTCAAATATGATTATTTAGCAGGGGGCCCCATTCAAATATGATTATTTAGCAGGGGGCCCCATTCAAATATGATTATTGCAGGGTGGCCACGTCCTGATCGAAGGTTGAGAACAACTGGACTAGGCCAGAACTCTCCAAAATCAGGATCAGCATCAGACACAGCCACATCTTTCTATACACATCCACAGCTATAGGTCTCTAGTCTCTACTACCTCTCTCTGTAGTCTGTGATGCAATAATCTGGTAAGAGCCCCATATGGTTTCCTTTCTTTCAGTTTGCATGTCACAATGGCTAAGAAGGCAAAGAAGAGCACCTAAATTGTAATTGCTGTTATTAGATGCATATGCATTCTGCTTTGTTACATCACTGTTGCACAGAAATTACAAGACTACTACTTTGTCCAATTACAATTTAATGTGGTAGGTAAAGAAAGAGATTCAGAGTCACACACACACACACACACACACACACACACACACACACACACACACACACACACACACACACACACACACACACACACACACACACACACACACACACACACACACACACACACACACTCACTCACTCACTCACTCACTCACTCACTCACTCACTCACTCACTCACTCACTCACTCACTCACTCACTCACTCAATCACTCACTCACTCACTCACTCACTCACTCACTCACTCACTCACTCACTCCCACCCACATGCAAGCATGCACGCACGCGCACACACACACATTCACACGCAAGAAAACATTAATGGTGCTCATAGCTGAAGTTCAGGAGCAGGACCACACCTCCGATGCAGCTACCTCCACCTCCCATCAAGCCACCTCCAATCGGGTCACCTCCACCCGTGTATATAAAGCCCATCCAACCCCCGGTTCCCCCCCCCCCCGTTCTCGCTTTCGTCGTCCCACCCCCTCACCCTAATTCTCATCCTACTCCCTCTAACATCTCCTAACAGATCCCTAAGGGGGGTCTGACGTGCCTCGGGAGCATGCCGGATCCCTGAAGCTTCCCCACCTCAGCTCAAATCCCAGACGCCGCCGATGGCCCGTCATGGGCCATCACCCCGCTGTCGTGTTCATAACAGGGGGGCAGTCAGACAGATATTTTGTGAAGCCACCAAGGAAATCGGGATTTCCTGAAAGTTCATATAATGGCCTGTTGTGGCGCTGTCATTGGGCCCAAAAAAACCCATAGCCCCATAGAAGTCCATAAATTTGGGCCCAACTTCACCTAGACTGTATTACCTTAATAAACATGGTCATAGTTTAGTTGACTAGTTTAAGGTCATAGGTCACTAGTTTAAAGTCTCATTTCTAATGTCATAATATTCTTTTTGGAAAATGATGGTCCCATTAATTAAAAGAATGACCATAAAGTCGCGTATGTTCTGAGGGGCGTGGCTACCGTTACAGTCTATGATCGGGATTCCCCACCCACTCGAGTCAAAATAAAAACCAACTAAGAAGAAGGGGGGAAGTCCCGCCTCGTTGTCTGGGCCAGCCAATGGGCCAGCTGGGCCCAAACGGATCTAGAAAGATGGCGATTTACAATACAAGGACTGACAGGCTTCATTTTACGTTCATGTTAGACCCGGGGAACGCTTTGTCCATATCTTTTACAGTCTATGGTTCATAATCATGTCCTTCCTGTTTTCAATAAACCTGTTAAATGTTTCCATTGGTGGTGTGGTCCTTGATAGTGAATTACAATGAATGAATTCCTCCAGTTTGCTTCATATCTACCCTATAACCAGAACCACACCAGTACACTTAACGGTTAACATCCATACATCCTTCTATAATGTTTACCTCACTACGAGATACAGTATATTTATGTATAACTTTGTATTTGCTGAACTATTGTGTGTAGGGGGCGTAGACGTATAGCCGAGTCTCCCCTAGCAGTAGTGGAAGGTGGTCACAGTCAGTCAGTCAGTCTCCTTTTCTCTTCTCTTTCTCTCATCATTGGTGAGGTTGCCAGGCTGTTGCATTAGACTGTCTATACCTCTAAATATTTAATGTGCCTGACAGAGCCGTGGAGGATGTGACGAAGAGAGGATCAATGTGGAGCTGCTGATGTATTGACGATCAAGGGGGAGGTCTGAGGGATTAACAGAGGGCGGGACAGAAGTGTTAAAAGGGACGGATAAACAGAAGGAGAAAGGGAGGAGTGAATGGAGTCAGCGAGAGCCTGCTATATTGCTGACAGAGCGCGGGAGAGAGCGAGTGCGGGACGTAGGTAGGTGGTAGTGCATTGGTGACTCACAGAATTGGTACTTTAGCATCATTTACCTTCGCCTCGACCTCCTACAGGCGTATGCATAGGCTCAACCTATATGTAACTTAAATAGCACTTTATGTAGACATGGCACTTTATATAGTGTATAGTTTTCCTTAGATAGATATTCCACTGTTAGGTTCATAAGCTTACGTAGGATTCATGATGACTATTTCTATGTTTCGATGATGTATTACCAATTACCATGTTCTTTGTTCTTGCTTACTGTAAATCGCTCTGGATTAAGAGCGTCTGCTATAATGCCTACATTGTAAATCATTGCAAGTGAACACACCAAACATACACGTACTGCATGTACAAATACTGTACATGTACTGTACACACAGAAATACCTCATATCTTGAAGGTGTCTCGATATTCGTCTCATAAGCAGATGATGCTGTGTTTTTACATCCTTTTATCAATTCCTATTTTCTTCCAATAGAGGTGGTTTTCAATGGTGATCGAGGTTCATGTTATCTTCCCCAGTTCCTCTCTCCCCCCGCGGAACAAACCAACCGCTATAGGAGTCCTTAGTGCAGTCATAAGGACATGAATGAACCCTCACCAGTTTACACCTGCAAGCCCTGCAGTTTGTGTTTACTTTACCACACAAGCCCCTTGTCCACCCACGCTGGGCAAGACCTAAGCTGTAGACTCTAGCCTATGCATTTATTTCACAAAGTACTGACACAAAATGCACTGCCAGCGTACAGTAGTAGAATGCAGTCACAATATAGGCTTTCCAAATAAGAAGTAAAGTTAGATAACCCATGTTGCACCCAGCCAGGTTTAATCAAAAAAGATCATTCTGAAGTTACATTGCTCTCTTTCCATTAACCCATTTTGGACTGAGGCTGATTAAAAAAATGACTCCTGACCAAAGTTTTCTGAAAAACCTCAAATATTTATATAGCAGCATCACATTTTTGTAATTTTTGAATACTGTACATATTATACTGTACAGAAACCCCAAAAGGGGTTCCCGCCCAGAATGCCTCACTCTCTCTCTCTCTCTCTCTCTCTCCCCACCTGACAGCGTATACCTTATCAAAACTAATCCGCATCTGTCTTTGTCCCTTTGTTGTCAAAAGAACAATATATTTGATACTGATAATTAGATGTAATTAAATGACACAGCACCACTGTATGTGTGTAAGTGTGTGCATATATTCCTTCTGTGGCCTGGTTTGGGGACTTGGGCAATAACTGTTTGCGTTGGCCCATAGCGACAAGGGATCAGGAGATCATGTAGGAATGCTATTGCACGCACACACACACACACACACACACACACACACACACACACACACACGCACACGCGCACACGCGCACACACGCGTGTTTGCACCAGTGTAACTGCAACAGTCACTGACAGCAAACACTGAGCAGCCACCGCCACCACCACCACCACACTCACTCAGAAGTGAGTTGCATTGTTGTATTGCACACAGCGAGGTGAACTCACAGAGTGTACACACATGTAACAGAATGGACCTGTAAGGTGAACTCACAGAGTGTACACACATGTAACATAATGGACCTGTAAGGTGAACTCACAGAGTGTACACACATGTAACAGAATGGACCTGTAAGGTGAACTCACAGAGTGTACACACATGTAACAGAATGGACCTGTAAGGTGAACTCACAGAGTGTACACACATGTAACATAATGGACCTGTAAGGTGAACTCACAGAGTGTACACACATGTAACAGAATGGACCTGTAAGGTGAACTCACAGAGTGTACACACATGTATCAGAATGGACCTGCAAGGTGAACTCACAGAGTGTACACACATGTAACAGAATGGACCTGTAAGGTGAACTCACAGAGTGTACACACATGTATCAGAATGGACCTGCAAGGTGAACTCACAGAGTGTACACACATGTAACAGAATGGACCTGTAAGGTGAACTCACAGAGTGTACACACATGTAACAGAATGGACCTGTAAGGTGAACTCACAGAGTGTACACACATGTATTAGAATGGACCTGCAAGGTGAACTCACAGAGTGTACACACATGTAACAGAATGGACCTGCAAGGTGAACTCACAGAGTGTACACACATGTAACAGAATGGACCTGCAAGGTGAACTCACAGAGTGTACACACATGTAACAGAATGGACCTGTAAGGTGAACTCACAGAGTGTACACACATGTAACAGAACGAATGGACCTGTAAGGTGAACTCACAGAGTGTACACACATGTAACGGAATGGACCTGTAAGGTTCCATTTCTTTGTAAATGGATAAACGGATGAGCTTTTACTGAGGTAATGAAACATACAATGGTTGGTGGACACCTCTTTTCAGTGTGACATATACGTAGCAACCCCATCTCACCCAAATACGGCTAAATAGCACGGATTGCAATTCCGTACATGCATACACGCCTATAGAAAACCGCATGGCGAAGGCGGCGTTCACTAGTATTGTACGGAATTGCCAATCCGTGCCATTTCAACATGTTTGGGTGAGTTGGGGTTTGACATTATTTACGATTCTGTGCTATTGGGTTACGGGGCCGAGTCGGCTAAACCGACGCTCGACACAGCAACGCTCGACACAGCAACGCTCGACACAGCAACTTGCGGCGGTGGCCGCGCGGTGGTGTATCCCGTGGCTCAAGTTGGGTAGAGACGGCGTCCCTCTGTCACAGTCTATGGGGAGGATTTCAGCGAAAGTGTAAAGCATACAGGAGTGCGTGCACTCAGAAAGTCAAAGTCAAAGTCGTACGATTTGTCACACACGTTACCGCAGTGAAATTTGTTCTCCGCATTTGACCCATCTCTTGGAGCGGTGAGCCGCAGCCAAGGAACGGTGAGCTGCAGCCGTGCCGCGCTCGGGAATCATTTGATTAGTTGATTTGACCCCCCCAATCCAACCCATTGATGCTGAGTGCCAAGCAGGGAGGCATTGGGTCCCATTTTTACAGTCTTTGGTATGACCCGGCCGGGGATCTAACCCCGACCTCCCAGTTTCAGGGCAGACACTCTAACCACGAGGACACTGAAAAATACAGTACACACACACACACACACACACACACACACACACACACACACACACACACACACACACACACACACACACACACACACACACACACATACACACATACACACATACACACACACACACACACACACACACACACACACACACAAGCGCATATACGCGTATACATGTCCTTACAGAGATGTCAATAATGATGGGGATACTGGTTAGTACGAGATTATACTATTCTATTCTGTTATTCTGCTACTTCTAATTCCCCCTAGTAGAATGTTTTCAAATTCTGAATTTTATATTGATTTTAGTGTGAGAGTGTGATGTATGTTTTGTTGCTATGGGGGTTGTGCAGATTTGGGGAGTTTGTGTTGGAGATTTTAGAGTTAGAGCTAGAGATGTCTTCTTTTGTTTTGAGTAAGTTGAGTCAGATATACACATGTTTTGAACTTCAAATGTAAGTATTGGAGAGATTGAGATAAATAGATAGACAGATAGACAGATAGACAGATAGATAGATAGATAGATAGATAGATAGATAGATAGATAGATAGATAGATAGATAGATAGATAATCAATTAACCCCATGTGGGTAGAACAGTCTGAAGGACAGTCAATCCACAGTGTATAGCGATATACGCTATATTGTTTTTTGAAAGAGTCGCTGTGCACTCTCATAGCTCTTTAAAAAAAACATTCCAATGATTTGGAGAGAGACAGATGGATATGAAAAGTAATAATAGGCCTAATAACAATAAAATTGTCATGAATGGGACAAAAAGGAAGAATGAGAGAGAGTGTGCATGGGGGAAGGGAAATGTATGACAATAACACAGCATAATAATCAGTCACACACACACACACACACACACACACACACACACACACACACACACACCAAACACATCCACATGTAGTGATTACAAAGAATGCTGGGTAATTATGCTAATAGCACAGTAATGAGATACATGCCCTCTCTCGTTAAGGAAAAACATGTCGTTTTCTTTCAAAATTATGTTAATTTGCCAATGATCACACACGTATACATGCATACACAGTACACACACACACACACACACACACACACACACACACACACACACACACACACACACACACACACACACACACACACGGGAAATTGTATCTAATTATTGCCCGAATGTGTTCTTTGCTTCTGTATACTCCGAATGTGTGTATTCATGTGTCATCATGACACCATCTAGACTGGACTGGACTGGACCCCCCCCCCCCCCCCCCCCCCCCCCCCCCACACACACACACACACACACACGGCATCTAGACTGGACTGGACTGGACCCCCCACACACACACACACACACACACACACACACACACACACACACACACACACACACACACAGTCACACACACACACACACACACACACACACACACACACACACACACACACACACACACACACCATCTAGACTGGTCCACATCTGAATGCTGCAGAGGCCAACCGCTGAGTGATATAATGTCCATGACTGCACACGCACGCACGCACGCACGCACGCACGCACGCACGCACGCACGCACGCACGCACGCACGCACTTATCACAGATCCTTTAATGACTGTTATTCTCATGCCCTTTTGCCATGTCACGGTGACACACACGGACAAAAACAAGAGCAGTGCTGTTATGTCTAACAATGCACCAAACAGAAAAACACACCTGTGACAATAAATTATATCATTCACTTGACAGATCTAATCGTCAAAATGCAGTGTTTTGACAGCTTGGCAACTATACAGTAGGCCTGCTACTGTATACGTCTCATTTGTACTGCCACAGATATGAAGTTGGTTTAGCTTTTATACAAGGCTCCACTTGAATACGTTTAGGATGGAGAACAGATTCTACAAACGTCTTCTATATCAGTGGTTCTTCAACTATTTCATGTTAAGGACCCCAAAATGTATCTGTATTTGGCTACCGACCCCCATCTGAAAATATGTTGTTCCAGGGGACCCCCCCCAGAAGCAAAGATTTGAGTTAAAAACGTTCGCTCTGATAGAATATATATTCAAAGATTTTTCAAAAATAGCAGATCGGCACCATGCTCTCAACACTAACACATTCATGAAATACATTTACAAAAGGCTGTCCCTTGTGTGCAATTGAGCATTGTTAAATTAACAGTATTGTAATTAGGGGCGTCACAATTATAATCGTCTAATCGCAGTTATTTGAGATAGCCACAGTTATTTTGTCAAAATCGTCATGTCCATGTTGAAAGATGTTCATAAAGATCTTACAACGTTACGCGTCACTTTGCGACACGTTGTAAGTAAGCTTGTGCATCAGCTATTTCCACTATTTTTTTAACCTGTTTTTTAAAAAGTATAACATTTATTAAAATGCCAGTAAATTCTTGGTATATTTCAAGTTTTTTGTCATGTCTGCCCTGTGCACCTTTTTATTACGAAGCCTAAATTCATAATGTTCCAATTTCCAATGCCAAAAATTATTTGTGTGACAATTATAGGCCCCCTTTACACAATAACGGTTTCCACAGAAAATGGCAAAATAAAGTATTGTTTGCAGGGGTCCGTTTACTCCGTTAGATGACAGAGTTTTCGGGGGTTGAAAACGTAACAAAGTGAAAACTCACACGTTACTCACACGTTAGCCTGCGGACCCTCCATTTGAAAATATATGCCAAGGCAAGGACCCCCATAAGAAAATATTTTTGCGGCTCTAGCAGTGATTTTCAACCATTTTCATTTCAATGGCCCCTGGTTTGACCGGAATTAGCCTACGGCCCCCATTTTAATGGAATTTCTATCTCTGGGACCCCAATGTAGGCCTATGACCTATATTGTAAAATCACCTTATTTGTACACTCTGAGTTACAGACCCACAAGGCCCATTTTGTTCAAAACGATCATTTAGCTGGGGTCCCCCTGGAACTCCCTCAAGGACCCCTGGCGGTCCCCGGACCCCACTTTAAGGGACAGAGTCACAGGGGAGGTGAGGTGTGTGCTGGTGAAGATCCTAAACTAACACTGTCTATCATGGCTCGTTCCAAAGCTCGGAATGGAGTACAGAAAATCCCTGGAGTGGAGTGTGGGCACTCAGGGGTGAGACTGAGGGGGTGGGGGGGGTGGGGGGGTGTTGATTTTGACAGCTTCATTTTGATTTAGGTTTTAGTTTTAGTGTTTTGAATAAAAATTTATACCTGAAATGTTTTAGGTTTAAGTCGACTAAATGTGTTGATTTTGTTGTCGACAACAATGCATTTTGGTGCAGGGCCTTGATGGTGTCGTAATGGCAGATTTTGCCCTATTGGTTGCATGCCGACAATAGCTGACAACGCTGACAACGCGTCGCAGCGCAGATCTGCTATTTTCAGAGCGCAACAACTGAGTGCAACCAACTGAGGTGTGTGTGCTGGGCAGAACACAGCCATCAAACGTATGTTCTGTGTTTTTGTTTGACGGGCAGAACACAGCCATCAAACACAAATGTTTGGTCAAACCATGTGACTTCCATTAGAAAAGCATTCGGTATAAGTCCGACGTCATTTTGTAGTGAAATAAAATGGCGATAGTATTCAGTGTGGGGAAGACAGATTTGGGAGAACAGTATAACTCTATGGGGACACAAAAGCGACACAAAGTAGGACCCGGAAGTATCTCTGGAGGGGACGCTTACGTCACGGCTAGAATACTGAATTGAGGCAGCCATCAAACACATTAGAACACAGAACATGCGTTCTGTAAGTGTGTATGGCCAGTATGGGGCCATATCAAACATGCTTTTCCAATGGGAGTGACATGGTTTGACCAAACATTTGTGTTTGATGGCTGTGTTCTGCCCATCAAACAAAAACACAGAACATGTGTTTGATGTGTGTATGAGGCCTGTGTATATGGGGCCTAGTTGTGAGTGGAATGCCTAAAAGAAGCGAGGCAGAGAGAGAGAGAATGATATGAGACAAAACACTCCTCAATCCAATGCCTTGTTTTCCTGCAAGCTGCTGAATATTTTAAAGCAATTCAATTAGTGAATGGACAAAGCTGAAGACAGAGACACACACACACACACACACACACACACACACACACACACACACACACACACACACACACACACACACACACACACACACACACACACACACACACACACACACACACACACACACACACACACACACACACACACACACACACACACACCTGTGTTTAAAAGCTGATTAGTTGGCCATTAGTGACTGTGTGTGCTGGGTTATCTAAGGACACATGGTGGTACAGTGTGTGTGTGTGTGTGTGTGTGTGTGTGTGTGTGCACGCGCGCGTGTGTGTGTGCGTGAGTGCACACACAGATGCGTTCTTTTTCAATCTACACCATTTGTCTTTGCATTGTGAGCTTGTAGATCAGCTATTTTTTGTGGCAAAAAATGTCAGCACTTGAGCTGGAAACCAGGTTCAAATCTGGGGTAGAGGAAATTTAGCTTGGGAACTGTGTGGGCAGCGTTCCATTTGGGGAGCGGATGGTTCACTTCTGTCGTTGTAGTCAATGATTTGTAGTCATCTGGCAGGAAACCAGAAGACAAGAGGAGAGACACTTGGAATTGGAATCAAATCAAGTAGAAGATATATGAGACACACAAAAATATGTACTTCACCAGGACTCGAACTGGGGACGTTGCTTTTCCACCTTGACCCAACCAGCCGCACTGACATACCCACTATCTTATTATTATCATTATATGAACTCTAGTCCAGACTAAGTTTGAGCTCTAAGGTCAGTCTGTGGCTTCCTTCCTTCCTTCCCCTCCCCCCTCCCTCTATCTAGTTTTCCTTCACTCTCTCATTCTGTAGAAGTCTTCCCCCAACCACCTACCTCTCCCTAGAATAACTCTCCTCTATAAGCGTTAACCCCCTTTAAGCATTTCTCTCCCGCTTTCTCTGTCTTGCTCCTTTTTTTTCTTTTCTTCCATTGATGAAAGACATTCCTATATCTTGGCCCGGAAGAGATTTCTGCTACAGATAGCCCCCAGATCTCAACATGCTTTATGACTCTACCTCGCTTTTATGGCTGTGACTTTCTCTCTCTCTCTCTCTCTCTCTCTCTCTCTCTCTCTCTCTCTCTCTCCCATTCTCTCTCTCTCTCTCTCTGCACCCCCACCCCCTCTCTTTCTGTTTCTGTCTCTCTTCGTCTGTGTCTCTCTCTCTCCTTCCCTACCTCTTACCTAAGTATGAGGTATGAGGGTTATATTACCTCACAATGGCTCCAACTTTCTTTCTCTCATTCAGTCTCTCTCTGTCTGTCTCTGTCTGTCTGTCTTACCCCAGTATAGGCTTGAATGACAGGCCTATCTCACATCTATGGCTCCAACTATCTTCTCTCTCTCTCTCTCTCTCTCTCTCCGTCTGTCTCTCTGTATCCCCCTCTCCCTCCCTCTCTCCATTGCAGCTAGTACACCAGGCCATGCTGTGTTCTTTTTTTGAGCCCCTCCTACAGTATATCCAGCTTTTGGTGTGTGTAAGTGTATAGGGTTAGGGGTTAGGGGTTGGGGTGTGTGTGTGTGTGTGTGTGTGTATGTGTGCACAAACGTTGTCCTACACAAACATTGTTGTATAGGGAACAAAGAACCTTTTTTGCTGAACACAATAACCTGGGCCCGGAGAACACAATAACCTGGGCCCGGGGAACATATGCTCTTTCACACACAACCATTTACACGGTTATACACTATATGATCCCAGCTCACCTCCGGCTCCGTTATGTCCCAATAGTTAGAGAAAATGTGCGAAATGTGTGTCAAATCTGCAAAAAAAACATAATGCTTACCACTAGCTTTCTTCACAAAATGTGTGAAGAAAGCTAGTGGTAAGCAACATTTTTACATTTAATGTGTTCATACTATAACACTAGGTGTCTACTATAACATATAGATTTGTTCCAACCCAGCTCCCTTGGGAAACTTTGTGACAGCTGTGGAGTTGGGGTACCATTAGCCTCGGTACCAGGCTTTCATTTTTGTTGGTGAAAAAATTGAAAGCCTGGAGGAACGCATTGGCCGCTCTGGTCTAAAAGTGGGAGTCAACCCTTCCGGGTGGGCGTCGCTCCAAATGATGTGACGTAGCGCTGCACTAGGGGGGAGAGGAGGGGCCGGGGGTGACGGACAGATCGATGAGATCCAATCAGGGCGTGCGCAAATCTGAGCCGCGACCCGCCCCTCTAGACCAGAAACCTAACACGTTAGCTCAGGCTAGGGTACCATTAACAACCAATATACCAAAATGTCATTATGCTTTAAGTAGCATGTGACGTGTGAAACTAGGGGGTTTTCATGATGCTGAATCCATTCCAAGCATTAGTTTTGCACGACAACACTTTATTTGGCCATATAGCCACTTGCCCATTTGTGCCCAAATGTGCTGACTTCATCACATTAAATGACGGCTATGGCCATTTTTAGGCGAAGGATTTTTTGTGTGCAAAATTAATGCTTGCAATGGATTCAGAATCATGCCAACCCCTAGTTTGACACATTACATGGTACTTAAAGTATAATGAATGTCAAAGTTTTCTCAAGGGAGTTGGGTTGGAACAAATTTAGGATTGTAGACACCTTTATGAACACATTGTGCTAGTGGTAACCACGGAGTTGCACCACTCACTTCACACGGGTGTGATTTATTTTTCCGTCTCAGGTGACTGGCTGCTCTTCTAGACGTGTCTGCAGTGACCTCTGTCTGCAGTGCCTGTTTACACATGCTGGAGAAGAAGAAAGAAAATACTTTTCAACCTGTATTTTCTACACGGTCTGTGTCTCATCTCATAGGAGGGCTGTGGGCAGTTCAGAAACACATCTTCCAGTGACATCATCGCTGGGCAGACTTTTCTTTTTTTTAAGTAATTTTTTTTAAATTCTTATTATTACCAGAACGATGGCTTCCATTATAAAATTGAAACTTTTCAGGAATAGAAAGCCTACAATTAGCTTGGATTCCCCATTGATGATGTCTCTGGAACTCCCCACAGCCATTTTATCATGCACATTAACGAGGTGTCACGGTTTGCAGGTGTTAACCCAAGTGCAGGAACTCAAACAAAGGCAGGACAAGAAGATCACATAATTGATTGATTTGGTAAATGACATAGGATAACAGAAGTACATGCTCTGTTCTGTGCTGGATCGATCTAGAGAGGTATACAGTAGTATACAGTATGGGCCAGAATGGAAGCAACTGGTTATGATGTTGAAATGATATGTCAAATCATGCAAGAATGGCATTTCTTACAGAAAGAATGGATGAATAAATAATTGTTTAGAAACTTTAGAGAGTTAAATAACTGTTTTGGGTGGATTGTGTGCATTGTACAAGCAAAATGTCACTATCAAGTTCATCCAATTCCATGCAATATTACCAAGAAGTTACTAATAACTAAGCAACCATTTTATATGAAATGGTCTAGAAACCCACAGGTACCTACAAGAGCAGCTAGCATCAAACTGCCTGGGGATTAGGAGCCATCAAGCTGGAGAAGAGGTTGAGCAGATGTATCCATGAAGCTCTGATGCTACACAACTAACACAAGGCAGTGGCCAGCAGAGGGAGCCAAAGCACCGTTGGGTAGGAGGAGGAGGGAGTGGAGCTGGGTGCTTAAAGGGACATTTCACCTGGAAGAAACTGCAGTCACTCAATGTTAATAGTATTTGTAGTAGATTTGAAATTTGCACTCTGTATGTCCAGAAAAATAATGAAGTCTCTGTGTTTGACTAGGGTTTCCCCACTCTGGTAAAAAAGGTTTTTGGGGGTAGCGTAGAGACTGAGGGCACATATATGTTCCCTCAGTCTCTACGCTCATTCTGTAGCTCCGAGATGATGACGTGTGGGTGGGTTGGTTGTATGACATACAACCCACCTTCCACCGCGGTTCAGAAACGGCGCATGGTTTCAACCAGGAACGCTTTTTTACCCTTTTCTGCGCATTAAATCAAAAAAGTGAAAGTCGCCTAACGTGCTAAACTAATTTAAAGTTAGGAGCGGCCAAGAAAATCCAAGTTTAAATGGTTAAACAAGCGTTTAAATCGGTTGTTAAGCATGTTTTTCAAGGAAGTTGAAAAGATTTAGCGCCTCCCCGGCGCCTCCCCTGGTCGAATGTGGAATTAGATTTTTCCAACTGACTTCAGTTCATTAGTGCTAACATTAGTGCTTTTGTAACACTTGCTATGCATCTCACCGGTTCTCAACCAATGGCCCGAATGACTAGTGACTACTAATCATTTCCTAATAATAATGACTCAACCAGACAACCCGGTGCACTTAATTCCTCCTCTTAAGACTCTGGTGCTATTTATTACTTCAAACGGCTACCTTTCGGCATACTGTAGCTGGTGCACTGCTCCTCCTTGTGGATAGGGGGAGGGCTGTCTTACTGAGACAACATGTAGTCCCGCAGGAAGTAAGTGAGCCCTGCAGTGTCCAACACACATAAAAACCCCAGGAAAAAATAAAATATGATCTGGTTGCAAAAGGGGGAAGTGTCCATAACTGTGCTCGACTCCAAGGCACCGAAATATTGATCCATGCTTAAATGTAATTTAGTATTGAATAAAGTGAAAATTAAGGATTAAAAGCTAAAAAGTAAGGGATAAAGACAATGGGTCTTTTTTTTGGGCCCTCAGCTGAATCCGAGAGAGAGAGAGAGAGACGGAGCAAGAGCTGTTTCTCATTAACGCCATATTCATTTCGATGTAACTGTTGGCAGCGTCATTTCAGAAAATGATAGGGGGCGCCAAAAGATTACAAATCTTACTAGCCTACTGAATGTGTCCACCCCTCTTCCCATGGTGCTGCACGCGCGCACACACACACACACACACACACACACACACACACACACACACACACACACACACACACACGTTATGTTGCTGCTGCTGTCTATTGCCGTTGTGTTGGAGCATTCAATCCCCTGTTGAACACACACACACACACCCTCAACACCAGAGTAGCAGTGAGATGGACAGATGGAAGAGTGATCTTTTACAGCCTCTTCTCTTCCCTGTGTGAGCGTGTGTGTGTGTGTGTGTGTGTGTGTGTGTGTGTGTGTGTGTGTGTGTGTGTGTGTGTGTGTGTGTGTGTGTGTGTGTGTGTGTGTGTGTGTGTGTGTGTACGCGCGTGCCCCCTATGCCTAGCTTATAACATTGCCCTGGCAATGTCAAGCATCAGTGCCAAAGTGGGCATCTGGTCTGTGGACTATCACAGGGGAGAGAGGCAGGCAAAGAGACAGCCAGTTTCATCTACCCATCCCATAAACTCATGCTCAGCCTTGCTCTCTGTTTCTCTCTCTCTCTCTCACACACACACACACACACACACACTCACACACTCACACACACACACACACACACACACACACACACACACACTCACACACACTCACACTCACACTCACACTCACACTCACACTCACACACACACACACACACACACACACACACACACACACACACACACACACACACACACACACACACACACACACACACTACAAGTGAGAGAGAGAGGGACCGAGCTTGCACAAACCCAAAATGTTGTGCATTTGATATAAGCTATAGTAAAATGCCAAAAACATGGACCCATCAAACACTGACACACGCGGGCATGTGTGTGTGTGGCTGACAGTGGATCACAAGGTATAAGAACGGCTACTTAGGAAACTGCAGATTCCCGGTTCGATCCCAGGCTCAACCTGAGTTTTTGTCAAAGTGTCCTTGAGCAAGGCACTGAACCCCTAATACTGCTGCTGACGAGAAGGTTGGTGCCTCGCATGCATGGTTTCCTCTGCTAGAAATATAGCTGCAAGCAGCGATAAGGCGGGACCAAGAAAGAAGACAATACGCAAACAGAACTATATGCACAAATAAGAAGAGTTGTCGCTACCTGGATTTGCGCTATGCAGACAGTCAGTTGCCTCATTCTCAACAACATCATCCAGTATTTTTGGTAACAACTGTCCTGGTCTTTATCCATTACTACAGTGTGTTTTCACGTACAAACTTCCCTTTGTACGCTTTCAGTGCCATTTGGCATGACCCTCTACCATACTGTACAGTTATAGTTAGTTATAGCATAGACGCTGCATGTATGTATTAGGGACAAACCAGCAATTTTCATTGGCTCATAAAAACTAAATTTTTTGACTTAAAATAAATGTACTACGATTATTTGTCCGTATAGGTCCAAAGTTCACGTGTAGATGTTTTTGTGCATTTTGATCAAAGATCCTGGGAGGAGATACATTTTAACTGTTTTTCATATAATTAAAAAAGTCAGAACTGCAATTTTTGGCGGAAGGAGAAGAATAAGAAGAAGAAGAAAAAAACCCCACAAAAACAATAAGTGACCAAAGTCACATCTTGACTTCTTGGTCTCTTAATTAAATGTTAGGAAGGTACCAGTGGACAAGAGATTCAGTATAGGTAGGCCTAAAAGACAAGTCATTTTACACTTGGTTGGTTGCATGCTGAAAATAGCCGATCTACAAGCTCACAATGCGCCACGCTGCGACGCGTTGTGAGCTTATAGATCGGCTATTTTCAGCAAGTGTAAAATCAACCATTACGACAGCATCAAGGCCCACCAACGCCAAAACACATTTTAGTCGACTAAATCAACTGTAGATTTAGTAGACTAAAATCTTAGGACATTTAGTCGACTAAAGCTAGACTAACACTAAAAGATTCCAGGTGATTAAAATGTGACTACAACTAAATTAAAACTATTCAAGAGACTATGACAAAGTAAAATTTAAATTAGCTGCCAAAATCAACACCGTTACTGTGACAATGGCTGGGCAAGCTCTACCTCGGGATCAAATACCTGATTTATGAAAGGTCTCTACTTGTAATATCTGGTGGAGCTGTTGCCCCCGTGACCAGACTACGGATAAACGGTTGAAGATGGATGGATGGATGGATGGTTGCCATCAGAATGATGAACAAGGCATGCACACCGCCTGCATGAGGTGGTTCTAAACTAAAGGCTATAGTTCAGATTTGCATTTGTATTATTAACGCATTTCTACCATATAACGCCACTTTCGTTCAACTTTGACCCCTCTGTCACATGGAACTATTTGTGTCCAGTATCACTACGGCCAGCACAAAACCAAAGTTCCATGTGACAGAGGGGTCAAAGTTGAACGAAAGTTACTCTATATGGTAGGTCAACTATACAAATGACGCTAGTTTTGTGGATTCATTTATTTTTAATGAGTGTCCCCCTGCAGTGCCCCCCAACAAATGACCGGAACTACTTCATATTCACCAAAACCAGAGCAGAACTCCCACCACGGGACTCAGGCAATCAATTAATACCTTTGCAACCACTATATATATATTTTTTTTAGATATATTTTTGCGGCTTACGCCTTTTATTGATTTTTTTTAAGGGACAGACAGTAGGCTGACAGGAAACGGGAGAGAGATGGGGGGATGACATGCGGTAAAGGCCGTGTCGGGTCCGGGAGTCGAACCCGCGGCACACCGCGACTGGATCACCAGTCCGGTGCCCAGACCGTTACGCCACGGCCTGGGCCTGCAACCACTATATTAATGGAAAGTATTTCCTACAGCTTTATGTCCACAAATCTGAACTATCACTTTAACCATGTGAGAGATGTGGGTTTTTAGGTCCCGTGTCCACATGGCCTTTTCTTCTCGGTTGAAAACGCCAAACACAAAATGAAATTACTCCATTTGGGTCCATTTTTACTGAGTTTTAAAAGGCAGGGTAAATAAATGGTTCCTTATAGTGCGTTTGTTCTGCAACAGAGGCCGCCCCGTCTCTCCTGCTCTTTAGTAAACAGAAAAGGCATTTCTCAGGTCGGGATACAAATTGTATCCAATCAGGAGAGAGAACTCACACAGGATATAGGATAAACCAGAGCCATAGAGTAAGACAGAGTTACAACATTGAGGGGGCAGAAAACAGCCTGGTCACATGGTTCATGTACTGTACTGGCGCGAACCCATGGACTTAATGCATTCCGTAAACTTCCGGTTGACCCCATTCAATAGAAGTCTTATGTAGAAGAGCCTGGCCCCATACAGTGAACAGAGTTGTCGTAACTCTGTCTTACTCTATGGCTCTGGTATAAAGAAAAAACATTTCTCAGGTAGGGATACAAATTGTATCCAATCAGGATAGAGAACTCACACAGGATATAGAATAAACCAGAGCCATAGAGTAAAGTTTAAGCTGATAAATGGTAGGCCTACTCTTACTCCTGATTGGCTGAAATTTTGCAACACACCTGAAATGTATTTTCTATTACAGTATATTAAAGACCTGGAGAGACCCATTACTGGACAAACACTCAGAAAATACACACACACACACACACACACACACACACACACACACACACACACACACACACACACACACACACACACACACACACACACACACACACACACACACACACACACACACACACACACACACACACACACACACACACACACACACACACACACACACACACAGTACACTGGTCTATCAAGAAATAGTCCACACATGACTTTATGTTGCATTGACCAACATTAACCACCAGAAGGTAGCATATAGCAGCAGATCTTATCAATACATTCTCTCGTGTTCTTTATCAAATCGTTTTCCACCATGCTGGCGCATATATATATCCCCTTATGAAACAGTGAGGATGTTGACTGATATATTCAGATCCATATACCAAATTAGACGGCACCCGGGAGCAGTAGCCTATGGGTTGGCCCCCTGTGTCTTCCGAGGAAGAAGCCCAACAAACCCACGGTGAGGCCTTTAGGAGGGCCATTCAAGCCTCAAGCGGAGCCTGCGGCACCACCACGGGCAAGGTGGAGCCTGCTGAACCATTGCGGCTCGAGGATCCACCATTTCTGAATAAAGTGCCTGGTGCTGGGAGTCTGGTGCAACGCACAGGGCCTGACCTGGTGAGAGCAGGAGTGGACCTGGTGAGACGTAGGAGGGGCCCGGACATTTATGTATGTATTTTGTTATACCAAACGGCCATTATCAGCATCACGCTTTACCCTGATGCCCCAAATTAAATCTGAGAGCAGACCCAATTGAACGTGGTCATGTTAAGAAAATAAATTCAAATGTATATTATATTTAATAACCTGTTGCATGTTGTTTCTGCACTTTTGTATATAGGCTACATTGTCAACAACAGCAACCAGCTCGGACACCCCTGACACCATTGTCCCAGTGTCTATAAATGCAAGCAGGCCCGTCATACTCTGAGGAAGGCATTTTATTTGTTGAAACCTTGGTAAAATAAAAATAAAACATATGGCAGAAGCTCCATCTACCAATAATAGACGCAATGGTATTCCAAATTCCAATTGATAAAAGAAAAACATTGCCAAGTGGATGTGGAGCAGACAGCACTGTATATTTTGACGCAGTGATGTCATTTGTCATGCGCAGTAAATTGGACACACACACACACACACACACACACACACACACACACACCCTTATCAGCATGGATCAATGTGGATCGAGCTGGAGGGTGCTCAAAGTCTGTTCAGACCAGCTGTGCGGTGTAGCCTACTCTGAGAGTATAGGCTACACCGCACAGCTGGTCTGAACAGAGTAGTACCCTCCAGTGCAGCAACTAATTAACCTGAATCTTAACCTGAAACCTGAATCAATATGGAAAACAACTTACCAGTATCAAGAAGAATAAACACTCCAGTGCTGAGGGTGAAGATTTGACTCTCTCCTTTAAACCAGTGGTTCCCAAAGTGGGGTCCGGGGTCCCACCTTGACCTTGTACAGCTGTACTGTGGGGAATATTTGATTCTTGAAAGTAATATGCACTGTACAGAAAAGTAACAAGTTAAACAACTGTGGACATATTTCCCCATTCTTGGTTTATTTAGCCACTGATAGACAATGATCTCAACAGCAGTTTTCAGATATTTCTTTTTGCACTTTCCTCAGAACATGTAGCTCAGAGATGCATATAGAGAATCTCTGTGTTGTTAGACAATATAACTTGTTGAAACGTCGGTTTGTCATGGTTTTGGTTATAGAAAGGTCAAGGTGGGATCTTTGGGGCAACCCTACCATGTATACCGTATGTCAGTGGTTCCCAAAGCTCCAGGGGGTACCCAGCTAAATGATAGTTCGGAACCAAATGGACCCTTATGGGTCTGTAACTCAGACAAATGGACCCTAATGGTCCATTTGGTTCCATTTGTACACACTCAAGAGTTAAATTAACTTACAATATGTATTAGGGTCCTAGAGATAGAAATGCCTATAATTCAGGTCAAACCGGGGGGCCTAGAGCCATAAAGTCTCCTTTTATGGGGGTCCTTGGCATGTCATTTCAAATGGGGGTCCGCGGGCTAATGAGCTAATCCTTTTGGGGCTCCTTGACATGAAACAGTTTGGGAACCACTGCTGCAAGTAAATTGGTCTGTGAGAGACGGGTAGCGAGATGCGTATTGCACTCTAGAGATCCATTTTAGATTGTCTTTGTCTTGGTATTTATGTACTATATGTACAGTATATTAAATACTGGCTCAGAGAGAGCACTACATTATAATTTTAGTGTTCCTGTCTTGATTCAATAATGACGGTTTTGCCAGAGAAACAAAACTAAATAAATAATGTAAATTAACACTGTGTAAAACAAATTACACTTTCAGTCAGATTTAGATTAAAGCTCGCTCAGGATAATATGTGAACAGAGTAGAATTTGGACATGAACATGGAATGTATAACGGAGGCTAAGAAGAGCTTAACAGAATATAACAAAAACACAAATACATTTTTGTTTTATGGATGTGGATGTCTGTGTGTGTGCGCGCGTGTGTGTGCATGTGTGTTTGTGTGCGTGCGTGTGCATGTGTGCACGTGTGTTTTGTTGGTGGACTGCTATTTAAGGACGAGCTACACCATTGATCACAATTAATAACATAGCATATACTTAGTAATTATTTTTACATTGAGACATGTTGCATGATATATCTATATATTAGACAATGGTGTAGGTTATCACAGGCACTTAAATGCAACAATAATTTCAATAGTATAGTGTCAAAGAAACAAGACATTTGAGAAAAACGCATCAAATAAAACCAAAATATGTTTTATAAAGTATAGGTTCTTGTTAAGAATCTGCTCGAGGTGAGGGCTGCTCCAACAGTTCTGATATCTCCATTTCACAATCAATGACATAATTAAACTGACGATGATTAATATTATGTTAATAAAGACAACATAAAATGAATAATTATTTAGATTCCTCTGGACAACTATTGATGGCAGCAGCAGCGTTATAAGATGACCAACATACGGTATCTGTTCTAACGCCGTTAGCGCTCGTCCACCATCACAGAGACTATAGGGGTTTGATAGCATCCATATAGTGGAGGAGCATAGGGAGAGATAAGGGATATTCCACGCTAATTCGTCTAAAAGCACATTTGCACATTTTTCCCAGGGCATAATGATTTGTCTAGAGCACGTGACGTGTCAAACTAGGGGGTTTTCATGATCCTGAATCCATTCCAAGCATTAGTTTTGCACACAAAAAAAACTCCTTGGGCTAAATTCGACCATAGCCACACATTTGTGATGCCATTTTTAGCCCAAGGAGTGTTTTTTCGTGCAAACCTAATGCCTGGAATGGATTCAGGATCATGAAAACACCCTAGTGGCCAACAATCAGCCCCGTCCCTTCCATCTTGGGACCCCTCAGTGCCAATATCCACTCATCAGTGAAAAATCTGGGTGTGTTGTTTGACAACAACCTTAAATTTGATAAACAGATTACCTCCGTGGTCAAAGCAAGTTTCTATCAACTCAGGCTAGTGGCCAGGATCACGGGCTACCTTTCCCAACCTGACCTTCAGAGAGTTATCCACGCCTTTATCTCATCGCGGCTCGATTATTGCAATGCGCTATATGTAGGCATGGACCAGTCCACTCTCGGACGTCTGCAGCTTGTCCAAAATGCCGCCGCGCGCCTACTCACTGGCACGAGGAGGCGTGATCATATCACTCCGGTTCTTGCCTCCCTCCACTGGCTTCCCGTTAAATTTAGAATAGATTTTAAGATTATATTATTTGTTATTAAATCCCTAAACAGTTTGGCCCCCCTGTATTTATCGGCACTCATGGTCCCTTACACCCCATCCAGGGCCCTGAGGTCAGCTGACCAGCGGCTCCTGACTGTGCCCAATTCCAATTACAGGTCCAGAGGTGACCGTGCCTTTTCGGTGGCCGGCCCCAAACTCTGGAACTGTCTGTCCCTTCATATTAAGTCTGCTCCATTCTTAGAGACCTTTAAGTCTTTACTCAAAACCCATTTCTTCTCCCTGGCTTTCAATGTTTGACCTAATTAACCTGTGTACTTTTTTGTGTTGCTTTGATTTTGTTTTACTATGTCACTTGTGTCATGTTTCCTGTACAGCACTTTGGTTGGCCTCCTGGTCTTTGAAAATGTGCTCTATAAATAACATTTGATTTGATTTGATTTGATTTTAGTTTGACACGTCAGATGCTACATAAAGGATGATGACATTTAGACATTTTTGCCTTATATAGGCTGGTAATGGTGGCCATATGGATTTGGCCGCTGTGGCGACCACGAAGGTCACCGGCACCCTATAGCATGCCCTTGGCTACATCTGTGCAAAAATTGGCGCATTTAGACGAATTAGCGCGAAATATCCCTAAGCTCCTCAACTAATATGATCTTTTGTCGCTGCACCAGCGACTCCTATAACCAGGCCGGGCCGTGAGGAGCAGTTTGTTCCTTCACATACTACACGTCCTCCCGGTGGGGGCTCCTCACTGACAGATGAGGCAGGCAGCAGTAGGTAGGGGTCAGCAGTGACAACAAGACTACATACAGAAACATGTGGGGAATTCTGGAATTAGCGCAACGACTACATTTGGAGAAATAGGGCGGGAAATAATTGGCTACTCTAAATAGAAAATGGATATCAGAAGAGAGATTCTTATAACACTGTGTTTAGTGTCAATGTTAATAAATTATGTACAGACTTCCAATAAAACTTGTACTGCTTGTTTAGTTTGTAGGGGTCCCATTATCAACATTTAAGTTTCTATATGGAGTCTCTTTCAGTCACTAAAGCTAAATGGATGAATACATGAACATTAATATGCCTAAACTCTTAAGCTGAATTTGTACTCCATTGCACAATGGTGTCGCTTGCTGACAAGAACCGATTTTCAATGCATCACAAGGCCATTGTTATCTTGAAATTAAAAGATGTTCTTTTCAGCAAGCAACACTGTCGGACTACGGAGAATAAATTAAGGCTCTCACTAATGCCTGAGACAAAGCGAAACACTGAGTGGTTTTAGCCCACCTATCACAGATTTAAAGTGACCAATCACAATCTCTGGGAGGTTAGGTTTCATTTGGAGGTTGTGAATTAGCCCTTCACCAAATCCCACCCCAAAAAGTGATTGTCCAATGCCAATCCAAATAGTTTAGCAACGGTTGCTATGCAGGTCAAGCTTTCTTCGCTGCTAACGTGCCTAGTGGACATCGATGGGTTGGGGAAGGACTTAGTGAAGGGCGAATTCTGAACTGGTACGTAGTTAGTCGCTCAGACAGACAGACGGACGGACGGACGGACGGACGGTCGGAAGAACTGCCGATAAAACCAGATTAATTAATAAATTGTAATTGTAATTTCAGAGGGAAAAATGGGCCAAGAATCTGTTCACTTTGTTTCAGACTGTGTCTGAGGAATTAAGAGACTAATAATCTCTAACACATTATTCTTACATATAAAGCTTATGATTTTAAGTATTATTATGATACCGTTGGATAGCAGTCCCATTTCATTCTGTTGTAGCTGACATGAGAGTACAGGGGTTTTAATACACATGAGCTAACGGGGTTGGTAGATAGATTAGCAGACATAATAGCATGTATAGTTGCATAACAAAGTGCCACTAGGCGGGGGGAGGTGTCATAATACACATGAATACAGTGAGACATTGCCAAACTGGGATACCAGGACATCCATCCATCCATACAGGGAAGACAATAATAGGGAGTTCAAGCCACGTTCACCTTCCTCACTCTTTAACAAACAAACACACACACACATGCTCCTTCGTTTATCCATTCTGTCACAGATCTCCAGTGGCGTGCACGCACAGACATTCTGAGGGGCAGCTAGTGCTCAAGTGAAAAAAAGGGCACCGGTCCGTGGCTTGTACGGCGCGTGGAACCGCCATTCTGCCTTAATAGTGTGTAAGATTTATATAGATTTTGGGGGCATAAATAATATATTATAGAAGCTTTTAATCCAGAATTGATCGATGTCACCATGTGACACATACTAGTGTACGCTGTACAAAACAAAAATTAAATGAACTGTACCAAAAAACGAACTTTAAAAAAGGGCACATTGCTTTCCAGAGGGCAAAAGGGCAGGTGCTTTAGCACCACCTAGTGTCTATCTGTGCACGCCACTGCAGATCAATCGATCTCTCTCGCTCATCAACGATACTATATATCTATAGACTTCATTTTCGATCACCTGATAACTAAATGGCTAAAACAAAGGTGACAGGTTTACGGAGAGCCGGCGTGCACCGTGTTGTTCCAGAGCTCAGCATCAGCAGCGTGGGGCTCCAGAGAGGAGGAGGAGGAGACATCATCGCTGCTGCTGGTGTAATTGGACGTGGTGCGGTCCCCCGCCGAGACCACCTGATGGGCAAACATTGGGGGGTCGCTGAACGAGGATGAGGCTTCCTCTGGCAAGTGGGACGGGGTGCTGCTGCTGCTGCTGGGTGCGTCGTGGGACGGTGAGAGAGAGGAGGAGGAGGGTGCACTCGAGGGAGACTGCACGGAAGAGGAAGAGAGCGTGTGCGTGTCTGAGGAGACGTTGGATGGCATGGCTGAGGAGGACGACAGGTCGCCGTCGAGCGGCGTGACCGGGGAGGGCAGGTCGTCGGATGGCGTGACGGAAGATAGGTTGGAGGAGGAGGAGGGCATGAGCGAGAGGTTGGCGGGCATGACGACCGAGGACATGTTGTTGGACGACGGCGTGGCTGAGGAGGACACGTTGGAAGGCGCGACTGAAGAAGAAGAAGAAAGGTTTGACGGTGGTGCCACGGAAGACAGGTTGGAGGGCATGACCGAGGTCAAGGGCGCGTCGTCGGAAAGGGCGTGGGGTGGAGAGTCAGACAGGGTGTGGGGTGGAGAGTCAGACAGGGCGTGGGGTGGAGAGTCAGACAGGACGTGGGGTGGAGAGTCAGACAGGGTGTGGGGTGGAGAGTCAGACAGGGTGTGGGGTGGAGAGTCAGACAGGGTGTGGGGTGGAGAGTCAGACAGGGTGTGGGGTGGAGAGTCAGACAGGGTGTGGGGTGGAGAGTCAGACAGGGTGTGGGGTGGAGAGTCAGACAGGGTGTGGGGTGGAGAGTCAGACAGGGTGTGGGGTGGAGAGTCGTGCGGCGCGTCCGTCGTAGAAGAATCGGCCAGCGTGGGTGTGGGCGTGGTGGTGTGAGCGGGGGTGGGCTCCTGGGGGTCCGTGCACACGGGCTGCCCCTCGCCAACGTACCACACCTCGTTGTGCCTGTTCACCAGCTTCAGGGGACTACACAAACGCACACACGCACACGCAACTTAGTGAGGTCACGCTTGTGTGTTTCCGTTTAATTAATAAATGATGTATTTTGTAGCGTGTGCAGTGGACATTATTCATGTACAGTATATACCTGTCGTAGCCAACACCATAGTGGAAGGTGTGGTTGTAGGAAGCCTGCACTCGGCTCAGCTCCTTGGTCAGCAGGTGTGTGTGTAGCCTGGAGGTGATGGACAGCATCCAGCCTCCGTAGCTCCTCACGTAAACGTCCATGCCTGGCATCTCTGTGAAGTAGAGCTGGGAGGAGAGACGAGGAGGGCAGTGTTTAGACTCACACACACAGACACACCCACAGGCAACACCCAGTCTAAAGATCATACAATGTTGAAAAAAAGTATAATCAATGCCTAAGTATACTTACATTTAACTGTAGACGCCTAAATACAATTACTCCAAATGTTATAGGCTACTCTTGCTCAAGTCTAATTTTAAATGCAGAAATACCAGAATAACAATTTGTTAAATTTAATTGTTAGCACGCACGCACGTGCTCGCTCGCACACACACACACACACACACACACACACACACACACACACACACACACACACACACACACACACACACATTACTAATGTTGCTCTGGAGAGGAATGTCTGTAGCTCTCTGGTGGAGCTGTTGTCCCCGCGACCCGACTACGGATAAGCGGTTGAAGATGGATGGATGGATGGATGATTTGTACAGTGGATATATGCTCTGCTGACATTGTATTGTCCTGTGTAGGAGCAGCAGAATGCCAGCTCAGGCCCACCTTGTCATTGGTGGGTGAGGGAGGTTGGTGTTGATAGGCTGACCTTGTCATTGGTGGGTGAGGGAGGTTGGTGTTGATAGGCTGACGGCAGTGGGAAGCTCAGCGTGTAGACCGCTGGTTCCCACAGCTTGGTCTCCTCGGGGATCTTCACCAGCACTGGAGCGGTCATCTCCATCTGGACACCTGCCAATCAGGCATGTATTGTAGGGGGAGAGAGAGAGAGCGAGAGAGAGAGAGAGAGAGAGAGAGAATTGGTTCCAAGTCACACCAAGATAGATTTACAGTACTTTGCTGAAAAGGTGAACTTTATTCACTCATACATAAATGTTTTAAAGGTGTAGTGAAATGGCTTTTTTGGGCATTTTATTTGGAAGTTTCAGCCTCAGACAGCAGGATCTAAGTCCCTCCAGGCTATGGGCCCGTAGGTCCACGCATATGCAGAGTGGTTTGTTTACAAATTGACAGAGAGACGGCAAGAAAGCCAGGGGATTTCTTTCTAACCTGTACACAAACTATATACATATTTTAGCGTGATGATTAAGTTGAAAACGAATAATACACTGTCTGGATGTCATCTTGAATTGGATTAAAAACGGAGGATTTCAGTAGCAGCTGTGTTTGGAGGACGTCTAGCAATGGGAATCAAAAGGGTGAGCTTCATTTTTATTGGCTTTTATTGATGTGTAACACTACACGTCATCACGCAGCACGTTTCCATTTAAGGAAGTAATTACATATTTATTTTTATGGACTTTTGATATAAAAACGAGAATTTCCCATTTTCTTGGCATCCATTGTTAGGTATGCCCATATGATGACCACGGATATGGTCTAAACGTGTTCACTACGCCTTTAATGCAACATTTTGGTCAACTGACCGTAATCATCGTACATCTGATCAGATGATAAACCTATAAGATACAAACTCAACCATGGTAATTTAATTATTAGGCCCACTAAATATAACTAAGTAACAGACCAGATCACCCTACCAGCATCATTGGCTCCAGTGATGTACTGGAACAGTCTCCTGAACGCCATGGCTGCACCTACTCCCATAAAGTAGGCTTCAGCATCCGTTGACACCCAGCGGGTGGGACTGTAGTGTCGTACCTGAGGAGAAAGACACAAGCATGGCGCGCGCACGCGCACGCGCACGCACACACATGCACACGCACGCACACACACACACACACACACACACACACACACACACACACACACACACACACACACACACACACACACACACACACACACACACACACACACACACACACACACACACACACACACACACACACACACACACAGGAAAGGAAGTGCTTGTTTGTGTTGTAGTCTATGTCAGATACATGTGAAACAATCAAAGCACGCGTCACGTCACTCACCTCATATTCTTCCATTTTGCAGATCAGTTCATACTCCAGACATTCCTTTGACTCGCTGCAAAAACTGCCGTTGGTACTTGGGCTATATGAGAAAGTGTAAATGACCCAGTGTTGTTTTTAGCAACATTTTTTTATTTTAGTTTTAGTCATAGTCTATTGAATAGTTTTCATTTAGTTTTAGTCATATTTTGGAATGTTTTAGTGTTAGTCTAGTTTTAGTCGACTAAATATCATAAGATTTTAGTCGACTAAATCTACAGTTGATTTAGTGGAACAAAATGTGTTTTGGCGGACCTTGATGCCGTCGTAATGACTGTTTTATTCTCTTGCTGAAAATAGCTGTTCTACAAGCCCACAACGTGTTGTGAGCTTGTAGATCTGCTATTTTCAGCATGCAACCAAGTGTAAAATGACTTCCTTCTCCCTTCCTAACATTTTAGTCTAGTTTTTATTTGTTGCCGAAATTGTCAGTATACAGTATTTAGTCTTAGTCATTATTCATAGGTTAGTTTTCATTTAGTTTTCGTCAGTGAAAAAAGTCGACGAACATTTTTCGTCTTGGTTTTAATCGACAAAAACAACACTCTCGTTTTCTCTCAACTGAAATGCAAACGTCTCTCTATCGGTAGGAAAAGATGAACTCACCCTACGCTCCCTTCAGTGGAAACCACCAGAGCTAATGCCACCAGTGCTGAGAAGATCAACCTGAAAAACACACACACATACACACACACACACACACACACACACACACACACACACAGTCATCAGAGAACTCCATGTTGTTGCATTGATAGCTGTATGACGAACAAACTATTAACAAGATAGAAAGGTTAAATAAATACATAAAAATCACACCCGTGTGAAGTGAGGGGCGCTCTTATCATGCATCATCGTGCATCATCTCATACTGGCCAATCAGAATGCCTGTTGCCTGTGATTAGTTAGCCGATTTGCCCGTTTACATGACGTACATTCATCCATTTTCCCTTCAATGTCAATGGCATTTAATGTTTTGATGTTTAATTTACGTCATATTTAGCGGAATTTTGACCTAACGTCTCCGTTCGTTGTCAATGGCAAATCTTTAGACGTGTGGGGACAAAAGCTGTATATAGGAGGGGCGCCCCTCAAAATTAAAATAAAAAATGTAGGCCGATGAGGTCTATTGTTGAGGCTGGGTAAAGTACAAAAAATAGGACTTGCCCCCGCGACCCGACTCTGGATAAGCGGTTAAAGATGGATGGGTGGCTGGATGGAGCTTGAAAATCTGATCATTTTTATATTCATCTCAGCTGCATTATGTAGCCTCGGTAGAACTTATGACATCTAATGTAGTTGTTTTTTATATAGAATGACAGGAATGCAACAACAAACATCGTTTATTTTCCCAATTATTTCAATTAAGATAAAGGACCACTTCACCACTTTTCAACCTATCTTCATATAATAGGTCCTCACTAATAATCATGATAAATGGCACCATGTTTTTCTTCTCAGTCTGTGTCTCATAGGAGGGCTGTGGGCAGTTCAGAAACCCATCCACCAGTGACATCATCGTTAGGCAGATTAGTTTTTTTAAACAACATTTAGTTTACAAAAATGTTTAGATTATTAATGTGAGAACGATTGCTTCCATTTTCGCATTGCATCTTTGTTGGACTAGAAAGCCTGCAGTTTCTATTAGCTTGTATTCCCCATCGATGACGTCACTGGTGGATGGGTTTCTGAACTGCCCACAGCCCTCCTATATGAGACACAGACTGAGTAGGAAAAAAAGCTATTAGTGAGGACCTATTATACGAATATGGGTTGAAAAGTGGTGAAGTGGTCCTTTAAGTGACAAATAAAGTGCGCGCTTGGCGTGCATCTGTGGCGCATGATGTGTAATGTTTCCAGTACTGCAGACATAAAGTGGGACACATTATCCGTTTAGAGGAGGGAGGAGGACTCATTCTGCTGCATCATCAGCATGCTCTACCTTTTTCAAAAGCAAAGGCATTTTGAGGTCATTGTGAAGACACAGTCAATATTACCCATTCTTTATTAGACCAGCATATATTATGACTTAGGTATAACTTAGCCTACGTCAACCTAAATCCTCATTATAAAAACTAGCCTATAAATAGAATATGGATCAGTGAATGAAAAAGATTCGTTAGAAGGATGACAATGCATATATAAGCAAATATGAACTTGGGAGGGTATAGCTTTAATTGTTCTGAGACTGTTGTTGTGGATGAATGTATAGGCCTGTAATATAGGTTATTACATTTTACATTTATATAGCTATAATAAAAAATTATATATCACGTTAAAGTGTGAGTATATAGCCTATAAGATCTCCCGCATAACAGGCGCATACCTGCAAGCCAAGGGCGACGCAAAAGTCATCATCAAAATGAAATGCAGATCAGGGGACAGTATCAGCATGCGTCGCATAACGGTGAGCAAAACATGCAATCAATAGTCTCTCTCACACTTTTATAATAAACATTAAAGACGCGTGTATTTTAAAAAGCAAATCAACAAACCAACCACACACGGAACAACAACTTCCTCCAGCATTCATTCATCAATCAATCAGTGATGATCAGTCAGTCTTCATCAAATATACAAACAACAATACTCACATCATGGCGTGCAGTCAGTCAGTTCGTTAGGTTTATGGTCCAGCAGACAGTATAGAGCAGACAGACAGTGACTGCAGTGTGAAGGTGCTGCTCTGTGAGTCTGAGTGTCTGACTGGCTTTACTGCAGACTGCAGCAGTGCTGCTGGCTGGGCTGGCTGCGTTTATACTCCGCCGTGCGGCGGTGTCGCACGCACCTAACCCGAAAACAGCCGATCTACAAGCACGCGACGCTCTGTGTGCTTGTAGATCGGCTTTAGTATATAAAATAATTCAGGGTGGGGGGGGGGCTTGTTCTCATTCTAGACAGTTCAACAACAACACCAGCGCAGCAGTTTGAAGAGCACTAAATAGGCTACCACCAGGCCAAGGATTCCTTAATCCAAACATCAGCGCTTTTTTGTCACAGAAAGACGACCCCAAAATGACTAATGCTTTTTTGACCGTTTTAAAGCATTGCTAGACTTCACTAGGGGGAAGGGAAGCTCCAGCGTAGGCCTACCAACAATAAAGCACTGCATTCACATCCACTCCCTCCAGCTGTGGTGGTGAAGAGCACACAGTATTAATTGGAAATAGGCCTACAAATTAGGCATTTGGAAGACACTCTCTTAATACAGAGGGATTTAAAGTAAAAGCAAGGTAAACCCAATCTTGGATCATGATTCATAGACCAAGTCAAGGCCATATCATCAGTTGGGATAAGGTGGGGGGTCTGAAGAGGTGATAGTCTTGTGGAAGATTGGGCCAAGATCTATTAATTACCTTGCCAATAAGTAATCTGATTGCATTAAACGACGTTAAAGTCACTTTGTCACTTGATTTGCCATTCACTTTATGCATGCGCAATGCACATACCCTCTATATGTTCCAGTGGAACATCAGAAATGGACCGGACAGCCTTAATCATGATGTGCTTAATCAGAGATTCACATAATGTGAAATAAGTATTCCTGAAAGTGTAATGAGCCAAGAAGCATGGAGCCTGTCAGCAAACCGTGAGCCAAGGGAATGAAGTGTGGCATGGATGGCTGAGTTTCTGTAACAATACAAATGCATAATGATGAAGTTGATTTCCTGCCTTTCCTCTGATGGTCCTGCATTTATATATTTATATTTTGAGATGTGGGTTACTATCTAAATGTAAATATTTACTTTATATTTTTTCCTCTGTTTTTCCCATTTATTGTCTTTTTCCTTTCACTTGGTGCTGGTCACTTTGGGTGTTTTGTTATTATTTTTTGATTTATTGTCTCCACCAGGCCGAAGGCATGGGGGGAGAGTATGTTTTGCACTCCGTCCGTCCGTCCGTCCGTGTGTGTGTCCGTGAGCAGCTAATCTCCGGCACCGTTAACCCGGTCGATGCCAAATTTTGCGCACACACTCCCTGGATGCCAACGATGAACCTCTGCCCCAAAATTTCCAGAACGGCCTGTTATAGCGCCACCAGGAGGCCGCTTTGTGCAAAACAAGTTTTTGCACAGTACACCTACAGATTTTGTCCAAACATCGCACAAATTGGTACACAGTCTCTCTAGAGCCATTCAACAAAACGGGTCTTTCAGATTTCTCAGACTCCATCCTGATTGGTTAAGATTGGCTTCCAAAGTTCACAGGAGTGCTCAGTTTCAAACAAAATGCTGCAAATCATGAACACATCGCGTGATTTCCGTGAAATTGTGCACGCACATTCCCACTAGGCCGAGGAAGAAATGCCACATGAACAATTTCAACTCAGCCTCAAGGTGGTGCTATAACTGGCCGAAAAGTGTTTTTACCTCTAATTTACTTTTGTTGCCCTTTTATCCAACCACCAGATGAAGGCAAGCTGCAATGTCCTACATTCCTATCCTGGTGGAGACCTGTGCCCAGAAGGGCACTTTTTCTAGTTGAACATCTTTTGATGTATAATCAACATGATATATATATATAACACAATAATGTAACTAAAATAATTTATATGACAATGAAATAATATCGATGTAATTGAGTCACACCCACCACCTGGCTGTATTTAAGGGTGACTAATCAGCCAAGCTGACAGATAGACGCTGACGAAGACCTTTTGGTCGAAACGCGTTGGTCCTGTTATTTATTTGCCTTGCTCATCATCTTCAAAATAAATTATTACATTTTTCACCAAAGACGGAGTGCCTTGGATTCTTTTCTCTGTCTGCAATTCACATTATTGACAAGCAGTACTACTTGGAGGAAGGATACCTTTTGTCTATATGGTTTTACCTGTATCACCAAAGAGCACCTATCTAAGAGCCACTAACAGATCCCTGCAGCGCTTCCATTCCTCTATTTCTAAACAATACAAATGCACTTGTAGAAAACCTCCAAGATAATGTCAGATAAGAACTAGAGATGTCCTGATACTGTATCGGGAAAAGTATCGGATCGGCCCTTATTTGTCATATGGGGTCATATCGGTATCGGTGAATATTCCAGTCTAACCGACACAGGGGTAAGGGGTTGACAGTTGACACTATGGCAGGTAAATACAATGTTGGGGCATGTGGAGTTTGTTTTGGAGTTGCCCAAACTGAAAGTGCACATTTAAGTGAGGAGTCTGCTATAAACACAACACGAGATATATAGCTAGATAGCTATAAACACAACATGAGATCACGACACTGGTATTGGCTAACATTGAGGTATCGGGATCGGATCGGAAGTGGAAAAAGTGTATCGGGACATCCCTAATAATAACTCCCCAGGAACTGTAAGCCCTAACCACACCAAAGGGTCGAGGCAGTTTTAGTGTTGTCCCAGCGCCGCGGTGTGATATGTCCTGTTGCACGTTGACCCACGTGATTCAACTGGTTAAATTCAATGGCCCTAAAACCACACAAAAGGGTGACCATGCAATTCCTCGCCACCGTTTGGACCCAAGGAGTTGCATGCATGGCGACCCTTTGGTGTGGTTTGGGCTTAAGACATATCCAAGCAAACGAGTTTCATTTCAGACCTCCTTTAAACATCAGCTTTTATTTGAACAGTTCACACAGACATCAAACACCCCAGGCTCTGACTGTAACAAAGCAAAAGCACATGAGCATACCTGCTCAGGGCCCGAGCGCCACCCTCTGAGCTGCCGTACTAGAATCCATTCCAGATGCACACGCAGATCCCACACACCAAAAGGTTTGACATGCTGAAATCACCTAAACCTGACTGGTTCCACCAGGCTTAGAAATCACCCGTCGCTCCCAACAATGCGTTGGTCCAACATTCGCTGGGGGTTAGGTTAGGGTTTTGGGTAGGGTGTCGGTCTAATGACAGTCGGACCAATAGTATGTCAGAACTAAAGCCTGTACCCCTATGATCTTGTACAGAAACCTCTCAAGTGTACATTTACCCATTATGTGAATGAGTGTACAAATGTAAGTGTCCACATTTTGGCGTCCACGTTTGTACCCTCTCAAGAGTTGAACTGAACTCAGGATTTTACTGTGTATGTTCATCAACCCCACACAGACCTGTGGGCTGTGTGGGGGTGTCCGCTGCAGAGAGGAGTGTCTGGTGAAATCTCAGTGGTCTTTTCTTTTCTTGATTCCTCCAACCTACTCTTCAGTCCGTCTCAAAAACCCAGAGGAACATGAGACAGATTTCCTTCGTAACTGTCTCATCTGTATTTTTGAGAGAAAAGGCAAAAAGGGGGTGAGGGGTGGAAATAAAATAAAAAAGGATCTCAAAGCAAACCTGTGGATAATGTCTGAGGCACTGTGTAGCCACACTTATACTTTGTCACATGACAGAGCATAAATGAAGCTCATCTATGAAGCCTCTATGCAACGTCTATCCAAGAGTAGGTAATGGAGCCCCCCCCCCCCCCCCCCCCCCATACATAACCGTCTTTAGTTTCTCTGTTTTATATTTACAAATTTTCCTCATTGCACGCACATCCGTTATCAATAATCAATAAATTATTGGAATAGGTGTTAACATCAACAGTTAACACCAGGTTAAAACAAAAACAAAAAAAACTACCAAATGAAAACACTAGTATATATCATTCATTCAACCGTGTTCAGCCAAACGGGAGCCGATTGTGACGAAACAAGCCATCAGTGAGAAGACCAGGACGTGAGGGACGGATGCCCCATTGATCCGGTCGCTCCATGTTAGCCTTTTGGATTCATTCAAAGATCCAACTGTGCTGGACTTCCATCATTACACATTTTCTGAACTGAAATCTTTACAGAGATGTAAAAATGACCTCAAAAAGCACTAAATTACAGCAGTGGTCCTCATGACAGGCTGGGGGGGGGGGGGGGGGGGCTCTCAAACACACAATAAAAATAGTTATAATACTGAAATACAAGAAACATATTTCAATATGAAGTGAATATACTGAAACATAAAACTTCAAATATATTTCAATATACAAGTCCAAATACATAACAGAAAGTAAGCAACGATATATGCGGTGATGGTTGTTGTATGATCGAGATTGACCAGCGTGGGCATTATTATGGGGGGGGGGGGGGGAATCTGCAGCACCGAAACGTAAGGCGGGGGCTATTATGCATGATTACCACATGAAACGTAATTTGCCTGCTACCTGAGTATGGGCTGTTTGACCGCTCACAGGGAAAATAGCTGGTCAACTCAAACTTTCTCCCTGCCTCTCTCATACGAACGGCACATAACACTCCACCGTGCACAAAAAGGTACAGCTTTAAGCAGCTTCACACAAGTACCATTTAAATAGCCAATATAAACACACCCAAAGCTAAATCTTCTCTAAAATCAATGTCATCTTTGGAGGCAGAGAAAAAAATAAACAGGGAGGGTGTGGGGGTTAAGGAGAGAGAGGGAAGAGTGGAAAGAAGATCCTATGAAGAGAGGCAAACAAAATTATAAATATAAAGAACATCAAGTCTCCCTTCCATTGTGTCCCAGACTGTTCCATCCATTGTGTATAGCAGGAGCCCCCTCCCTCTCTTCCTGGAATAAACCATTCTGAGTCTCTGGAAGGAAAAATGTTCCAGGAAATGGAAGTCCAAACAAAGTAATTTTTTGTTTTGTTTTGCATAGCCAGACGGTGGGCACTGACAGAGCCGCACAGAGTTTCAAAGAGAAGCCGTTAGTAGGGAGAAGAGCCTTGGTCCATCCTACACCCCGTTTTACCAGCTGGTCCCCTCCCGACAAACACAAAAAAGGTACAGGAGGTACAACTCGCTCACAACGTGGACTCTCTCTGGCGCTCACGTCCATTAGATGTCTTCTTTACTTTAGTTATGCCCTCCAATGCACCTGACTCAGTCACCCTGGAGAACAAGAGACAAAGTATAGTGGCTGATTTTATGACTTTTCTTTCCAAAGTGAAAGATTTTGGCAACACACACACACACACACACACACACACACACACACACACACACACACACACACTTACCTTTATTTAACCAGTAAAATCACATTGAGACTGCGTCTCTTTTACAAGTGGGAACTGGCCAAGAGGCAGAAATAAAATTACACTTCAATACCACATCATCAATGTTACATTTTGAACCAGCAAATACAACATCCATAATACACCTTAAAGTACCTATGCATAAATACAACAAGTCACCTATCCTACATTTTAGTAGCAGGGAAAAATACACCATATACACAATCTACACGATCTGAAGCGATATAATAAATATATAGGCATGAACATAGGCTAGTACATATCCAAACATGTGCAGGTGTTGGACTGTACATCAAAGATGATCCTTTTGAAACTTCTCAAGGGAACTTTCAAAGCCAATTTTAGTCTGGACTGTAGATCATTCCACGACCAAGGGCCAAAGAAGGCCAGACATTTTTTACCCCCCTCGGATTTTAATGCTGGTACTACACACCGCAGCCAAGCATTTGACCTGAGGTTTAGGCCGTTTTGGACCAGGTCGAATTTGGATGAAATGTAAGACGGCAGGTCACCAAGAATAGCTTTATAAATGAAAATATGCCAATGCTGAAGATTGCGAGATGCCAATAAGAACCTGCAGCATACAACGTGCAGTGATGTGTTCTGAAAGGTGAATTAGTTATGAATCTCAATGCAGCATGGTACATGGGATCCAATTTGGTCAAGGTTGAGGAGCAGGCAAACCTATAAATGGTATCACCATAATCCAATTGGGACAGAAAGAGACCAATGACCAGTTTTTTACGAGCTGAACAAGCAAAACAAGCCTTCAATCTGTAGAAGAAACCCAGAGTGAATTTAAGCTTTTTGCACAAGGAATCAATATGAAATTTGAAGTTAAGGTGTTTATCCAACCAAAAGCCAAGGTATTTGTAGCGTTCCAGCCATTCAATGGGAGTTCCATCGAGAGTGGAGGTGGGGTGAACATTGGTGCCATTTAGCAATAATTTTCTGTTACTTAATTTGTGCTGCAGCTGCAGGGAGACGAAATCAAAGGACAAATTAGCAACAGCCACCTCAAGAGTCGGTGCACAGAACCGTATCATCTGCATACATGTGGTACCTAGAGTGCTTTGATTGACTACAGATGTTGTTCACGTACAGAAGAAAGAGTAGGGGACCTAATATCGAACCCTGAGGGACACCTTTTTCCAAAGTTGCAGGATCAGACACAATGTCGCCTATTTTGACACATTGTGTCCGACCCAGCAAGTAACATTTAAACCAGCTTTTCGCATTTTGACCCATGCCTAAATTGGACAGAGTATCAATCAAAAGAGGGTGGTCCACACACACACACACACACACGGGATCAACGCTTACACTTCATCCATCTCTACGTCCTCCTCGTCCAGGGGAAGCTGGAGGTAGGGGTTGTTGGACGCAGGGCGGAACTTGTAGCCCGTCAACACGAAGAAGATCAGAGTAGACACTTCCACAAGAAACTGTGGAGGAAGACAAGAGAGTAGACGAGGGGGTGGACAGGGACATCAATAGACCAGCAGGACTGTGATGAATTGTTGTTTTGTGAAAACAAACAACTTTGCTTTCAAATACAGAAACAATGATTTGCAGTACCTCATAGCACCACTGCCACTGGAAAGGCACGGTGACCTTGAGAAGAATGGCGATGATCCGTGTAAAGTAGATGTAGCACACAATCTAAAACACATACAAAGCAGAAATTCAATTAAAAAACAACCCTGTGGCCCAGGCCGTAGCGTAACGGTCTGGGCACCGGACTGGTAATCCAGTCGCAGTGTGCCGCGGGTTCGACTCCCAGACCCGACACGGCCTTTACTGCATGTCATCCCCCCATCTCTCTCCCGTTTCCTGTCAGCCTACTGTCTGTCCCTTCAAAAATCAATAAAAGGCGTAAGCCGCAAAAAAATATCTTAAAAAAAAAAAAAAACACTGTTTTGATCCAAACACGCAGTGGATACAAACTAGTAAATTCGACTTTGTCTCATGACTCTGTTCAGACCTTAGGAAGCAGTGTTTTGTTTTTTTCATTTAGTTTCCATTTAGTTTTTGACAGGGGAAAAAGGTAGTCGATGATCATTTTTCGTCTTAGTTTTAGTCGACGAAATCAACACTGTAGACAGGAAGTCAGTGTCTAAAACCAATAGTTATCAAAGTGGAGTCTGGGGACCCTCAGGAGTCCTTGAGCTGGGACCAGACGGGAGAGTCTTTTTGGCCAAGCCTGGGAGTCGATGGTAGCCGAGGGGGCGCTTGTTTTATAGGTTATGGTTAGGCAGTTTTACTGAGGTTAGGGTTTTTGAGAGGTTTTAAAACACTGCCTACTAGTAGTAGCCGGCGCTGTAAGCACCCCATCAGCGCCCATCGAAATCCAGGCAAGTAAATGTAGTCCCGGGACTAGACAGCCACCAGCAAAACCAGGAAAGGTTTAAACTCACTATTATTTCACTGGCTAGAAGGATGGCAACTCAAATCATACGTTTCATTGTTAACTCCCCACCTACAGTATACAGCTGTAACATTCTGTACTAAATCCAACAACAAAACCTTTCCAAATGTTGGTCTGCTGCCATTAGGCAACATGAACATGTTTGAGAACTGCTGCTCCAGACTTCCCATGCCTGAGTCTGGATAGACCCAGTGTCTACTTACCATGACGTAGTAATGGCGAAACAGCTTGAGCTTCTCCAAGTTCATGGCAGCTTGAGAAAGATTACACAAATATAAACAATTATTGACACTGTGATGCCATAAAGACATATTGACAAGACTGATAAGACTTCTTTTTTTAAAAGGGTCCAAGTATGGTAAAGAGAAGAGTATGGAAAAAGTGTTTTCCATCAAGGCATTTTGAGCGGGCAGTCAGCATATACAATACATAGGCCAGGGCAAGTATTTTGTTCAACTCAACGCACACACTACAACACAGAGCTGCATCTACACCTGTAAAATGGCTATTCCCTATACAGTAAAAGCCTTAGAACTCTACAAAATGACATTCAGCGAGCACCTCCCTAGGGAGACCCTCGGGAGGCATCCATAGATACTAGATGCCCGAACCACCAAAGACGGCTCCTTTCCAAGCGAAGGAGCAGCTGCTCTACTCTGAGTCTCTCTCGGATGACTCATGGTCATAACAACAATGTTTATACTTTCAGTGTAGCATTTACAACAAGACCACAAGAGGGCAGTCATGCATTTGCTATTGAGTCGATCGCTGTCTGCTTAAGTGGGCATGTTTTGGTTTGACATTATGCCATTTACACTTTAATGTACGACATTTCCAAGAGTGTGTGAGAGATATGGCCTACTTTCAGCTGAGCTTACTTATTAATATTCTTACTTATTAACCTCTGATAAATTGTCCTGGAACAGCAATCTGTTCATTATGTTCTCTAAAATAAAATAAATAAAGCCTCATTTGTAACTTAATCTTTAATCATTCTATGACGGTTTTCACCCGATGGTCCGGGGACCAACAGTGGTCCGTGAGGGGGTTTTCAGGTGGTCCCCATGGCTACATGATGGAGAGTTGATAACCAAATGGACTGTTAAAGATCTTTAACTCTTGAGTGTAAAATGAAGAGTTAAATTATTGTTAAATATCTTCATTATTACTTTACAAGAAGTCTACACAATTTGAGAATGTATAGAATTTATAGAATCAACTTTTTTCTGTTATCTATTCTTTAGTTTTGGGTGAGAGAGGCTAAATGTCATCAAATGGTGGTTCCGTGGCTCAAATGCAGAATAAATAATGGACCATGGCATTAAAAGAAAACCACTGTTATGACAATAATAATATTATAATGATTATGTTTGTTCATAGAGGTTTGGCCTTCCATGCTAGAAGGCTTTCTTACCTTTATTTGTAGTTGTTACGTCCCCAACAAAGAGGTCCAGTGTTATTTAGTTTTTTATTGGCTATTTCCCCTACCATAAGCCCAAAATGAATTGAATTGCATTGAATTGAATGGGGCTATGGGGTGTTGTGCTAATTCGCTTATTGCCATCGCTCAAAAATAATCTTTTTTGCATAAATCCTCTCTTCATAATGTAAATAGTTTCCCCAAGCGGCACACTTTACTACGGTACTTATTTTGATGGAAATAAGCGAATTAGCACAAAAACCCAACCCCTATTGAGGGTTTATATTAAGGGAAATAGCCAATAATGCACTTTTGCACAAAATAACACCTGGACCTCTTTGGTGGGGTAACAACTACAAATAAAGGTAAGAAAGCCTTCTAGTATGGAATTCTCCTTTAATTTTAGTCATGTTACAAAATACAATTTGAAAACGTCCAACAAAAGACTGAGATTTTTACTTGGACTTTCGGCGTTTTGTTGTGTGGCCCCTGAACCACCTTACCATCTTATATGGAGTAGGCCTGCTCTAGGTCTAGGACATAGTAAACAGTAAACTAAGTACATAATACACATCTAGCCATTTGTGCAGGAAATGGACTTTTCATTTGAAATGTGTGGTCAAAACGGGGAACCCTGTATTCATCAGTCTTTACCTTTGCCGTCAGTGCTAGAAGCCTCTTGCAGGTGACGGATTGACCTGTGAATAAAGAATAATTTTATATACAGAATACAGTACAGGCACAAACTTCTCTAACTTATATAGGGGATGTGACGTAGATACAGACAGCCTTGTTGTGTTCTGTTTTGGTACAACAGATGCACGGCGCAATGCAAAGCACCACGTGCAGTGTTTAGCACCACGGACACCCGGGGGGATTTGTAACCATTAATCAAATCAGGACGCCCAGCGATTTGTTTCTTCAGGACCTATTTATTTCAAGGTGGCTCCGCGCCATTTTGGAAGTAGCTTGCAGAATGGGTACATTTCACATGAAAAGCACAACTCAATAGAAGTAAGACTGTTAACTGTGGACAACACACTGATAAAGCATTACACTTTTCAATTCATCCGAACAATTAGAGATGTACAAATATATATACATAAAATAAAGAATCTATCTATATATATATATATACACACTTCTAAATAAAAAACAGGAAATCATGTAAGGAGGTAAAAAGGGAAAAGAAACTTATACAGTAAGGGGGAAAGGGGCAGGGGTGGATTCAGATTTTACGGGGGCCAGTTTCGAATTGCAGCCGTCCATAGGTGCCCTTTGAGAGCAGTTTTGAAGGAGTCAAGGGATTTGCATGTCTTAATGGCTGTTGGTAGGGCGTTCCACGCAGAATACAGAGTTGTTCACATCCCAAATATATTATATAGAACTATTTTTGGTCTCTCTCACACACACACACACACACACACACACACACACACACACACACACACACACACACACACACACACACACACACACACACTGACCAGACGACGGGGAAAAGGATGGCTCCACAGCAGATGAGGTCAACGAGGAAGAGGATCTCCTTCCACAGAGCGTACTCACTAGACCCTTCCTCGGTGGACTCAATGATGATGTAGGCCACGTTGGCCAGCACCTGGAGGACAGATACGGTACCATCAAAACCACACACACACACACACACACTAGAGCCCAACAAACACAGGTTGCGCAGCGTAGCAGCACAGTATCGACTTGCGTGAAGTGCCGCCCATAAGCACCAACAGGACGCTGCCAACTTTGTACAGTTAATACATAAATAAATAAAAACGCCTGGAAATAGAACATTGCCGCACCATAGAGCCGTGCTATGCGTGAACGCCCGCAAATGCAGACGAAATAATGGAGACGGCTGTTTTGACGCACGCCGTTTGCAGCCTGTGTGTGTTGCCACACACACACACACACACACACACACACACACACACACACACACACACCTGTAGAGGAATGACAATCATGAAGATCTTCTTCTCCTTGTCAGAGAGGATGTACTTGACGAAAGCCCAGCCGGTGCCAATCAACGCCAGAGTGATGAAGAGGAGAGCACCCTTGAGCCTGTTCGGTGCACAAACAACAATGTCTCGGTCACCTCAAACACGTTATACATGTTATACATGGGACCCCCCCCCCCCCGCATATGTAACAATCCTACTTACAGATGAGTGATGTAGTACATGACAGCCCAGCCTTCAATAGGATGCCCCTCAGTGTTGATGAAATGATAGTTGATCTGAACGGGAGAGGAAAGAAATGACAACATTAACCCGTAATTGATGAATCGAAAAAGCCATCATAACCATTGAGACCCGAAAATAAATCCCAGTTTATTTTCCTCATAGACTTTTCAGAAAGTATTTATTTAAAGACGTTTACGCCGCTTTTCATCAGAGGTTAATAAGTAAGCTCATAAAGCTCAGCTGAAAGTAGGCCATATCTCTCACACACTCTTGGAACTGTCGTACATTAAAGTGAAAATCAGCATAATGTCAAACCAAAACATGCCCACTTAAAGGCGCAGTGAAACGGAAATGGTGAACAACATGAAAATGGTGTTTCAACATGAAACACCGGTCTGAAGTTTCTGAACCAATCAGAGCGTCGCATCCCTTCAGGCGATGGGACGGTAGCTAGGGACGGTAGCTATGCTAGGCGCAACAGCGTGGTGTTGTTTGTTTATAAATCATATGGTCGGCCAGCACAACCAGTTTACTGTTATGTGGCTTATTTCTTCCATATAATGTTTTCAGATACATATTCTAGCGTGATGATTAAGTTGAAAGCGAGTAATACACTGTCTGGATGTTATCTGGAATGGAAATAAAAACAGAGTATTCTGTAATCAGTAGCAGCTGTGATGGACGGACGCGCAAATATGGGAAATTAAACGGGTGAGCTTCATTGTTATTGGCTTTTATCGATGTGTATCTCTACACGTCATCACGCAGCACGTTTTCGTTTTAATAAATAAATAATGCAATCGTTTTTATGGACCTTTGATATAAAAACACACAGAAATGAGAATTTTCACATTTTTTTGGCATCCGTTGTTAGGTATGCCCATATAATGACCACGGATATGGTCTAAAAGTGTGAAAAACGTCTTTTTCATTTCACTGCACCTTTAAGCAGAAAGCAATCGACTCAATAGCAAACGCATGACCGCCCTCTTGTGGTTAGTCTCGTTGCAAATGCTACACTGAAAGTATAAACATTGTTGTTATGACCATGAGTCATCCGAGAGAGACTCAGAGTAGAGCAGCTGCTCCTTCGCTTGGAAAGGAGCCGTCTTAGGTGGTTCGGGCATCTAGTATCTATGGATGCCTCCCGAGCGTCTCCCTAGGGAGGTGCTCGCTGAATGTCATTTTGTAGAGTTGTAAGGCTTTTACTGTAAAGGAAGAGCCATTTTACAGTTGTAGAGGCAGCTCTGTGTTGTAGTTGGAGTTGAACAAAATAATTGCCCTGGCCTATGTATATGCTGACTGCCCGCTCAAAATGCCTTGATGGAAAACACTTTTTCCATACTCTTCTCTTTACCATACTTTCCCTTTACGTCATAATGCACATAAAAAGACCGCGTGCGTGCACGAACGTGCACACGAGTATTTTGGCTGTTTTTAGGTAAACGTTATGGTCCGTTAGCATAAAATGTGATATAATATGCTGACTTCCGAATAAAACTAATCTCGGGATGCCAGGCATGGCATCCATTGCAAAGGTAAATTAATCTCGGTTTCTCGGGCCCGGCGTCGATCCAGTTTAAAACCTGCTGTATCCACATGTTTCACTCAGATTTCATGTCTTTTCTAAATAGTTACTGTATCGATTTTAAATCATTGAATCGTGTCGCCATAATGAACCAATATCGTCCATGTATCGTATCGTCAACCATGTATCGTGATACGTATCGCATCGCTGTTAAAATGTATCGTTACACCCCTAGGTTTACCCATGTTATCGTTTCTGCCAATCCTGCCTAGTAGTGTTCTGCCCACAGCCCCCCCCCCCCCCCCCCCCCCCCCCACACACACACACAAAGTCAAGAAAGTAACCTGCATTTTTTTTCCACACACACACACACACACACACACACACACACACACACACACCCCTTGAAAATAGCTGTCACATTGTTATAGCTTGCGGGTGTTGGCTTGCTAAAGTGTGCAGAGCCTCTGCAAACAGTTTTGAGTGACAAATATAGGGCTATCAGGAAAAAAGGCTTCCTCTTTCTTTTATATACGGCATATAAAGCACTGTATAAACACTATATAAAAATGTCAAATTGTTCCAGTATTTGCCACAATTAAAATAATACTCGTTTTCAGCACTCAAAAAAAGGTTAATCATGTTCTATTATGTGGAAAGGTGTCCCCATCCTTAAAAATCCTATGGTGGGCGGACCATAAGGTGAGTGCATGAATGTGAAAATGTATAAAGTACCAGGGAAGGCATACGCAACTAGGGCTGGGATAGAACCCAGGACTTGGCACATTCCCACAGTGCCAAAACAAGGGAGGGAGTTTTGCGTTACTACTGTCGCAATGGTGCTTGCTCTGTTGGTTTGCAAACACAGACAGAGCTTTGTGGCTCTATATGTAAAGTGTCTTGAGAGTAGACAACTTTGAAAAATAGGTTTAAAAGTGTTTCAACTGGTCAGCCAAATGAGATATCGGCATATAAGTGATATTACACCAATTGTAATAATCTGTTCTTGAGGTAAATTGTTTATCACGAAGGCTAACTTAACTTTGGGGATACACAAATAAGTCTGTGTCAAAAAGAAAACTGGCTTTGTAGAGCACCAGACCCAACAATGCAAACGAGCCACATTCACAACATGCCACGCCACATTCAAGCAGGCATTTGTTTTAAAAGTCGAGCGATTTGTCACACACGTTACCGCAGTGAAATTTGTTCTCCGCATTTGACCCATCTCTTGGAGCTGTGAGCCGCAGCCAAGGAACGGTGAGCTGCAGCCGTGCCGCGCTCGGGAATCATTTGATTAGTTGATTTGACCCCCCAATCCAACCCATTGATGCTGAGTGCCAAGCAGGGAGGCACTGGGTCCCATTTTTACAGTCTTTGCAACCAAATAAAAGCAGCCCGACAAAGTATTGTGCAGAAATTAAAATACTTTTCAGATGGTCTTCAATGATTTCGATAGTGTAATCATGATAAAAATCACTTCATGTGTAATGAATCTAGAAGAATATATGAAAGTTTCACTTTTTGAATTATATTACAGGGAAAGAAATTTCACTTTTCCACAAGATTTTTGTTTTTGTTTTTGGCATGCACAATAAGTGCAATTGGAGCGCATTAGTGTACTCACACTATGGAAGACCAAAGAGACTGCTTTGGTGAAGGCCAGAGCTGCCATCAGCCAGTGGATCTTAAACACACTGTATCTAAAAACAAAACAAGCAACAATATTAAATATATCATATTATACATTATATCTCTGTTGTTGGGAAGAAACCACCTAACTCCAAAATGTTCATTTTTCAGGAAATTAAGAAAACCTTATATTTTGAAAACAAAGCAATATTGCTTCATCAAAGTTGGTATATATTGTCAATTACTTGCATGAGAGTGGGAGAGGTGGTGGAGTTAGTTGCTTTAGCAGACAGTTTGAGGGACCAATGGAGTTAAGAGGTTTTGTCCAAAGCGTTTTTTACTACTTTCCATTGGTTCAATATTTTCGAAACACAGACGTAAAGGGTGTTCAATTATAGCACTGATTTATGCACACAGTACACACACACAAAAAAAAGTAAAATCTCTTTTGAGTGTATGTCTAAGTTAACAAGCATAATAAATCATGTTATACACATTCTGCACATGCGGCATATAATACAGAAGGTACATACAGTAGAACATACTGTATATCACTGACATATTTACATTGTGATGCCTCTACTGGAACCATGTTTGCCCTCCTTGGCTCACTTACTCCACCCTCTCTGTGCACATTCATTCAAGCTTACACCAACACAGTATACGCTGTGCATTGTAGAGCATTGTACATGTTGATATCCGCCATTTGTGAGGTTTTTGTTAGTCGTCTTTGGGTGCGAAGGTACTTTGTTTTTTTTTTACCCCTGAAGTGATGCCTGGAAGCATCCGCCACGTTACAAAGGTTAAGCAGCATTGTGATTTCTGGCAAGGCACATCTTTTTTAGAGAATTACACTACGCTTTGCAAATAAAATAATCATCCTAAGTAAGAGGGAGCATGTGCGTTAGAAAATACCTGTGCTTCATGAGAGTGTAGACCCACACCATTGCAGCTGTGAAGAACACTCCAGCCATGCAAATGTAAAGGCGAGAAAGGGGAATTTCTGCTGCCGACAGGTAGCCTCCTGGATTCCTCTCTGTGACCATCACCTATATATATATAGGTCACACATCCTCATTAACAACATGGCTTACACAGACACACACTCACACACACAGAACTAAGTAAAACAAATATGCTTACATCAAGAGAGTAGGGGGCGACCCTTTTAGGATACATGTTCTGGCAATAGTGGAAGTCCAGGTTGTACAGACCCTCAGCCTGCTCGCCGAACACCATGAGGAACTGAGGGAGCGAGAGAGACCAAGGTCATTCGGACATCAAATAGTATTGTTACATTTCTGGCTTAATATTCTCTCATAATACAAACTATGAAGGGAGCAATCAATGTGATGTACGGGCATACATAACAAGGTCAAATCCTTTATACATTGCTATATGTTTTTTGTCAACAAATTGAATAGATATGCGCAACTTATTACTGACTGAATGTTTGTGTACTCACGCTGAAATTGTACGCGTCGACATTTTTAGTTAGCGCCAACGTGAAGTTAGTCATCGTCATCAACTAGTGGAGAAAAGACCAGTCATTAGTTTTATGCACATAGTTCTCTCTTTCTCTCCATAATATACAGTGCACGCAGTACAGTATATGTATATATTGTATTGCGTGCACAGCATATAGACAAATAAGAGTATATAATACTGTACATCGTTGCTGTTGGGCAGAAACCTACAGGTATCTCAATGTTTTAAGTTTGTGTTTTAACTTTTTTTGTAAATTAAATTCGTACATTATACCTACACATATCATCTACAAGCTTGAAACGTGAGCTTGTAGATCTGCTGCTTTTGAATTTGAATCCTGAAAAGTACCAGTTTTGAACATATGAGTTTTCCACCCGACAGACGATATACTACTGTATATATATAAAACATACATCCATGGGCTACTGGCGGTACACATGCGGCCCCCACGGTCATTTAATGCGGCCCGCAGGTTAATATCAGAATACTGAGATATTATAGCAGTGTGGCCCTATAGAGCGTCGCAGTCCCTCCCCCTTTCAGAACGGCGAGTGGCCCAGGAAATGAAAAGCAATGCATTATTCCCATAGCCGTTTCTGAAAGTATTTATTTAAAGACGGTTACGCCGCGGACAAAGCCAACTCGGATCGTGACAAATCATGACAATGAACACAATATTTTGGGCCGATCAAATCATTAGAAAGAAGAAAATAAAGGCAGGAGACAAGACTATTTGTTTTGTTTTTCTTCTTATTTGATCGGCCCAAAATATTGTGTTCATTGTCATGATTTGTCACGATCCGAGTTGGCGACGCTCTATAGTGGCCCTCTGGAGCGAGTGTGGAACTATAGTGGCCCTCTGGAGTGAGTGTGGAACTATAGTGGCCCTCTGGAGTGAGTGTGGAACTATAGTGGCCCTCTGGAGTGGGTGTGGAACTATAGTGGCCCCCTGGATTGAGTGTGGAACTATAGTGACCCTCTGGAGTGAGTGTGGAACTATAGTGGCCCTCTGGAGTGAGTGTGGAACTATAGTGGCCCTCTGGAGTGGGTCTCTGGAGTGAGTGTGGAACTATAGTGGCCCTCTGGAGTGGGTGTGGAACTATAGTGGCCCCCTGGAGTGAGTGTGGAACTATAGTAGCCCTCTCCAAAGTTGCCCACCCACCCCTGGTATAAAGCATTGCTCACCGGGAACATACTCTCTTCTGGAGCTGGAGGAGTTTTAGGTTTCTCCACCTCACTACCACTCACTGGCTTTACATCCTCCTTTACATCCTCCTTTACATCCTGCTGCAGCTCAGTTACTTTATCATCTTTCTTAACTATGTCTTCTACATGTTTGGGCTGTTGTTTCTCTGCTGGATTCTCAGGACCACTGTCCCTCGTATTCCTCACACCTGAATGAGACAAAGAAACAAACAACTGTCATGTGCCACTGCCCTGGTATAACGACACTAAGGCATCATTTAGATGGCGACCATCTCCAGATAAAACGGCAAAGTCCCGTTGCGTTCTCTTTTTTTTTTTACCTTTTACACGAGAACGCACACGTTATGCTATAATGTGCTATTATGCTATAATGTCGCTAGGTGGCGATAACGGGCTGCCAAATAGACCAGTCACCCACGTACAAGAAGAAGAACCCCTTCACGCAGGCTTGCGCAACACGGCTCCGTCTTTTTGGCAAATCTATAACTTCCTGTTTGAGAGCTAGCAAATTTAAGACATTCGGTTGCTTTCAGAATAAAAGTGTTGTTAATTAAATGATTACATTACATTATTAGTATTATTATTACATTACAGTTATTGTAAAGACACACATGTTTCTGTGTAAAAATGAGTAATTAAATAACACAGAAACATAATGTGTGTCTTATAGCATCTTTTAAATGATTAATTTGAAGTTTTAATGTGCAAATTAAACTTTTTTTCAATACTCTAGAGGATACTCTTATTTTGAAGAGATGGTCTTAAATTTGCTAGCTTAGATTTGCCAAAAAACAGTGCCGCGCAAGCGGCGCAACACTGCTCTGGGCTGACAGGCAGCCCAGAGCATGCAGGCAAAGCGCGCCACGGGATGGTATATATTTTATAATACATTAGGCTACATAAACGCGGCTGCCGCCTATCACAAGGCTTTTTATTTACATCATGGTTTTACATTCACCATCGCTGATGAGCAGCACTTTGTAGGCGAGGAGGGAGGCTTGTTCAGGAACTCCATTATATCATAATTATATGGCTCTGCATCAATGTAATAAACATATGCGCTGTGAGCCAACGTGAGCCATGATGTCATAAGTTTTGCGGATTCACCGTTTTGCCCGTTTACACGGAGAAGGGATAAAACGGCGTTCTCAAAGATTTCCACTCTGGAAGGTGGTTTCACTTTGTTGCGTTTTCACCTCATGAGAACACGGTTCTCGTCTAAACAACCACAGCAAACGATACTTTATTTTGCCGTTTTCTATGAACACCATCCTCGTGTAAATAGCACCTAAGAGTGGCTCCAGCTGCCGGCAAAGATCAATTACAAAACGATTCCAGTGATTTTCCCTCAGCCTTAACGTAAAGCCAGGTCATGGTGCATATGTGAATAACGTAGTCATAGCTGTAAAATTAAATTAGCGATGTACTAATTCCTAGCTGGCGGGTATGGATGTCACTCACCTTGGTCTTTGAAAGGCTTACTCTTTGCTGTCAAGACGTTGTCTTGGGGCCCAAAAGATGTGACATTTACACTACACACACACACACACACACACACACACACACACACACACACACACACACACACACACAGAGTTAATAATATAGGTATGAGGTTGTCAGTAGCCATCAGAAATGTTTTTTTCTCTCTTCACATTATCATTCAGATATATACGCACCGGAGGTTTTTAAAATCAATGATGAAGAAGACAAGCGGCTCAGTGTTGGATGGCTTGGTTTTGAGCGGGCAAATCTCAGTTTCCTCTGCCTGGAAAGACAACCACAACACATTCAACATCTATTTTAGAAAGCTACTGTGTGTTATAATAGGAATTCTCACATTTTCAGCGTGCATTGTGAAAAAATATTTTTGATTTTTTGTGTGTGTGCACAAACGATGTAAAACTCAATTCAAGTTTCAATGCCACACCATTTTGTCATTTACAGGGCTACTATTTATTCTTGGGCAGATGATTTCATGATTTTATATCAAAATCAGTTTGTTTTCCGGTTCAGGTTAAAAAACATGCCTAGTAAGCAATGCAGATGATTAAATATTAATACTGGATGTGTTTAGGTCCACAGATCCACATGGGTGTCCAAAATGTGTGCAAACAGACAGTACAGTAGTCAACAGCGTGGACTACTGAATGGGTTAACAGTTACACTTCCTCTTGGCATAATATAACGCTATGGTTTTAACCCATTTTGGGGTAGAAACCCCTTTGTGTTGTAAGCATTATGTTATACTTTAGCTATTGAAAAATAGCAGATCTACAAGATAAATGGTAAATGGTGCATTTATACAGCGCCTTTATCCAAGGCGCTTTACATAGATTGTGCAATACATTCACACACATTCATACACCGATTGCGGTGGAAGCCATGCAAGGCACCAACCAGCACATCGGGAGCAATTTGGGGTTTAGTGTCTTGCCCAAGGACACTTCGACATGTAGACAGGAGGAGCCGGGATTCGAACCGCCGACCCATGGATCATTGGACGACCTGCTCTACCTCCTGAGCCACAGCCGGCCACACAAGCTCATAGTGCGAGTACATCTCACTGTTATGTCTAACCTCAAAGGCCCATCGGAATCACTGAATAGAAGGTATGCGCATGCTTAAAGTGAATGGTACATCGAGTGGCAAATCAACATGCAAAGTGAGTTTAACATTGTCTAACGTTGTTTAATGCAATCAAATAGGACTTTTCTGTGTGGATGTATGGGCTGTCAAGTCCAGAAAGTCGTTTTTTGCCACTCAGTAGGCGTTCCTGCATAACTTCCGGGTTTGGTGATGATGTCACACGCATACCCTCTATACTAAATAATGTGTCATCATTATCTCACTTGCGCAGGTGTTATATTTAACCCATTTAGACCCGAGCTCGATTCTACAAAATGTCTTCTAAATCCTGAGTTTTCTGAAAAACCCTGTTTCTATGTCTATAGTTCTCAAACATTCTCATGTCAAGGACCCCCAAAAATATATGTATTTGGCCGCCGACACCCATCTGAAAATATGTTGTTCCAGGGACTAAAATAGCTCTGCTATTTTTCAACAGCTAAAGCATAACATAAGGCTTAAAACACCAAAAGGTGTTCCCGCCCCAAAATGTGTTAAGCAATATTCAAGGGTGTTCTTTATCGTCATTAATGCAATACTGCGATGCCTTTCGGAACCGCAGGCGTGCATTAATGACGACAAAGAACAACCCTCGAGTGTAATATCTTACTTATACAACAGTTACCCTTAAAACTAAGATTATCGCAGAAACATGTTATTGTTTTAATGACAGATGTAGTCACTACGACCACAAATGTCCCAAGAAACTAGCTAGCCTAGCCACCGAGTCTGCTGCGCTCTGGGAGAAAAGCACGGCTGAATTCTTTGTATTGATTAGGTGTTCCAATATCGTGGTTAAAGCACGGCTAGACAGCTGTTTCAACCAAACAGATTGCTTCCTCGAAACGACCTGTTGTATAATTCACTTTAGCATTCTCTGAATGACAAGGGCCAAACATCATGGAGTTGGTCGTGATAAGCCTGATTCCTGAATTTAATAATGTACTTACTGTGTAAGACAGGACTCCATTCACACGGGACTTGGATAGAGTGAAACCAACCTAGAGAGGGAGATACAGGTGAGTCCATGACACATGCAAAGACCCCTTGATATTAAGCTTTAGAGACCCTCATGACATAATATACAGTGTCGTATACATTATGAAACATGTTGGGGCTCACGTTCCTTGTTTATAGCAATCTTATTGCAAATTGACCTGATATTTCAGCTTAAAGAGAGCGGGAGAAACCAGTATGACCCATTACAATTATTACACAGAGGTTTATTAAAACCTGATGATGACCGATGTGTAATGGAGAAATATTGCTGAACTGTGGAATGCAGAAACAGGCAGGACCTTAAAATAGGCAGAATTAAATGTTTAATTGTTTGTTTGCTACCCAAGGTAGCAGGTTACAAAAAACTATTGACAATGTTGATGCTTAATAATTTGACATAGTTGCATTCATCATACCGCATAATTTGATCAAGAGGCCGACTATTTTGCCAGGTTTCTTTACTTTGCACTCACGATCCTACAGACAATAATTACAAGGAAAAAAACTATTTATTTGCACTCATACCGTAATAAGAAAGTGATGTCTTCAAATAATGCCACAGAGATAGCTTAATCTAGCCATTTAGACGGTGTAACAACAAGAGAATTTAAGTTAGGTTAAATTGTTTTATTGAGGAGAACCTCATGCTCTGCATTTGGCCCATTCCAACTAGGAGCCAGCTAGTGGGCCAGCCTCTGGCAAACTGCTCCCAGATGTCTTAATTTGGCCCATTCCAAAATAAAAACGTCTGGGTTTCCGAGGCTAGGAGTGGGCCAGCCTTTGGCCAACTGCTCCCAGATCCATCAAAGGTCACATCATGCACAGGAATGTCCCATCAGGAATGTCCTGTCCCATCCATGTACTTTTGGTGTGGGAGGAAAGTACCAGAGCATCCAAAGGGGAAGAAACCCACACACAATGCGAATTCCACACAGAGAACGGCCCTGGTTCCATCAGATTATCCATTTCAGAGACAACAATGCCAACCTAAACATTGATGCGTGTTCGCTCGCACGCACACACTCACGCGCGCACACACACACACTCACACTCACACTCACACTCACACTCACACTCACACTCACACTCACACTCACACTCACACACAGTAACGCACCAGGTCCGAGGGCATCGTTTCGAGGCGCAGAGACTTCAGGGTAACATCCAGGGTTCCATTCGCATAAAACCCAAATGTGTTGAGATGGACCACGAAACGAGTTTCATTCTAAAAGGGGAAGTGTTGGAGGAGGAAGAGGGTTGAGGAGGAGATGACGAGTAGTACTGTACAAGTAACATATGGTGGCAGATCGAGTGAATAACATAAGTCTAAAATTATACAGACTACATCTCAAGCATCAACGGATAACATAGTCTATGACAGTGGTTCTCAAAGTGGTGTCCGGGTCCTTTTGAGGAGGCTCCAGGGGGTCCCCACTCCCCAGCTAAATGATATATAGTTAGGAACCAAATGGACCCTTATGGGTGTGTGACTCAGAGAGTGTAGAAATCCATTTGTACACTCAGAGTTAAATTAACATTTTTACAATATAAATTGGGGTCCCAGAGATCAAAATGCCATCGCATGATGGGGTTCCGTAGCCTAATAAATGCAGGTCAAACTGGGGGTCCTTAAAAATGAAAATGGTTTAAGAAGATCACTGCTAGAGCAGTAAATAAATAGCTTCTCTTAGTTATTGGGGTCCCTGGCATATCCATTCAAATGGGGGTCCGCGGGCTGTTAAGTGTCAATTTGGGGGTCCATGACAAGACATGACAAAGTTTGAGAACCACTTGGCCTATATGAAACACAAGCTACGACAGTACAGTCATATTAAGACATTTTTGACTGTGGCGTAAGACGTATTAACGATAACGTTAGCTTTGTTGCTGTCTGATAGGCTATTAGCCAGCTGCTTACCGTTAGAGCCAGCTTGTGTATCCGTGCATGGCACCCTGCCAACGCCAGTACGAGTAAGAAGAAGCCTCTTAGAAGAACCTGACCTCTCCTCGGTGTCGCAGCCATCGCCACTTAATATAATATTCACGTTTAGCAAACGAACTAACGTCGACCTGCTGCCAACGTTAGCTTGGACGTGGCTAAATGTTAGCTAGCAAGCCAGCTAACGCTAGCCGACTAGTGTTTTCCCCCAAACAAACAGCCTCCCAAACTATGATGATTGGTGTGTATATGATCCCTTTTAAATGAATTTGAGTGGATCTCTACTCTGTCTGAATCGAACGCGCCGTGCCACAATATTGTGAGAAGAATGAATGTCGTTGTGTTTTGATAACGCAGAGAGATGATGTGAGCTGAGCGATGTGGAAGCTGGACCAAACATCTCACTCACTTCCTGGTCTGGGACAGTGTTGCCAGATTGTGGTCGTTGTGTGAGAGAAATAAGCAACCATCCATCCATCCATCCATCTTCAACCACTTATCCGTAGTCGGGTGACCGGTGACGGGTCACTTCCCTCTCCAGAGCAACATTAGTGACTTCCTCCTGGGGGATCCCGAGGCGTTCCAACTAAGGCCAGTGAGTCGATGCGTTTCCTCCAACTGTACCTTGGTCTGCCCCGGGGTCTCCTTCCAAATAAATAAGCAACCAGGTCCATGAAAACAAGCCCAAAAGAAGCCTGACTACTATAAAGCGTCGCATCCCACCCCCTCGAGAGACCCAGAAAATAATTCCCCGTTCTCATAGACTTTTCAAAAAGTATTTAAATAAAGACGTTTACGCCGCAGACAAAGCCAACTTGAGTTGTGACAAATCATGACAATAAACAATGTTTTGGGCTGATCAAATAATTAGAAAGAAGAAAAAAAGGCAGGATACAACACTTTTTGTTTTTCTTGTCATGATTTCTTGTCTCGAGTTGGCTTTGTCCGCGGCGTAAACGTCTTTAAATAAATACTTTTTGGAAAGTCTATGAGGAAAATTAACGGGGAATAATTTTCCGGGTCTCTCGTCGAGTCATCGTCATAAAAGGGGGCAGGACTGCGACGCTGTGTGAAAATAGCAGATCTAGGAGCTCAGAAAGCGAGATCTGCTATTTTCAAAACGATCGTGGGGAAATGTGACAAAATGTGGAATATTCTTTTAAAGGACAACTTTCGTTTTTTTCAACCAAGGTTCATGTTTTAGGTTGTTATCAGAGAAAGTAAAAGATGAGTGTTAATTATTTTTCATTTGCTGCTTCCTTTCGTTTTAGGGATTTTAACTGTTTTGATAGGGGGGCGGGGGCATTCGAGCATGGGGCTAAATATGTATTTTTTTACAACATTTTATAGCGATTTACTTTTTTATTATTTATTCATTATATAGTCCTACTAGACCCCAGGAAATTACATCTGGCCACACAAGATCACGGGATCTACTGAATGTGTCAAACTGACATTTTGAGCCTATGAAACACAGTGGCCCCTTTTCCACCGGACCGGTTGGTTCCCAATGGGAACCGGTTCAGTTCTTTTTGGTTCTTAGTCCATGAGCCAGAGCTCCAAAATTGAATGAATTGAGTGTGCAAAACCATAGCCTACCTATATTAGATTGTTATCACCATTAAACTTCTCCAATTGAGTACTTACACGAAGACAATGATTTATTGTATTACAAATTTCACATTTTTAAATATGCAAATGAGGCATTATGTAGGAAAATATGCAAAATAATCAAAAATATGAAAAAGCTACTATACTGTGGAAGGGTTATCATGTATTAATTTACTTGTATTGATCCTATGAACAATTTAATATAGGGTATAGTTTGTCCACCAATTTTGGAGCTCTGGCTCAAACCAAAAAGAACTGAACCGGTTCCCATTGGGAACCAACTGGTGGAAAAGGGGTCAGTGTGGCTTCACCCCAGAAGGCCTGATTGATTGATTGATTGAAATATTTATTAACAGTTTGCAGAATTTACAGTACATTTCAAGCACAAACTCAATACAAAGACTGTTAACTGTGAGTGGACGACCCAATTAAACATTACACTTGTTTACAACAGGGTCCACAATGTTCAATTCATCAAAACATTTAGAGACATACAAATAGACATTTCTATGTAGCTAAAGAACAGAACAGGAATTCATCATATAGGAAGCAAAAATGGAAAAGATACATATACAGTGAGGGGAAATGGGGGGGTGGGGGGATTCAGATTTTACAGAGGCCAGTTTTGAATTGCAGCCATCCGTAGGTGCCCTTTGAGAGCGGTTTTGAAGGAGTCAAGGGATTCACATGTCTTAATGACTGTTGGTAGGGCGTTCCACATTTTGGTGGCATAGGAGCGAAAATAATTTAGTCCCTTGTTTGTGCCGAATCTGGGTTGTACATGGTTTGTTGCACTCCCTCTGGTGTTGTGGGTGTGGACTTCGTTTACATTAAGGAAGTATTTAGACAGCAGGTACATGGGTATCTTGGTGGTGTATCGAATATTGTGGACCAGACCCATTGCAAGATGCTGTACTCTGTCGTCGACCCTAAGCCATCCCAGCCTGTCAAAGTGGGCAGGGGTGAGGTGGGTTCGGGGGGTGAGGCCAAGTAGGAGCCTGACCAGTTTGTTTTGGGAGGTCTGGAGCCTTGTTTTATAAGGGCCTTTGAGGTGCTGTGTTACCAAGAGGTGGATGCATAGTCAAAGAAACCTTGTACAAGGGCTCCTGTTAAGGTCTTCAAGGTGTTTTTGCTGACCAGTGAGGAGATCCTGTAAAGGAATCTTGTTCTTTGATTGACTTTTTTGATTACGTTGGTGGCCATTTTATCACCGGAAAGATTGGCCTCCAGGATGGAACCTAGGTAGGTAATTTGATCTTTTCGTGTGATAATATTGTCACATTCAGTAGATCCTGTGATCTTCTGTGGCCAGATGTAATTTCCCGAGGTATAGTAAATAATAATAAAAAAAATCGCCATAATATGTAATAAAACAATAAAACATTAAATATCAATAAAATAAAAATAAAAATAAACGTAATTAACATTCAGTTTCTGTTGTGCGACGGGCAGATGCAGCCACCCGCCTACCCGGAAATGTAGTCTCTGGGTTGTTTGACTCGTTTCTAACGCTTATTTTGTTGCTCTTTGGGTATATTTGTACATTTCCACCTTCAGTCGATGCTTCATATCCATATGAGTGAAAAGGCTGGGATGATCGGTTTATTTTTCAAACGCAGTTCTTATATGAAGAGATCTAAAATCCCCCTATGGGGATTTCAATGCAAATAAATAATACATGAACCTGGGGACTGACGCCCTCTTCCGACAGTGACGTCAGGACTTCGGTGCTCTATTTAGCCCCATGCTCGAATGCCCCCGCCCCCTGTCAAAAACAGCTAAAATCCCTAAAACGAAAGGAAGCAGCAAATGAAAAAAAATTAACACTCATCTTTTACTTTCTCTAATAACAACCTAAAACATGAACCTTAATTGGTTGAAAAAAACTAAAGTTGTCCTTTAAACATTTTAACACCACAAATCTATGGCTTGGGGTTCTTTCTGGCACAACATATTTTTGAGGGCCCCTATACACAGGTTTAATGTTTGTCTTTAGTTCAAAGTTTGTTTTGTAAACGCATTGACAATGAAGGGAAATATTCATTTAATATCATACAGGTGGATTGATAGTATGTTAGACCAGTGTCTCTGTGTCGGGACTCGGGAGTCGGGACCCAATTCACAGAAACATTTCCAGACATTCTGTTGAAAACATTGACAAAATGTTGACAAAATAGCTGATCTCGGCTATTTTTGGACATTTGGTACTCCCCTCATACTTGAACTTGAACTCACCTTCACAACCCAAGCAAATTTACAGAAAAAGAAGCCCCAAATAGCTTATAATAAGCGGACATGGCAACACTGGTCTTGGATCACGGTTTTCAAAATGATCAAGGTAAGGTCAAAACAGAACCGCTGCACAATGCGGAAGTGCCCCGTGTCGAACAAGCAGAACTTTTTGTAGTGGCTTGCAGCGGCTTGCGAACACAATCAGTGTTCCTTACCTTATATAATTATATTACACTACAGCACATTTTTCTGACGCTTGTTTTGTCAGCCCTGTTTTCGATTGTTTTTGTGTGATTTGTAACAAGATGTACGTGTCTCATTTGTAATCTAGCTTGCATCTAACTTGACGTCGTTCCCTTGCATTAGTGAGCCTATGGGTCTTATCACGTGTGTGGCTTTAGAAACGTTCACGTGATCCTCTTACACGTCAGATGAAGAGTTGTCACTATATGGCCAGTTGGCAACACTAGTAGAAAGAGCCCAAACAACCACAGTTGCAACTTGCAACAAAACAAATGTAAGGTCAACCATTTGGTTTCATTTCACGTTCTCAAGAGTTAAAGATCTTTAAGGGTCCATTTCGTTACCAACTCTTCGTCTTTCAGCTGGGGACCACCTTAAACGTGCTCACCGACCATTGGTGGTCTCCGGACCGCTGGTTGAGAACCACTGAAACCTGGTTAAAATGTCCCAGTGTGTAGGCCTACAATGCTGACAAAATGTGTATCTATTCTATACCATTTTTTACAGTCTATGATCTATACCAGTGGTTCCAAAAGTGGGGTCCGGGGACCCCCAGGGGTCCTTGAGGAGGGAGTTCCAGGGGGTCCCCAGCTAAATTAGGCTATAGTTTGGAAGTTGGAACCAAATGGACCCTTATGGGTATGTAACTCTTGAGAGTGCAAAATGGAACCAAATGGACCCAATATCCTCTCAAAGTTAAATTAGCATTTATTGAGGGGCGCTATATAGCCTCTCCTATATACATGTTTAATGTTTGTTTTTTGTTCAATGTTTGTTTTAAAAACGCTATTGACAATGAAGGGAACATTTACGTCATATAATTGTCCCTCATTACGTCATATTGTCTCATAATTGTTAATGGCATTTAATTGGTTTGTTTTACACCACCATTACATCACCTAATCAACATGAGTTAGACTTTAATATAGCGCCCCTCACGTGTGATCTTTTTAAATATTATTTTAATATAAATTGGGGGTGAAGGGTCCCATATAAATGCCATTAAAAGAGGGTCCGTAGACTAATGCATGTCAAACTGGGGGTCCTTGAAATTAAAATGGTTGAGAATCACCGAGAGCCGTAAAGAATATGTTCTTATGGGGTCCCTGGCATATCTTTTCAAATGGGGGTCCACGGGCTAATTAGTGTCAATTTGGGGGTCCTTGACATGAAAAAGTTTGGGAATATGCAGTATAGGCTATGATTTCCCAGATCCAAACTGAAATTATTATCTAAATCTTCCCATTGGGCTTTTATAGGGGACACTAGGGAGTTTAATGTACAGCAGTACATTTTCTTTTCAACATGTAGCTGGGGAACAGTGGGGATAGCTTGACAAAAGCCTGCTGAGCATACAGTATGCTCAGCGGCATAGGCATATCAACGTTAAAACAGCACAACAGATGAGTTCTGAGTGGCGTGCTGTGTGTCCATTAACCTGACGCTGCCAGATCCAAGAAGCTTGCTACACAAATTTGTTTCAGCCGTGTTGGGGAACATGGTTACCCAATACCGCCCCCATCTGGCAGCGTCAGGTTATGTGTCCATCACATCAGAGAGAACTCTCCATCTCTCGCCGTCCATTTGTAGCTTTTACACTGTCATGTTTTATTCAGTCCATCCATGGCATAATCAAAATGAGTAGGCCTAATGACCTCAGCTACATTACTAAGTGGCGTGCATTAGGGACAAAGTAGTAAGTAGCAACTCGTATTGTGTGCTACGCTAGCAACTTATTTTGAAAGGGAGCTTTTAGTGTATAGGTCAGTTACATTTTATGAAGATTTACGTTTAGCTTCTTTACATTTTAAAGTAGCATATGCTCCAACATTTGTGCATGCACGAGGAAGATCTAATGGAGAGCCATGATGGGTTGAATAAAATAGAGGTCCAGTAGTAGGCCTACCATTACAAATTTGGCAAAGCTATAACCGTCTATGGCTTTGGGATGCTAAGTGTAGAATTCTTCTGAATTCAGACAGGTGTATGGCTTCATACAAATTAGGAAAGGCGGAGTCCGTCATGCATTTGGGAATATAAACACTGGGAAACATTGAAATCAATGTGAATTTATGAAACGTCACTTTCCAATGCTTTAAACTTTGCTCCACCTTTATTGACTGGCATTGAGAGATGCTATTTGTCAATATTTAAGCCGGCATGTGTCTCCTAAAGTGATGAGTAAGCTTTTACCTGTCCTCTCAGGCTTTAAATGATACCCAGAGAGTGCTGTGAGTAGTTATAATAATAATGTTGACGCCAACAACACATTAACCGTCAATTTGGAAGGAAATAAATTGAGCAAAGTGTATATTAAAGAGCATGCGATTATTTAACCTCCAGGGTAGACGAGCGAACGTCAGGCCAAAAATACGAGGGAATCTGAAATGATGCCGGTACAATCAGTATATATCTTACCTATCTATAAATGCACCAAGTCTCTCTCTGTGTGTGTGTGTGTGTGTGTGTGTGTACGTCTGTAATCCACGTAACTCGAGAACCGTTCGCCCCGCCGACTTCAAATCCGACACACACTTTCCACACCCCCACAGGGAGTGCAGTGCTCGGTCGGACCCGCGGTTGTCCAGAACCGCCACAAAAGGCCTCTGCCCGGGCTCTGGACAGGGCCCCGGCCTGCCCAGCCTCCGGCCTGTTCTGACATCACAAATAAAGAGTATAGACAACCTCTTCAACCTCTGCAAATGTGCTACTATAATTACTGTAGATTGCATGCCAACATGTTTATTCATTCAAATAAGTTCTGTATGGCAGCTGTTAATTCTGTATCAATTTATTGTGCATTGAGAATCATTGCAGACTGAGAATACACTGGCGATTGAGCAAATCTGAACCTTTGACATACCACGGTGGGAGGTAGTGGGCATGCATACGCATGAACACACAACCAGCCGTGTGTGAGACACAATTGTTTCATTAAGCCTATCATATCATAAGGGCCACATTAAGCCCAGTGTAACCTCGTAACATTAGCAGCAATTGTATGACACTTTTACATTTACCATCATATAACCTGTATACCTCCCCATTTCACTATTTTCAAGCCTCTCAATTAGCATCTGATGCCAATAGATGGGCTTGGCCTATTGACCTTAAACCGATTTTCTTTCGATGTGCTATCATCATGATACTGTATAAGGTTTTACAACATAACCCTTAATGCTCTAGTAGTCATTATCTCCTCCGACAACTAGCTCTGGTCCATAGCTCATTAATTTAGAGCCATGTCACTGTCGACTTCCGGCGCTCGCGTAAATGCAGACCAGCCTCTCGTCTGTAGCGTAAATATAATGAACGTTTTTGCTACTCACCAATACAAAGGCGGCTTGTGTAATTAGAAAGCCTTTGTATTGGTGAGTAGGTAAAACATTATCTATTAACGCTATACAGACAAGAGGCTGGTCTGGTAACATAGCTCTAAATGTAACGGCATTAGAGCTATGGACCAGAGCTACCTGACAACCACAGTTACTGTATATTTACAGATCTTAGACCTTATACGGCTAACAAGGTCCATTTCTAGTATATTCTTCAGAATACACTGCTTTCATATCAGATATGGCTCGCCCTCGTTTTACAAAATGAATCTAAAAAATCAAATGTGCTTTGATCCTTGCAATGACAAATCAAACTCAGAAACTGTACAAAATAAAAGTCCTGCAAGTCCCTCTGACACAATAATGTGTTTAAAAGTTGTGTTTGTTGATTGGCTAAAAGTCAATAGAAAACGGATACGGAAGTGAAGATCACACAGTATTCTTCCACCTTTTGTAAGAGTCAGTGTTTCTAAATAAACACAATATATTTCTTCTCTACTGAAAGAAAAATGACATTGTTTCATTATATATTTCAAACAATGAAATCATAAATAATTGTATGCATAAAAAGATTTGCCATTGGGTTTAACCGGTAAATGCTAGAAAAGGAGATGGACCTATAGCAATGTGTCATGTGTTTCAAAATGATACATAAATAATCACCCAAAATGTGTAGATGACAATAAATGTATTTGAAATTATATTTCTGACCCCCGAAATGCATTCTCACACATATCTTTCATCCCATTTATGAAGGTCCAAGCAATCATTTTTGGCTGTTTTGTTTTTCTTTCTATTCATATTATTATGAAACATGTGAAACAACATTTTTGTCTTTATAAGGGATGTGAATCAGTGTTGTTGTTGGCAGCAAATTTCTATTTTAGTTTTAGTCATAGTCTCTTGAATAGTTTACATTTAGTTTTAGTCACATTTTAGTCACCTGGAATGTTTTAGTGTTAGTCTAGTTTTAGTCGACTAAGGTCGCATTCATACCAGAGAGCTTTGCTGCGATTAAAACGAATCCTGCTGCGCATTGTCAGAAAGTGCGCTTCGTTTGGCAGGTGTGAAGGCTCATTCGACTCCTAATGCGCAGCAAATAACCGCATTTTACTCCGCCCAAAAACGTGGGTTTCGCTTCACTTCGAATCGCACTTGACTACGATTCGGTGCAGGTGTGAATGCAATCCGCAGTAAATAAAGGAAATGAAGCAAACATAATGTGGCGGGTGAGGAGCTGAACACAGTTGGAGACGGTTAAGGCATATTTTACGCAGCGCAAAGATGTCCCGTTACTGTGGATAGACGTGGTCGAATAAGGAGACTGAAGCCCTGATCGAAATGAGGACGTGTAGGCTACATTAATCAATTGCTTAAGAAAACACATAAAAACACTGCAGTGTATTATAGCCTACATAATATTCTGTCTGTCTGTCTGTCTGTGCGTGCCGTGCTGTCACTGTGTGGGACTGGGGAGGGAGTTATATCAGTGCGTTCATGCAGCGCTGTGCTGCATGCCCAAAAGAACAGTGTGTCGCGGCTGCGTGCGTAGAGAGAGAGAGGGGGTCCCAGACGGCACGACACATGCACGTTATGAGTGTAATTTTATCACCATAGATTTCACTGTGTAGGCTAGTTTATGAATGGAACACATTGATAAAGGTCCCCCCTGCTGCGTTTCCAATTGCTGCGAATGACAGTGTGAAGGCAAACCGCAGCCAATTAAATATGCAAGAACCTCAAATCCCCGCCCATACGGATCTGAGTCTACCGAAGTATTAGGTGAGAATGTGACCTAAATCTACAGTTGATTTAATCGTCTACAATGTATTTTGGTGGGCCTTGATGCCGTTGTAATGACTGTGTAAAGTGTAAAATTACTTATACTGGATCTCTTGTTCACTAGTCCCTTCCTAACATCCCTTCCTCTAGTTTTTATCTGTTGACGAATTGTCAATACATTTAGTCTTAGTCATCGTAAAAGGTAGTCGACGAACATTTTTCGTCTTAGTTTTATTAGACAAAAACAACACTGATGTGAATGAGCTCTTCGTTAAGGAGGAAGGTGCTGTTGGACCTTTTTCATGCACAGAACGATATTAAAATCCTATATTAAGTATTTTAAATCAAATTCAAGAGCAAAGAGAGGAGGTAAGGATGTGTGTGTGTATATGTTGTGTGTGTGCACATGTGCTTGCATGCGTGCATGCGCACACACTCGTGTGTATGACTGAATTGGCATACATCTTTGTGTGTGTGTAAATCGCTCGAAGCAGATACAGATACATTTCTATGTATCTCTATTGCAGTGGTTCCCAAAGTGGTTTCCGGGGACCCCCAGGGGTCCTTGAGAGAGTTCCAGGGGGTCCCCAGCTAAAATGATAGTTTGGAACCAAATGGACACTTATGGGTCTGTAACTCTGAGAGTGTACAAATGGAACCAAATGGACCCATTTGTACACTCACAGAGTTAAATTAAAATTGATTTTACAATATAAATTGGGGGTCCCAGAGATAGAAATGGCATTAAATGGGGGTCCGTAGACTAATGCGTGTCAAACTGAGGGTCCTTGAAATTAAACGGGTTGAGAATCACTGCTATAGAGCCGTAAAGATATTCTCTCATGGGGGTCATATCTTTTCAAATGGGGGGGGGGGGGGGGGGGGGGGGGGGGTCCACGGGCTAATTAGTGTCAATTTGGGTTTGGTTTTAGTTGTTAATGTCATGTGCTCATTTGGACGTGCCAGCCTTCTTAGTAATGCTCGCTCTCCTGGTTACTCCTCCTCCTCCTGCTCCTCCTCCTGCTCCTCCGTACCACAGGTGACCCGGGATGGTGAAAGCGTCCACGCTCATGCCCAAGGTCTTGGACGGGATGGCGCTGAACTGCTTCCTGTCCGAGCTGTACTTGAACATGCACTCCACCTGGGAGGGGCCGATGGTCCGCGGACCCACGCCCGTCAGCCGCACCAGCTCCTCCGTGTCGGGGTTCGACGTGTAGACGCCGCGGAACTGGCAGCTGGCGTCGCGGAACAGGATGAGGAAGTGGTTGGCGGGGCTCTTCTCCATCTCCTTGAGGGATAGGAATGGAACAGGAAATACTAGGTTTGATAACAGTTGTTGTTTTTGGCAGCAAATTTGTTTGTGTCGTAGACTAGTGGTCATGATGAAGTGTAACTAACTACTATAGCTCAATGCTCAATAAAGCACTAAACAAGTAAGACGCGCAAAAGCGGGAAGCGAACGCAGCTCGTCTTTTTATAAAAGTTTTTAAAGTTTTCTACTGTGTGTGTGTGTGTGTGTGTTAAATAAACTAGGGTTGTCCCGATCCGATCACGCGATTGGAAATCGGTGGCCAATCACATTATTGTCAAATAATCAGAATCGGATCTGGAGCAAAAAAAACACGATCGGGACACCCCTGGTATCAGTATTATATCCATATCATGACGTTAGACGGGATATTGTCTGTGATTTTGGATATTTTACTATTGTGATATGGCATAAGTGTTCTATAAAAATATAAATATTGGATCGGGAAACATCGGTATCTGCAGATACTCAAAATCAAACAATCAGAATCGGATCGGGAGCAAATAAACGTGATCGTAAAAACAAAATTTCATGGTTGTCGTGAACATAATACACAAGATGATCAAGTATAGCTGGTAGAATACAGGACGGCTACGCAGAACTGTAAATCTATACCTCAACTATCTTGTTTTTCTGTGCCTCGTTGACTTTGCCAGCCAGACAGCTGCGTGACAGAGCATTGTGAATGATGAATTTGTTGGACTTGAAGCTTGGCTCTTTGAACAGCTTTGGTCCTGCAATTAGAAATGCACATTGCACGCACACAAATACATTATGGCACATAACACATTATTTATGCATACAGAAGCAAACTAGTACACAGTAACTGACAGATTACGTGTCCTATAGACAACTTAACAGACGACGTCACACTGATGAGAAACAGCATGCTCGCGCATACTGGCAGCAGAAGAACCCTTCCTCTCATAAGATGCAATGGAGAAGTTCTAACTGCACTCACGTGTAAAAAAATGCCCCATCAAACTTTCAGATGCTGTTTTTCTCCCAGTGTGGAGGAAGAATGATTAGGATTTTTATTGTATTGTCTCACTCTTGAAATATATAATCCATTGGTTTCTGTTGTGTGTGAATGTGAACAATAATAGCAATTAAAAACAGTTGTCCTCAAAACCACACCTCCAGTAGCTGTCATAAGAACGGGAGGTGCGCTCATGATCACGGCAGCAGAGCCTGTTTGTGCACGGCTGCACACGCACCTGCAGCCCATCAAGTATAATGTATGCTTCGTCCCGCGATGGTGTCGCGCACGCAGATCTCTACACTCACAATAGTTGCATCCACGATGCGAGCTTGTATATCAGCTGTTCTCTGTGCGCAACACTGTTGCGCTTTGAAGTATAAATGTCTCCTAGGGTGCATCTCACTAGCCAACACATAAGAGGAGGTTGAATGGACTGAAACCAGCGCACCCCAAAACAACAGGTTTGGAGATCTGTTGGGAATTAATTACATGAAACAGTCACCCGTGCACCCAGTCCCAATGTTTGTAAACAAATAATTGGTCTATACCAGTGTACTCAGGAGCAGGCGAGGTGCCATTGGACCCAGTCTCCCAGTCCTTGTCTCCATTCCGATTGGTCAGCTGGCTTGGTGACATACATCGCGCAGGCGAATCAGGGCGGCTGTTGAGAAAGAGGGAAAGCATCAGACAGGTCTATATAAATATTAGCCGTTGTAAAATTGTGCTCTAGCTCAACTCACAAAATTATAAGTCAAGCAAATAGTGAATAAATGTAATTAGACAATAGATTGCAAATGACAGGACGGAAACAAACTACCGGTAAGTGACAATAGGAGACTATGAGACAAGGAGAGCAAGCCCAGTTCAGACCACGCGGAGACCCTCCCCGTACCCTCTTCTCCCCGCCCTCTGATTGGCTAGAAGCAGCTTTAAAAAGCCGAAGGCTCCCTATCGAGCTTCTAGAAGCCAATAATAAAATAGAAAATGCTGGTTTGCATAGATTACAATGAAATAAAAAGGTTTGGTGTGAATGAGGCTTTACAGACAAAACAGAATGATGAGAATCCAGCAGAGTTGAGAGAAGGACAAGTGTTGTACAGTACATGATGTCTACCTGGGAGGTTTAGCGGGGTCACTGGTATTGTTGTCGGGCTCATCAGACGTGGCTGCCAGGTTGAGAGAAGAGTGAGAGTACACCTTAGTCAACTTAGAGACTGGAGAGAGACACAGAGAGAGAGAGAGAGGGGGGGGACGGGACATTAAAGGGAGTGTAATCTTTTGATATTAAACACACATATCTACAGTAGAGTATGAATAGGTCCATTGTATAATCAGTGGTTCCAAACGTTTTAGCCCCAAACCCAAAACCTTGTGAAAATACCCAAACTTAAGTGAAAATAGCAGACCCACAAATGGGCTGAAATGGGTCCCGACCCAGTGTTTGGGGAAACGGTGGTCTACTAAATCAGTGGTTCCCAAAGTGGGGTCCGGGGACCCCCAGGGGTCCTTGAGGAAGTTCCAGGGGGTCCCCAGCTAAAATGATAGGTTGGAACCAAATGGACACTTATGGGTATGTAGCTCTGAGAGTGATAAAACATTTGTACACTCTCAGAGTTATATTAACATTGATTTTACAATATAAATTAGACCACTGCGCTGGGCTACGTAATCCGCCTCGGGGCATATGCATATGCAATAGGGGCGGGTGAAGTGTGGCTGCGCCAGGCTAATTCAATGGGGGAACGTAGACTAATGCATGTCAAACTGGGGGTCCTTGAAATTAAACGGGTTGAGAATCACTGCTAGAGAGCCGTAAACATATTCTCTTATATGGGGGTCCGCGGGCCAATTAAGTGTCAATTTGGTGGTCCTTGACATGAAAAAGTTTGGGAACCACTGTACTAAATAAGACTACCAAACAACTCGTCCCATTACCAACTCGCCCCGGGCGTACAGCCGGCGGAACTGCGCCTAAGTAACCTAAGTAAATTATGCTTAAACGGTTAAACCTAACATTATCCTCAGTAAAACGATGCCTAAACATAACCCTATACCTAAACTTAACCTCAGTAAAACTATGCCTAACCCTAAACCTTTTTCTAACCTTATTCTCAGTAAAACAAAATAAAGAATACCAAAACCACGGCACCGAGCGGTCGGCGTGAGGTCGGCGGAAATAATCGAGGGGCGAGATGGTTTAGCGGCGACCGTACCTGAAACCCTAACTAACTTACCGGGTGTCCCCTTGGCCGGGCTCCGAGACAGCTGGGTGGTTCCCAGCTCTCTGGTCATGCTGCGGGGCCGCGAGCGAGCCTTCTTCACGGCGGCCCCCCGCCTGGGGGGAGGAGAGGCTGCTTTCTGCCGCAGCACCTTGTCCAGGTCGGACATGATGCGGAGCTGGTGGCGGTGAGCGTGCTCCTGCCGCGTGAACTCACCCCAGCGCACCGGGGTGGCCGGGTGGGTGGGGGAGGTGCCAGCAGGAGGGGTAGGGGTGCACGGAGACCCTCCCCGTACCCTCTTCTCCCCGCCCTCTGAGGAGGAGGCCGGTCTGGAAATCATGTAAAACCTAAGATGAGCCTTTGTTGAAAAGAAACCTAAAGTTGTCCTTTAAATTAACAGAAATACAAATTCAAGCCTGAGTATGTCAGATTCAAGCCCTTATATCTGATGTGCATGTGAGTGTGTTGTGTGTGTGTGTGTGTGTGTGTGTGTGTGTGCGTGCGTTTGTGCGTCGTTACCTGTTTTCCCTCTCCTGATCGTAGCACTGTCTCCTACTCTTCATCTCCTCGGCTCTCCTCTGCTGTCTCACCAACAGCAGAGCTCTACGCTGGGCCATCTCATCCTCACTGTGCACCTCCCCCTGCACACAAAACACTGTGTCATAATCACACATATCCCTTTGAAAAAGGTTGACAATAAGGTGTTCTTATTTTAGTATACATTTTTTGTTTAACATTTCTACCACATCTTTCTGCCCGCACACATGTTGTCACTGCTGTTGTATCCTACTGGCTCACCTGCCAGTGAGGAGCCCCCACCGGGAGGACGTACTGTTGTATCCTATACTGACTCACCTGCCAGTGTGTTGGCCCCACCGGGAGGACATACTGTTGTATCCTATACTGACTCACCTGCCAGTGTGTTGGCCCCACCGGGAGGACATACTGTTGTATCCTATACTGACTCACCTGCCAGTGTGTTGGCCCCACCGGGAGGACATACTGTTGTATCCTATACTGACTCACCTGCCAGTGTGTTGGCCCCACCGGGAGGACAGAGGACGTAGAGCCTTTGTCCTACTCCTCCCGCCCAGCACTCCCCTCTGACAGGTGCCGCCCCAGCCCATAGGATCACATGCAGTGCCAATTTTCACCTTTCCCCGGCCCAAACACGATGGATTTGAAAGTCACGACTTCCGCGGTGGGGTAATTATGTTTGAATTACTGTCACAACAAGCTGCATAAATGCACAACGAAGCTGTTTCCTCATCGAATGCGCACACTCACCCTAAAGAAAAGACCTATTCCTCCTCGCGTCGCACTCTGTTCCAGAGCATCCATCTGTCTTGTCTGTTGTCCTTCCACTTCTGTCTGGTGCGTTGGTGTGGCCTCTTCTGTGGAACCCGCAGGTTCCACAACCAACTGTTCACCGCTTGGTTCCGCGGTGGTGGATTCCGCGGTGGATTCCGTGGTGGATTCTGCGTGGTCGCTCATAGAATCCGATGAAAACTCCTGCCCCTCGTCCGTCGGCTCGTCGCTGCCGCCCTCCGGCTCTCCCAGGGATGACAGCGACACCTCCATGACGCTGCGTCGCTTCCCCGCCGCTACACTCTGTCCTCTCCCTCCTCCCGCACTGTACGCGGCAGAGATCGGAAGAGTCTCGCTCTCGAATGAACACTCGGACGGCGCGCCGGAGCTGCTGCCTCCGCCGATGCTGCCGGCGATGCTGCTGGCGATGCTTCCGCCTGCTGCCCTGGAGCGCTCTCTCCTGACCGGAGGAAGAGCTGCGGCTCCCGCCGCCTCCCCCTCCTCCAGCTCCAAGCTGAACTGAGTGGGCGTCTCGCTGGAGCTGGCCGTTTCCGAGGCGCTCTCCTCGGGCTGCTGTGTGGCGGCGGCCTGGGGGGGACACGGAGGCTCCTGCGGGGTGCGGGGTCCTCCGATGCGGAAGGACGAGGAGGTCTGAACCTGACACTTGCTCGGGGACACGCGGCGCAGGTGCGGGAGGGTGTCCACGTTCTGCGGGGGCGTCAGGACGCGGGCGAGCGGGGGGAACTTCAGCTCCGAGGGACGCGGCGGACGCGGGTGGTGCTGCTGCTTTGGGCTGCGAGGGGTGGCGGAGGACGAGTGGATCTTAGTGCGGGGGGCAGGGCAGGAGGACGACATGGGGGCGTTGCTGGGGGAAGCTGAGGGGTGTAGTTGAGAGCGGCGAGAGGGCGAGGCGACGGAGGAAGGGCTCTGACCGCCAGCGGTGATGTGCCACGCCTTACTGGCCACCCTAGGAGGAGTCTTAGTCGGGGTGCGAGGTGGTGTTTTAGTCGGGGTTCTCGGCGGTGTCCTGAGGTTGTTCTTAGGGGCCGACATTGAGTTGTTTTTGCCCGTGGTTCTCGGTTTGCCCATGAGCTGCTGCTGCTGTTCCGTCAGTTTCTGCATGTCCTTCTGCAGTGACTGCAGAGCGTTGGTCAGTTTGTGCACCACTTCGTTGTAGTCTGCTATGGCGGCCTCCCCGACTTTCTCCGATCCCTTCTCTTTCTCTCCTCCCTTCTCCTTCGCGTTGTCTTTCCTCGTTTCCACAGAGAACGTGACTTGCTTCTCCAGGCGAGGCGGAGCTTGGGCATTTCCCTCAGCGGGTCTCTCCTTTCCTTTCTCTTTCCCTTCGGTCTCCTCCTCCTTCTTCAGGTGCTCCTCCATGTGAGCGAGGCGGTCCTCCAGGCTGAGGCTGTCCTCCTCCTCCGCTGCCTCCCCTCCTCCTCCGTCCCCCTCTCCCTGCTCTCTCTTCAATTGATCGAAGGCCGTCTTCCCCAGCCTCTGCCTGTGCTTGGCAAAGATGGCCTCGATCCGTCTCTTCTGGGCTTCGATGCTCCTGCGTTTCTCCTCCAGACGGGCCCCCAGCTCCCAGGCCTCGGAGCCCGGCTCGGGCCCTCTGTGGCTCCCCGGGCTGTCCTGATGGCCAGATGGCCCCCCACCTCCTGCCGGGGTGGAGGGCGTGTGAGGGGTCCCCGGTGTGGTCGGGGTGGGGACCGACTCCTCCCCCGGAGCGGCCGGCTGTCTCCGTCTGTTGTCGCGCCGCTCTGCAAAGCTGGTCATGCGCTGGTTGTTGTTGCCGCCATTGCTGTGGCCGTTGCCGGGCCGAACGTTGCCCGGGGCATTCCTGGGGAGGTCGTCCGACGCCTCCGAAGAGTCTATGCTGCCGTCCCGCAGCACTGAGTCGTCGTCACGCGACATATCGGAGGCTCGGCGGCCTGGCCTCTCGCCCCCCCTCCTCCCCCCACCACCCCTCCCCCCTTGCCTTCCCGCGGCGCCCCCGCTCCCCTCCTCTCCTCTGCCCACGGGTCGGTAGAACATTCCGGAGCGACCGGGGGCGGAGCTACTGAGCTGGGCCGAGTTCTCTTCGGGGGAGTGGAGGAAGAACCCCGCGGGGGCTCCCTCCGGCCGCAGCCTGGGCTCCGGGACCCTCCCCCCCCCCACCAGCCCTCCTCCTCCTCGTCCCCATATTTCCACGCTCACGTCTGGCTTTCCCTTTCCTCCTCCTACTCCGCCGTCCCTCCTGCCCTTCTTCCCGGACGTGTGGATGACCTGCGGACCCTCCTCGATGGTGGGGAGCTCTCCCAGGGGAGGAGGCGTGTGCGCTCCTCCTCCTCCCCATGAAGGGGCCGAGGCGCAGACCAGCAGGTGGCCGACGTCCTCCGGCGGGCAGTAGGGGATGCAGGTCAGCCCCGACGACCTCGCGGGCGACGCCACCATGGCGGTCAGGCTGTCGGTGCTGGCCGAGCGAAGGTTTATGGGGTTGCCCATGACCACGTCCACGTCGCTGTCTAGGCCAAACGGAATGCTGAAGGTCACGGACGAGAGAGGACGGCTGCAGGGAGGGTGACCGGACCAATGGGGAACAAGTACAAAGAGACAGAGGGAGAGAAACGGTGTTTGTTAACCCATTTAGACCTGAGAACAGATTCTATAAATGTCTTCCAAATCCTGACAGTTCTCAGAGTTTTTCAAGTCAAGGACCCCAAAAACTATAAGTAATTGGCCGCCAACCCCCCATCTGAAAATATGTTGTACCCTCCAGAAGCAAAGATTTGAGTTAGAAACGTTCGCTCTGAAAGAATATATATTCAAACATTTGGGTCACATTTTCACGAATAAAAAAAAATAGCAGACCTACAAACTCGCAGCGTGGCACTCGGTGCCGTGCTATGAGCTTGTAGTTCTGCTATTTTTCAACAGCTAAAGTATAACATAATGCTTAAATACAGATTGATGATAAAGCATTTACACTTAGCTAGGGTCCACCGTTTTCAAGCTATAATATAAAAGTAATAACCCCCCCATACATAAACTGTGTCAAACTCAAAAGTGTGGCTACCTGATTTGCTTCCTGGTCCATATTTTGCTCTCTGAAATTACAAAAAAAAAATCACACTCGTGTGAAGTGAGCTCTTATCATCATACATCATATTTACCGTACTCAGCCAATCAAATATATATTATATTAAAGCTCTGCTGGATTGGAATCATGTAACATATAGGACACGCTCCAGTCACTGGCTTACACTAAAGGTATCAAATGTAAACACAGAACTGGGGAAAACAGCCTTTTGTTTTAGTGCCCCAACCACGTCGAATGACCTACAGCTTAGATTAAGGATCTGCTCTCCCATTACATACGGTCAGTTTAAATCTTACCCCCACGTGTCTGCAACTGTTTTTAAACATACATGTATTAGATCACACAATGAGGAAATGTTGCTGTTCTGTTTTGTTGTCTTTGTTTATTGCTTTGAAAATGTTGTATTATGTTGTACTGTATCTCGACGACACTGCAAATGAGGGAAACCTCAATGTCTCTCGAGAATAAATAAAGGTTTGAATGAATGAGTGAAAATCATCGCTATGGGGTACAGATATTGCTCAGCCAATCAAATCATTGCGATGGGGTACACATGGGGTAACACTCACACAGACACACAAAGCATGGGCATATAGGAGGGGCTAGCGCCCCTAAAAATAAAAATCACACCCGTGTAAACCGAGTGTTGCAACTCCCCTCTCTCTCCCCCCCCCCCCCCCCCCCCCCTCCTCTCATTAGCAGGCAACAGTGCAGCACTGTCTCTCTTTCTGTTTCTGGCACAACAGCGCCTCTACTGGTACTCATACTGGTGCTCATTAACCAACACATAGGTGAACACGGACATTGCTGTTCCTTGGAGTGGTTGCACCACTCAAAAATACAAACAATACCTGAAAGTATCTGAAAATGCCAAGTCAGAAATAAGGCTCATTTCCCAAGATCCCACACTCCTTTCTTACCAGGTGACACTGGGGAGGAGATGGGCACGAAGGGCTGTTTGAAGATGAAGGCAGGCGAACAGCTGTAGAAGGACAACACAGTTATACCACGGTCACCTGCAACACATTTGCTGCTAAGTTACTGAAATGTGTCATTATGGTGCCCGGCTGTGCAGCACCGAGTCACTAGACCGGTGCTGTAGAGCACAGAGTCACTAGACCGGTGCTGTATGCAATACCCGTGCCTTGTACCCGTGTCAGAGTACCCGTTCCACCCATCTGTCTGTGTCCCTATTATGGCCAGATATATGGAGACTTCTTTCATCTGTCTCTCTATGTCCCTTTATTCCTATATATATATGGAGTTCTGTGTCAGGCATGCCCAAATATGAAGTGTTGTGATGTCTTAGTATTTATACTCCTTCGTTGTCTAAAGGACTCAGAGATTGCCATTCAGTGCATTATTGATTTTCAAAGTGATATATACAATATTGTGAATTTGTCTACTATGACTGCACTTTTGGGTTCTTGTTGGCTTATGTTATTTGCATCAACACGGACAGAGGAAGGTGTTGCACCCTACGGACACTATACAATGTGACACTATTGTTGTTGACAGCATAGTATAACGCTGACGAAGGCTATACGCCAAAACGCGTACGTTGTGCTGTCTGCTCTGCAGCATACTGTGCGAATTATAAAATAATAAAAAGTGCCTTAAACCAAATGACATGTCCGTGAGTGCTGGTATTTCCTGAGATAATTTCTTGTAAAAGTTAACTTTCCTCGACCTCGCACCCGGTAAGAATGTTCAGAGAAACTAAGACCAGCTCCATATACAGTAATATTATGGAGATATCGCGGTGATCAGGTCCAGAGCTGGGGGCAGAGGCCTTTTGTGGTGGTTCTGGACAACCGTGGGTCCGACCGACTCGACACCGGGCACTGCACTCCCTGTGGGGGTGTGGAACGCATGTGTCGGATTTGAAGTCGGTGGGGCGAACGGTTCTCGAGTTACGTGGATTACAGACGTACGTACTGTGCATTTATAGTTACCGTAGATAAGATGGTGGTGGCGATATGGTAGACCTACCTGTTGCTATTCCCACTGATTGGACTTGTGCAGTCCAGCAGCCCTGTAGCATCTGAAACAGACAAAATCACAGGTCAGGTCGCCAAGGTGAAGGTATTATATGTCACTCATTAACATAAGATAATACTGTTGTATTGGTGCCAAAACTTTGAATGCAATGGAAGCAAGAGACCTGTGAGGTCGACTGGCAGTATGGGCTGGACAAAGTCAGGCTTCTGAACCTCAAACCACTCCAACAGCTCAGCTACGAAGCTCATGATATTCACCTGAGGAAAAGAACAGTTTCAATGTTACAACTGTGCAGGTATTTATTTGTGATGCTAATTTCATGTTCATATACCTGACCGAAGGCCGGTTAGGCCGAAAACGTTGTAGGCTATGTCTTTGTCTTCAATAAAAATCCCCCAGAAGCTGTCCAGACCCCTTATCCATAATTTATAAATGATGAATAATAAGCATGGACTTAAATCAACTCTTCATAGAATGTGTTTTAGATGTTAGTTTCTTTGAGGCACTACTTTGTTTCTCTATTTATGTGACCATTTTTGCATTTATTGACTAGAGCTCATTACTCTGCTCATTTACATTTCACACTTGCATATAGCTCTGGATAAACTGGATGTGAGCTGGATAAATGCTTCAATTGCTAAATGTTAATTGTATTATTGAGCTTTGGCCTTGTAGCGTCCATGTAGTGGTTTAATGAACTGTTAGCAGTAGTAACATCTTACTGGCGCGCTCACTCACACTCTCTCTCACACACACTCACACTCACACTCACACACACACACACACACACACACACACACACACACACACACACACACACACACACACACACACACACACACACACACACACACACACACACACACACACACACACTGTCCATAGCTGGTTCAGACTCAAAGGTAGAGAGGTAACTTTTGCCCTCGAAGAACACTCTTCTGAGAATTATAACATCAACTAAATCCTATAGGTCCAGTACATATATAAAATGCATCATTATTACACCCAAATCTACATACTGCTGTATCTTCATACTGCAAATCTTCCTTCAGTTCCAGCAGGACAAAACAGAGACCTACAGTATCCAACACTGTAGGCACTACACTAGAAACATAATGCTTGGCAGCATCTGTTATTTCCTCATCTTCTAGGTAGAGGGACATTTTCTGCTTAAACAATGATATAGCCTCACTCAGATCTGGTTCAGCCCAGTTCACAGTTGGTAACCTCGCCTCACCAGGCTTTCCACCACCTCGGAGGAAAGCCTGGTCTCTGTTTCAAAAGTCCGTATGATCCGGGCTTAAGCAGATGATATGGTTACGTCATGTTGTAGTATTGTTTTGTAGTCGCCAGACAGGAACAACAGGCGGCGACAACTTCCTTTTCCCTCTCAATAAAAGCTCTCGTAGCCTGTAGCTTTCATTGAGAGGGAAAAGGAAGTTGCCACCGCCTGTTGTTCCCATAGAGTATTAAAAGGATAGAGACTGATCTGGCGCCAAGCTCCGCCCCCTCCGCTATTCATGTCAGTGGAAGTTGCTCAGTGGCGTTTTGAAGCAGCCGGAGGGACCGTCTATTTCCGCCTTTTTGGTGCATTTCCGCATTTGACCTCCAAAATTTGGAGGTCAAATGCGGAAGTGCAACCGAGCGCTCAATGTTAAAGCCCAGCTGCACGGGGTTTCCTTGTCATGAATCCACGGGTCCGCCTGCAGTCCTTCCTACATAGATATCGGTCCGTGTTGCGCGCTGCGCATTATCAGTTCCTACCACATATCACTACAATGCCTGCATGAGATATAGGCTACCATGTCGTCAAGGCAGTCATAATCAACGTTTATGGAGTGATTTGATCATTGATGAACGAATCATAAACATATGGATGAAAGCTTGCATGTGTGCACAGTGCTGGTATGTGTTGGCGACGCACGCCGTGGTCCCGTCCTCCTGGCCCCCGAAAATGATCTCACTTTTATCTGAACTGTCAAAGCACTTATTTAAATGGTGAATGATTAAGCCCCTTACGCCTATAGCCTGCTACAATTGCAAATAGGGAAGCTGTATGCTTGTCATTGTCACTTGGAAATAAAGGCGTGCAGTCCATTTATGCCTTTTTTATCACAGTGATTATATAGGCATCTGATGTCACGCTCATGCCGCATGCGCTCCCAGATCATCTCACAAGTGCGCTCGCATAACAAGGCCAGTAAAGCACTGTTTGATTAAGCACAAACTAATACATTGTAAACATTTTATATTGTTTTTAATTGCGCGATTTTAATTACTTGTAAAGTTGGAAATCTCCCTTTTTCTTTTAGTTTTACATGTAGGCTACAGTTTTATATTAACATTTTAGGAGTGAAAACATATGTTTAGATGCCTGTGACAGCGTGTCAGCAGTTCAGACAATGCTGCTCCGCTTGTGTATCAGCCGAGGACAAAGCGTACGACAGCTCCCGACCAGACGTGATTTTTGTCCTGGCACAAGTTCCATTTCTGTTATGGGCGGGCTGTTTTTCTGTTGTGTTTCTGTTTTTTTCCTTTTCCCTATATGGTCTGGCATGGGCGTGTGACTGGCTTCCTGGGCTGTGACGTGGTATCCACCTCCTGTGGAACTACACACCTTCTCCTCATCAAGCCCAGCTGTTATAAGACCTGGCTCTTCACTCCAGCCCTTGCCAGTTTATTCAGTTACTATCGGTAAAGTCACTGTGCCTCTGAGCTCTACGTTTTTTGCTTACAATCAAATATATTTTCTAATTCCTCGTCTCCTTGTGCCCTCAGTGTTCTACGCCGCCTGCCTGCCGACCAGCTCAACATAGCCCTATACAGTCCCAAGCCTATTTTTGTTTTTTCCTGTGAATAAATACCTGAGTTGTATTCATCTGGTTCTGTGTTCTGCTTTTGGGTCCTACCTACTAAACCCTAACAATTTCAAGCTTTGGCGGAAATGGTAAATGCCGACAATTGCGGTAATTTCGGCATGCACCCATATTTTGGCGTATGCACGGTTGGCGTACGCAAATGAGGGCCTTAGTGTACGTTCACAAACTTTGTCCTACACAAACATTAAATTCCCATTGACAATGAATGGAGAATTTTACGTCATAGTGTCTGAGGAAATAGGCATAGTGTCTATTTTACGTCATGATGATGTATGATGATAAGAGTGCCCCTCACTTCACACAGGTGTGATACTGTGATTTTTGAGGGGCGCTAGCCACTCCTATATACATACAGCTTTTTCCCCACAAAATGTAACGCAACACAAATATTAAATGACATTGACAATGAAGGGAAAATTTACACCATCTTGTCCCCACGCGTCTCATATTTGCCATAGACAATGGAAGGAGAAATTAGGTCAAATGTCCGCCAAATATGACGTAAATTTGTGGCAACACAAACATTAAATGCCATTGACAATGAAAGGGAAAATTTACGTCATATGTAGACGTCATATATACAGCTTTAGTCCCCACACGTCTCAATATTTGCCATTGACAATGGAAGGAGAAATTAGGTCAAATGTCCGCCATGACATACATTTAACCAAAACAAATTCAATTGTTCATGAGATGATCCATGATGATGTATAATGATAAGAGCGCCCCTCACGTCACACAAGTGTGGGTTTTTTTACCCTTTACCCATCATGGTTGCCAATTCCCACCTGATGTTGTGTGTGAGTTCTGATTGGTCCAGGTAGTACTGAATAACTACTAGCTTACATAACGTCTTCAGACTAGGACTCAAGTCTAAGATGATCACATCATTCGAGATAGTTAATTCTCTCCCACTTGCTCCAAAGAGGATGATACGATCTCCCACAATGCAACCGCTGCACATACCATACATTGGACATGGTCCTTTCCTCTTGGGTTCAACCTTCTTCCAGGATAAGGTCTCTGGACTGAATTTCCACACATCATTCCCCAGGTGATCATTCCACGTACCATTCCCCAGTTCATCATAAGCCACCATAATGTTATTGTAGCCACCAGATATGTACAGCTCTCCATTGTAGGTAAATGCTGAATGCTGAAACCATTGTTTTCCTGGTAGAAGATTTACAGAAGGTGTGTTCAGCCAAGTGTTGGTCTCTGTGTCAAACACACTGATGCGGTTGTATTGCCCCGCCTGGCCCCCAAATACAAACATCTTTGTTCCGATGGTGGTGGAGGTGTGACCATATGAAGCATGTGGTGGAGTTCCTCTGGTGTTAATTAAAGTCCAGACCATTGTGCTGGTGTCCAACTTGTACATGTCAATGATGTCATTGTCAGTGGCTGGTCCCCACGGATTCCGATACGGGATACAGGTACGACCTCCATAGATAAACATGAGCTTATCCAACACACAGGCTGAGTGGTCGTACCTAGTCTTCTCTGGACCAGTCCCAGAAACACTGGGTTTGAACCATCTGTGGGCGTCGACATCAAATGCATAAAGCACAGGAGTACAGGAGCACAGGAACCCACAAGTGCACCCTCCCCAGATGTAGACTGCATCTTCAACAAACACAGCTGTGTGGCCACTGCGGCTGGATGGAACCTCTAGATGGCCTCCTCCTCTTCCAGATTTCACTGGAGGTAACTTCTTCCAGAATAAAGACACTGTGTTGAAGACACGGACATCCATCTGTTCCATGATGTTGTATCTGTTATAGTCGCCTCCAAAGCAATACAGTTTGTTCCTCACTGCTACAGCAGGAACTCTGGCTCGCTTTGGTCCTCCTGCTTTGGAAACGGTCCAAGACAACATCACTCTGTCTGTCTGTCTGTCTCTGTCTTTCTGTCTGGTTCTGTCTGTGTCTCTCTTCAATCTCTCGACGTCTACAGTCATTTCCAACACGGTGCATCAGCCTATATCTTCTGGGGTGAAATCATACGCGACACAAACCGTTTCCATGCACGCCTTAACGACACCAATTTGTGCAGATGTTCTCATCCTCACCATTTGACTCTGGTGCTATTTATTACTTTAAACGGCTACCTTTCGGCATACTGTAGCATCCGTCCAAATTAAATAAACTGAAATGCAACAACTTTCCTAAGACTACTACAGAGTGTGGATGGAATATTCCTTTCTATGCCTCAACTCCTACAATTCCAAGTGCTTGTCTGTATTATTATACAATTATTATAATAATAGGGAAAAATAGATCAAAACAAAAATCCTCTGGGTGTGTTTGAGGGGCGCTAGCCCCTCCTATATTCAGCTATTAGTGTTGATTTCCGTTCTACACAAACATTAAATTCCCATCGACAATGAATGGAGAAATTTACATCATAGTGTCTAAGCAAATAGGCATAGTGTTTGGACACTGGGTTTGCTTCTTTCCTGGCTCCTCGACTCCAAGGCACCGAAATATTGATCCATGCTTAAATGTAATTTAGTATTGAATTAAGTGAAAATTAAGGATTAAAAGCTAAAAAGTAAGGGATAAAGACATAGGGTCTTTTTTGGGCCCTCAGCAGAATCCGAGAGAGAGAGAGAGAGAGACGGAGCAAGAGCTGTTTCTCATTAACGCCATATTAATTTCGATGTAACTGTTGGCAGCGTCATTTCAGAAAATGATAGGGGGCGCCAAAAGATCACAAATCTTTTTAACACATCGATTGCGCAAAACGCTCTAAAGCGCTTTATTAATCTCGAACGCCGTCTGCGCATAACGTACCAAAGCGTTTTATTGTTTTTTTTTATGATTAATGTGCTTCATATTTATATCCGCCTGGACAACAAAGAAAGTGACACCGATCGTCTCCAGAAAGATCCGGTATGTGATCCGGGAGTTAAAACCCCCCCACCTCCTGAAAAGAGGCCTGGTCTAACCACATTCCAGGCATGCCGTATCCATTACGACGTACTGGGGAGGCGGCCTCGCCGTCCTGCACACGGCATAGACCAACGCAGATCAGGGGATCTAAAATGGAGCTACCCATATTCTAGTGTGTGTGAATACACTCGATTCCCCTTCCCCTCCTGTTTCTACATGGTTTCTCCCGAGGCATCTCTCCATCGCATTACAGTTTCTCCCCCCCCCCCCACTCATTCACACAGATCCACTCGACACAGCCCTCTCCATTCCAACGACAACACGCCGGTCTGCCGCCTCATTCTCGGAAATATAAACCCGTATATAAACCAAGAATAATCTCCAACGGTCGATCGCCATTTCACGCACACGGACAGGTATACGCGAAACGAATGACGTATTCTCGAAGGACCGCCATAGGAGAAGCAGTATAGATATGACCAACTGTCTTTTTTTCGCCGTCGCGTCAGCCATGTTTGGACAAAGAAGCAGTATACTAGGCTAGCAGATATCACACCGTGGAACCCCCCCCACACTGCGAGTTGCGATCGATCGCTTTGCAGTTTGCAATGCTACTCTCTCATTCTCGGAAAAAAGATTCTCGGCAGTTGATCACCATAATCGCCATAGCGCCTTCGCCAGCCAATTGCAGTGATAAGGCGTCTGGGACGTAATCGACCCGTTTGTAATGGATAACGAATACAATCCTAAACTGCGGAAGCCATCGAGTTGTCTGTCATTTTGTCGAAATCACAGCCAGCCGGGATTCGCTTATCGCTCCTGTGGTTCATGTCCAGACATGTCGTGGAACCCCCCCCCCCCCCCCCCCCCACTGCGAGTTGAGTCGCTCCTGTGGTTCATGTCCAGACATGTCAACCTCTCAAGTCACTGTTATGCTATCGTTCTGAAACGATCTGTTGATTTTGTTTACTGAGACAATGATCACATATGTGCACAGAATCATCATCATCATGACGTTATCATAGCGAGTTATAAAGGTTTAAAGTCACAGAGATTGACAGGCAGATATAAACATAAGTAAATTATTATCATATACATACTACACACTGAATGAAAGCCCTAAATGTCTAATTTTAGGAGGAAAACAAATAAAATACACATATCCCATATACTGTTTGTCAATACTAGGCTATTGAATCCATTTCAGGCATAAAATTCTCTTTTTCAGAGAGAACTTTAGAGAAAGCATGGACCTATAGAACTATTATTCACAAAATAAGGCATATAGCGACATGTACATACTATATACCGTATGAAACAGAAGACTCTGCTTTCATAAGAAAAAAACTAATACTGTAATAATAATAAAAATCACACCCATGTGAAGTGAGCAGTGCAATGTTGTGAAGTGAGCAGTGCAACATTGCACTGCTCACTTCAAAGGGGTGTGATTTTTATTATTATTACAGTAGAAGTATTTTTCTTATGAAAGCAGAGAGTCTTATGTTTCATACGGTATATAGTATGTACATGTCGCTATAGGTCTTATTTTGTGAATATTTAGTTGTCGGGTCCATGTCTTGTCTAAAATACGAGAGGATTTCAGAAAATGCATGGACCTGAACTGCTCAATATTCACAAAATAAGGCCTATAGCGACATATACATACTATATACCGTATGAAACAGAAGACTCTCTGCTTTCATAAGAAAAAAACTAATACTGTAATAATAATAAAAATCACACCCATGTGAAGTGAGCAGTGCAATGTTGTGAAGTGAGCAGTGCAACATTGCACTGCTCACTTCACAGGGGTGTGAAAGCAGAGAGTCTTCTGTTTCATACGGTATATAGTATGTACATGTCGCTATAGGCCTTATTTTGTGAATATTTAGTTGTCAGTTCCTTGTCTTGTCTAAAATACTCTGAGGATTTCAGAAAATGCATACAAATCACACCCCTGTGAAGTGAGCAGTGCAATGTTGTGCAACATTGCACTGCTCACTTCACAGGGGTGTGATTTGTATTATTATTACAGTAGAAGTATTTTTCTTATGAAAGCAGAGAGTCTTCTGTTTCATACGGTATATAGTATGTACATGTCGCTATAGGCCTTATTTTGTGAATATTTAGAATAATGGTTCTTCAGGTCCATGCATTTTCTGAAATCCTCTCTGGTGGGCGCAAGCTGCATTCAACAGCCAATTACTGACAAACTATACATGGGACCATGTGTATTTGTTTTCCTCCTAAAAGTAGACATTCAGGGCTTTCATTCAGTGTGTAGTATGTATATGATATTATTTGTGTTCATTTTTATATCTGTCTGTCAATGTCTGTCAACTTCAACCTTCCATATCTCTGCTGTTTTTTCAAAAGAGCAGCGTGCAGCGAAAAGCAGGTTTTAGAAAAAGGTCAATATCTCCAGAATGGAAGATGGTAGAATCATATATTTTTTTTTAAATTGAAGTGGACTAGTTTGGCTTAATTTTGATTTATGCGATGTGCGATGTGCTATAAGAGGCCCCTCGCTGTGGGCCCCTAAAAAGTTCAAAAGTCCAATGTTAATCGCTTAGCACAAGCAATCCTGAGTAGAATTTCAAGCGTTAGCAATCAATGTGTTAAACAGCTTTCATACTAGCCTACTAGTGTCCACCCCTCTTCCCATGGTGCTGCACGCACACACACACACACACACACACACACACACACACACACACACACACACACACACACATACACACACACACACACACACACACACACACACACACACACACACACACTCTGTCCAAAGCTGGTTCAGACTCAAAGGTAGAAGAACACTCTTCTGAGAATTATAACATCAACTAAATCCTATAGGTCCAGTAGGCTACATATATAAAATGCACCATTATTACACCCAAATCTACATACTGCTGTATCTTCATACTGCAAATCTTCCTTCAGTTCCAGCAGGACAAAACAGAGACCTACAGCATCCAACACTGTAGGCTCAGACAGCCAAAGTCACAGGCACTACACTAGAAACATATGGTGTCACAATTGTCTTTAGTCTACCTTTCATCACTTCAAATATATTAACAGCATGTCTGTGTTGTGGGGGGTTTATGTTTACTTCATCACTTGCCATTTCCTATTTTATTATTGGCTTTGTTGTATTGTATTGTATTTTTACATGCTGGACTTGGGAATAAGGGCCTTTCTCCAATTGTTTATATTGTGTTTAGTTTCCAAGATGGCCGCAGCACCAGGAGGGGGTGGGGCGGAGGTGAGCGGGTAGGGTTGACATATGTGACCAGTGCCAGTGGTTTAATATACAAGGGGGCCATGGTCATCTTTCAGTTCTTTACATATTATGAAACTGCACACTGTAACCTTTCATATGATGTATTGCTCATTGAAATTGGGGGGGAAATGAAGAAGATATGACCATTTGAAACTTGTTGAATTTGAAACCTGAAAGTACATAATTTGCCCATCTAAGATTTCATCAGTGATCTGTGACTTTAGGGGGCGCTGTTTTCCCTTCATTCCTCCATTATTCAACCAGCAGTGTTGCCATGTCTGCTTATTATAATTAGTTGGCCTTGTTTCTAAAGAAAAATAATGCATAGGCCTACTGTACCAATTTTATAATAATTTATAACCTGTTACTAAAAATGTATTTGACAAAAATAAAGTGTAGTTGATTATTTGGGCTTATTTTTAAAGTGTAGTTGATTATGGAGAGTTGGTAACCAAGTGGACCCTTATTAGATCAGGCCTATGTAAATGTTCCAGATGAGTAGCCTACAAATAAAATAGCTATATTCGCCTGTTATTATTATTTGTCTGCAGAAAATAATGTATGCCAGGGTCCAGGGACAAGATTTGTATTGTTGTAGATCGGCTATTTTCGCTTATTTTGGGCTTGTTTTCATATACCGGGTTGCTTATTTCTCAGAACCTGGCAACCCCGCGATAGCTTTTTAGCTACGTTTAGCATTATATTGATATCAATCCTGTAGCTAGAACAAGTACATATCGCGCTATATTACATATCGATGTGATCTGCGTTATTATGACCTTAATTTTCATGGCAGGTACATTTCAAAGTAACTAATAATAGCCACGTTATGGTGACATAATGTTACAATGTTTACATTGTCTTCTTCTTCTGCTATTGGAAACAGGAAGCATGTTCCATTGTTCTGATTCACCAGTGCCCCCATCTGGAACATTAGCTTTAGGCGGACCGAAAATAAACACACTTTTTACAAAATACGATGGTTAATACTTCTTTCTCTGCTATTTTTGTTAGCCAGTTAGTAAAAGACTAGTATTATCTTCAAAAACGATTGTGTACAAAAAAGCGGATTTTAGCGGAATTTGCATACTTTGAAAGGAAAGCTGATTTTCTGATTAGCATTGGTTAGCATTGCTTAACCCAATTGTTAAAACATTAGACATAGTGACTTGTTTAAGCAATTGCAACGACTTAATGACACTAAAACGACTTTCTGATGGAATAAAAACATTCTTTAACATTCCAACTGTGTTAATGTGGCTAAAAACGAAAACCACCAAAAAAAAGAAATGAATTGTATTTTCATCTATAACTGTATATCAACTGTGCCGACTTGTGGTTGAAATCACTGGCACTGGTCACATATGCCCTTACTGGGATGCGTTCACACATTCAAGACATCTGTCTTGTGTCTGTCTTGTGTCTGTGTTTATGGCCACTCCAATGCATTTCCAATGGAAGTCCATATGGTTTGACCAAACATTTTGTTTGATGGGGGGAGGGGGGCAGAACACATCCATCAAAGCTGTGTTCAGACACAAGTCAGGTGTCAGACACAAGGCAAGTGTCTTGAATGCAGCCCAGTAAGGTCATTATGTAGACCACGCCCGCTCACCTCTGCCCCACCCCCTCCTGGTGCTGCGGCCATCTTGGAAACTAAACACAATATAAACAATGGGAGAGGGGTGGGGCCGAGAAAGGCCCTTATTGTTTGTTTGATTGATTGACTGACTGATTGGTTGATAAAGGGGCGGAATGTGGCAGAAGGCGGGTCTTACGTGCAGAGCTGGCGGGGCGTAGAGCAGGTCCTCCAGAGCCAGGTGGCAGCAGCTCTGCAGGCTGTTCTCACAGAACTCCTTGATCAGCTGCAGGTTGTACAGGCTGTCAGCCACCGACATGGTGTCCTTCAGGCACACATCTGGGGAGGCAGAGATATTAACACATCTGGGGAGGCAGAGATATTAACACATCTGGGGAGGCAGAGATATTAACACATCTGGGGAGCCTGAGGCAGAGAGAGATATTAACACATTTAGACCTGAGAGGCACACATCTGGGGAGGCATAGATATTAACACATCCTTCAGGCACACATCTGGGGAGGCAGAGATAAACACATTCCCTCCCGTTACTATAGGCAGGGTCGTGAGGCCAGTGCCAGTGGAACGCACGGAAAGCGAAGAAGAGACCACTTCACGGAAGTGACAGCCCTCCATATTTGAGCCACATCCTTATTCTAGGCAAGGAAGCTCTGAGAAGGAAGTGAAGTGGTCACGTGACTGGGCTGCGCCATGACACTTTCATGGACACTTTCATGGGAGCCAAACTACCCGGAAGTTTGGCAGAATGCACTGGAGTCAATGAGAGCTCAGTGACCAGCTCATGAAAAAACATTATTTATGAACAATTGAGACCTTGTGTAAAGTAATCACTTCTGGAAAATAACAGAAGACATGTAACACATTATTGTCTGCTGTGTTGTTATTCAATGTGTACACAGTGTAATTTTTATAGAGGTATGGTATCTAAAGAGCACAAAGTACCTTTCTGAACGCACCAAGTATCACAAGACTTCCCACCGTTTCCTGTCTGGCAGCAAAATATTGCGATACTTCGGAGCCAGAAACGATACCTGCTGCTGTTTAGATCCTCAGATAAAAGTATATACTGTGCACTCTGTGCACATCGAAAAGTAAGTTATTAGAAAACAACCTGTGATATGTCTTCTGTTATTTTCCAGAAGTGATTACTTTACAAAAGGTCTCAATTGTTCAAAAATAATGTTTGTTGTGAGCTGGTCCAGCCGGCTCCATTCATTGCCATGTATTCATTGCACTTCCTGTGTGAGTTTGGCTCCCATGAAAGTGTCCATGAAAGTACACATGATGACTCACACATATATATATATATAATGCTGGATTAATGCTTATTAAACTCGTGTATGGCACCGCTGGATACAATAGCTATTCACGAGATTATCTCGTTCTGGTGCCGATTCGGTTAAAACTATAGACTCATTGGTCGCTGCAGTTCCTTGGATCGACCTGTCTCCTCAGTGCTCAGTGGCGTTTTAACCCTTGAGCGTCGATGTAATTGGTTGGCTCCTATCATAGTACCTCATGCTTTTCTAAGTTTTCTTGTGGTACCTCTATGTCACGTCCTACATCACGATTCATTCATAAATTTAACCTGGGCTTTAAGCTTGGCAAGCTTCCACTATGCTTCACAAGGAATCTCGGGAAAGCGAGCCTCCATGTTGCCTTCCCTTGAAATACAGACGCCCCAGAGCCGTACCTTTATCTATGCCGTGTGTGTGTGTGTGCGTGCGTGTACCCTCAAGAGGCAGCAAGCTGGGGCAGTAGTAGTGGAATACGGCCGCTATGGCGCAGCCATTCGACAGATCCTTGACCCCAGAAACCAGAGGAAAAGTTGGCGTCAACTTTGACTGCACTTTGTCCTTCCTGTAGCGGATCTGAGGGTGAGAGAACAGGGGGAGGAAGAAGAAATATAAACTAGTATCGGGGCGCAGGAAGGAACAGTAGAGAGCAGAGACACTGAGGGGGAGCAACAGACAAAACAAAATATGAAGATTCTTTTCATTTTCATGAAAACAGAACACTGAGCTAAAAGCAGGTGGTTGACAGACAGGCGGCAAATAACAAATCAAATGAGACAGGATGGATCGTCCTCTTTGCTACAGAGCAAAAACACACTAACATGATGGGATGATCCACACAAAAAAACTGTGAAGCCATCCAACATCCCATAATGTTAACAGAGTGAATATACAGTAAGATGCACTGTGAAGCCATCCAACATCCCATAACGTTAACAGAGTGAATATAAGATGCACGGAAAACAAGCACAAGATTAAAGGTGCCTCGCGCACACACGCACAGTGGCACACGCACACGCACACACACACAAACACACACACACACACACACACACACACACACACACACACACACACACACACACACACACACACACACACACACACACACACACACACACACGTGACGTTCATACAAACACAAAGACATAAAGAAGGAAAGGCATTGCAGAAAAGACAAAAACGTGGACAAAGTGTTTCATACAGAAATGAGGGACATCGCCCCGCGGTGTCCATGCAGCAGAATCTGGCATTAAAAGGCACTTTTGGTGACCCCTGAATAATCACATGAAGCAAAACTATCAAGCAAAAATAGGTTGCCAAATGAAAAGGTGGCCACCGACCGGCCCGTACACAGCAAGCCAGTTCTATCAGGTCAAGAATACTTTGACCCGTTGTTGTGTTCCCCGTTCACGATCAACGAAACAAAAGTGCCAAAATACATGATTAGACAGAAAACGACTGCTGCATGTCCGTACGTGTGCATGAACTGGAAGGATGGATGATAATCAAATCATTAGAGTATAAGACTAATGTTCAGCTGTACGATGCCTCCCGCAGCATGGCTTGATAACAAATGTGTTCTAAAAAATAAAGCCAAATGTATACTTCCTCATATGACGTGTCGTAGAAAATAACAGTTTTTTTTAAGTGAAAGATCAGAAGTTAAGTGTTGTTTTCTTTTTTAGAACATAAATTAGAATTTAGGTTAGTCATGCAGGACCATCCAACAACGAGATTGGAGTGGCTATTAGTTTGTCTGCCCATCAGCCAGCTAGTCGGCCAGCCAGCCAGCCAGCTAGTCAGTCAGTCAGTCAGCCAGCCAGCCAGCCAGCCAGTCAGTCAGTCAGCCAGCCAGCCAGCCAGCCAGTCAGTCAGTCAGTCAGCCAGCCAGCCACTCAGCCAGTCAGTCAGTCAGTCAGCCAGCCACGCAGCCAGCCAGTCAGTCAGTCAGCCAGTCAGTCAGTCAGTCATTCAGCCAGCACGCAGCCAGCCAGCCAGCCACTCAGCCAGCCAGTCAGCCAGTCAGTCAGTCAGCCACTCAGCCAGCCAGTCAGCCAGCCAGCCAGTCAGTCAGCCAGCCAGCCAGCCAGCCAGTCAGCCAGTCAGTCAGCCACTCAGCCAGTCAGTCAGTCAGTCAGTCAGCCAGCCAGTCAGTCAGTCAGTCAGCCAGCCAGTCAGCCAGTCAGTCAGTCAGTCAGCCACTCAGCCAGCCAGCCAGTCAGTCAGTCAGTCAGTCAGTCAGTCAGTCAGTCAGTCAGTCAGTCAGTCAGTCAGTCAGTCAGTCAGTCAGCTACAGTATACTATGCAAGACGAGGAGAGTGAGTAGAGGAGAGTAAAGTGGGCGTGTTATACTTTACCACAGGAGGCTTATTTCCCGACTCCTTCAAACAAAAAGCGATAGCATGCTGGATGGAGGGAGGTAGAGAGAGGGAGACAAGCGTAAATGACATCACGGGAAGAACTGCTACACCAGAGTCAGAGTCGTGAGACATCACATGACTGACATAAAGAAAGTGCTCAGGGATAGGAAGAAGCTGTCAGCTCTGATAACCGGACAGTTACAGGGAGAAGAAGACACTGTGATGATGGCTGATTGCAATAATGGCCCATCATGGTAAAGGAACCGAGTCCCATATAAACTTTCGCCTTTATTTTATATATTTTTTTATAGGTAGACTGACAAGAAATGGGGGGGAGAGATGGGGGGTGACGTCCAGTAAAGTCCGTAAGGCAGGGACATGCTGAAATCCCGTAAGAGGGAACTTTTGGACAAGAAAATAGCAGATCTACCAGCTCACAACGCGCCGCAGCGCGACGCGTTGTGAGCTTTTAGATCAGCTATCTTCGGAGCGCAACACAGCACTCTGGAGATGCGGTGTAACGACCTTTATTTCTAAAATAAATTGTTGAACGCAAAATGCGTTCAAAGCTATTCTCCTGAATGCTCCTGGCATGGCATGGAGAGGAGTGGCATTTGCATTTCTTTCACCATGTAGTAAATGCTGCATTTGTGGTCTGGAAAGGGCAGTTGTTTTACAGACGGGTAAAAGGGCAGGGGCTGAAGCCCCCTTTGATGTCTATGTGTGCACGTCCCTGCCGTAAGGGATCTGGAGACGAACCCGCGGCACACTGCCAGACTGGACTACCAGCCACGGCCCAGGCTGTCCCATATAAACGATTACATCTGTGTTACGCCAGGGCTCCACTGGGCGCGTCTGCGTCGCGTCTCCGTCAACGTCGGGAATGTGCCCTTTTAATCAATGGAGGGTGGCTCCACTGCCCGCGTTGCATCGCGTCTCCGTCACCATAAAATTGAACCGGTTCGTTTTTTGACGCAACATGCCCAAAAGCGCCCAGTGGAGCCCTGGCGTTAGCGACATGCCGGCCCAGCTAAACAAAACCAGCCACATGTCATTGGTCGGCACGGTACATCTCTGCTTTGTAAAGCCACATCTCATTGGTCGGCACGGTACATCTCTGCTTTGTAAAGCCACATCTCATTGGTCGGCACGGTACATCTCTACTTTGTAAAGCCACATCTCATTGGTCGGCACGGTACATCTCTGCTTTGTAAAGCCACATCTGATTGGTCGGCACGGTATACATCTCTGCTTTGTAAAGCGGAGGGGCGAAGAACCACGTTCTCTACCTTGTTGTCGTCATAAGCCACGGCTCTATAGAGTGGGACAGGCATAGAGACATGTAGGCATTTCTGGGGAGGGGGGGGGGATTTCAGCCACAGAAGACAGAGAGACAAAGAGAGACAGAGAGAGACAGAGAGAGAGAGAGAGAGAGAGAGAGAGAGAGAGAGAGAGACACACACACACACACAGAATGGGCCTGATTCACTAAGCTGTTTACACCCATATTTTGGGTGTAAAGGACATTTTCCATACTTCCCACGTTAGTAGTCTAGAAGTCTAGATTCTAGAATAAAAGCATTCTAATAACCAGAGGCGTCTGGGAGAAATGCGAGGCCCTGTGCGAGATGTCGGGGGGAACAATGTGTTGAATTAATGAATTAATTAATACTTACTTTTGTCTTCACTTTCCTACAAATATTATGCCAGGTTCTCATCTTAAATGAGTAAGAAATTGACATGCATTGCCTAATTTAGCAGCTTAACAGTGTGATGCAGAGATTGTGGTCCTCCACATTATGTTATTTTATTTGTTGTAAGGAAGATAGGAAGCTATAGTTAACATGACATATGAGTCATGTCAAGCGATCTGTCACAGGAGGGGTCTCTGGGGCTGACACTGTCTGATGATCTATATGAGCAATTTAACTTGTCTATGTATTACTCTACAACGAATACCAATGGAACACAAACCTGTTGCCCTGATCATAACTGATATAAAACGACCACCCAACCAGTCTGCCCTGCAGTGCAGCTCAAATTACTGGTTATAAAAGTAAAATGAACAGCTGCTTGTGTTGCTGTTATTTGTTATAAATATTAAGTATCACATTTGCTTGATTGCCTGCAGACAGTTTGTGATCGATCAAAATTCAAAATTCAATTAGAAAATTGTGAAATCATGACACTGACTGACTGGACTGACAGAGAGACTGAAAGAGAGAGTGAGAGAGAGAGAGAGAGAGAGAGAGGTCGTCGGTCCATGCGTGACAAATTATTTGAAATACATTTTTTCTTTTGTCCACACACAGTCCTACATGACATGATAGCATACCTTTTCACTTCACTCGAGTGAGGAGTCGTTTTGTCTGTGAGCGGAGCCGTTGTGCACTCAATTAGCCTACATGTTCAACTTGTTGTTGTTTCGTTTCCATTGTGTGTATAATTCGACTGCATGCGTTGCGCGGTGGCGCGGCCGATCTACAAGCTCACAACGTGTCGCGCTTCAACACATTGTGAGCTTGTAGATATGCTCTAATTCTGCAGTGCAAGCCAGCAGGGGGACAACAGGGGGGCCCACGACCGGACAGTAGGATGAAGAAGTGACGGCGGTTGGAAGGAGGTGGCGACGCGCGGCCGTCAGAGGCCCCCATGGGGGGCCCCAAACCGACCGCAGCGTAAATAGGTGAAAAATCAACTGCGACGGAACGGGCTGCGATCTGCGATGCAATATTTTTCAGGGAGAACTCTCGGGTCTCTAGCCGCCGTGCGTAGCGCTAATAACCGCCCCTGCCTATTCTAGCTCTGACTCTGAGATGGAAAGTGTTTCTATAAAAAAAGAAGAAGAAAACACTGCCTAGCGCGAGGCCTCGCAGCATGCGCAAGGCCCTGTGCGGCGGCACCATTCGATCTACCCTAAAAGCGGCCCTGCTAATGACATACAGCAAGCTTTGGTCCCATGTAAGTCTGCATCCGAAAAGACTTAAGAGCGGCCTTACGCAAAATCCACAGACAAAAAAAGAATACTGAATCAGACTACTAACGTGGGAAGTTTGGAAATTTCCTTTACACCCAAAATATGGGGCCCATAGAGAGAGAGACACAGAGAGAGGTCGAGAGATAGAGAGAGAAATAAGAGAGAGAGAGAGAGAGAGAGAGAGTATTACACTTACTGGGACTAGTTTCCAGTACCAGCGGGTGGAGGCACACTGGCACATAGAAGCATGAAGGAATGAAAGAACACAGAGGAAGAGCAGAGCAAGGTAGAGATGTTAGATAAGACACAATTCCATCTAGTCTGTAGTAGTGAGACATTTTGTTTCTGCGTGCGTGCGTGCGTGCGTGCGTGCGTGCGTGCGTGCATTCACCGAATCCTGAGCTGACTGCAGGTCTGTACACGTCTGTGATTTGGGAGGCTCTTCGCCCTCCGTGCTCTCTCTCAGCATCTGGTTCAGCTGTGTGCACAAACATAGACAACCACCATTTCACTGTGGAGCCTCTTTAATCTGTTGAGATTTTGAGCCACATGCACGACCCTAAAACTATATCTGCTTGGCTCAGTCACTTAATGTATAACAGAGATTTTATCTCATCAGACGTATATGATCACTACTATACAGTACACTACAGAAGGGGTGCCCAGAAGTTAGATCGCAATCTACTAGTAGATCACAAAGGCTGTGGCGGTATAGACCACAAGACAAGCCCCTATATATATGTATATATATATATATATATATATAAATGGTGGTTGCAGTGTTTTAGCGTGGGTTCTCAGTGTGGTTGTATAGTGTTTTTATGTTTTAGCGTGGTTCTCACCCTGTTGACCCAGAAAAGCAGGCCGTTCTCCCACGGGGCGCCGGCACCCATCTGCTCCGCCTCCTCCGCCATCTTCACCCGTTCCACCGTCTCCTTGGCAGTCAGCAACATCAAGGCATCAATCAGGGCCAGGTGTGCCCTCTGCACCAGTGGTGGTATAGGAGGTGAAATACAATAAACTCTCAGTCAATATATGATGGAGGAGGAAGAGGCAGGCAGTATAGCGACACCTTAGGTCACTGGTTCCCAAACTTTTTCATGTCAAGGTCCCCCAAATTGACACTAATTAGCCCGCGGACCCCCATTTGAAAAGATATGCCATGGAACCCCATAAGAGAAGATTTTTATGGCTCTAACAGTGATCCTCAACCATTTTTATTTCAAGGGCCCCGACGGTTTGACCTGAATTAGGCTACGGATCCCTATTTAATGGCATTTCTATCTCTGGGACCCCATTGTATATTGTAAAGTCACTGTTAATTTAACTCTGAGAGTTACAGTCCTATAAGGGTCCATTTGGTTCCTAAATATCATTTAGCTGGGTACCCCCTGGAACTCCCTCAAGGACCCCTAGGGGTCCCTGGACCCCACTTTGCGAACCACTGCCTTAGATATCCAATCCAATCTAACCATCTGACACAAATTTCTTATATGGGAAAAAAGTGCGCACACACACACACACACACACACAAATCCACAACAAAATGGCTATACTAAGGCATATAGGTTAAGATTATAAATGCCCTGGGTGCCCGCTGGCCTAGCGGTCCAGGCACATGCCACATATGGACGTGTGTTCAAGTCCCGTTCATGACGACCTTTGCTGCATATCTCTCCCTCTCTCATGTCTATCTTCACTTGTAACTATCAATAAAGGCATAAAAGCTAAAAACAAAAAGATTATAAACGCCGTGCTAGCAAATCAGTATAGTTCATTCTTTATGAGCCATGAAGGTGCACCACAAATTCAAGGTCCCACATGAATCTGCCACTACATTTTGAGATATCTTGTGCAACTAGACATGTTGGTCTAAAGGTGGCACTGTCTGGAACTACAGGTAAAGCCATATATAGGCAGGGGCTAAAGCCATAGGGGCACCACAATTGCATCATAAAAGGTTAACAATTGCATGGCACTTCAGCCAGTAGTCTTCGTTTCGGTTGACGGACGAATCCGGACAGACGAAGCGACATGCACTGTCACCCTTACGGTGTGTTCATACTTGAATTTAAATACTCGCCTCGGTTCATCACGTATGTGCTGCACCAGGTCGCGCCGCGTCCGTCCGTGGTGCTCGCGCAACTTCTCATCTTTGCATAGACTTTGTATGTAATCGCGCCGCTGTAACCATCCAAGTCTGAACGCACCTTTACGGCTCCATTTTCGTCACCGCTAAACCCCTTATCCCTAAACTTCTTTGCCTTTTTTACTATTTTTGAATAGTTCAACTAGCCAATCTACATTGACACATTGTGAGCTTGTAGACTGGCCATTTTAACTATTCAAAAATCTTTTGCAAAATAGTAAAAAAAAAAGGCAAAGAAGTTTAGGGATAAGGGCCTAGATTTTGAAGATGCGTTTTACAATGGGGTAATACATAAATTGCCCTCGCTCTGCGTACTATTGTATTATGTATGTATTATGAAAGGCATATCGGCCCGTGTTGAACGCACACACATATGGCATACGGCGTTCCTGAATATTTTAGCATTGTGGGAGTGTCCATATGTTAATTATTTTCGCTTTGCGCAATTTGCAATTAAGCCCCTTGACCTAAAAACACTCAGCGCATAACGATTAGACGTGGGTCTGACCACCTCATAAACGCAAAAAGCACTGTTTGATTGTACACTTGAGCGGCTCTGGGAGGCTGCTAGAGTGTTGCCATGTCTGTTTATTATAAGCGGCTTCTTTTTCTGTAAAGTTGCTTGTAAATATTGGTAGTTGTACTATTTGTGGTTGCTTTTCTTGTTTCTAAAGTGGTTATTTGGGCTTTTCTCCTAATGTTGTTTAAACCAGTGATCCTCACACAGCACATTCCCATGTCAAGGATCCCCAGATGAATGCATTTGCCCAACTAAGGCCCATAGCACTTACCCTAACCCCTTAGATAGCATTTCTGTTGGCTTAGATAGCATTTGACACAGACTTATAGCATGTTATGTAGACAGCACTATAATTGTATTGTATATAGTTATAGCACGCCATAGTACATATGTATAGCATAGTAGTGAATATGTATAGTTTATTATGTATAGTGTATGTATAGTTTCATCATATAGATATTCCACTGTTACCTTCTTAGCTTACGCATGTTTCATGATAAATGCTTTTATGTGATGTATTCCCATGCTTTTTGTTCTTGCTTAAATGTAAATCGCTCTGGATTAAGAGCGTCTGCTAAATGCCTAAATTATAAGGACGGCTAATCCAAAATTTAAATTATTTTTTTCCAAGATTACTTTTGAAAATAGAAGATCTATAATTCTATACCAATACCAGCTCACAATGCATCACATTCATTCATTAAAACTATGAACTCTGACTGCAGGGGGATATATATAATGATCATTATAACAATGAGCAAGAACATATTTAAAAAGAAGGAAGAACTTTATATTTGTGGACAATCAAAATATGTTTTTTTATTTTAATGTGGTGTCATTAAAATTAATCTGGATATGGCAGACTCACTATCTAGAAAATAAAAACATGGCACTTCATTTAAAATAGGTTACAGACCCCTGTTATATGCGCTTCTTTTGGGATTATTTTTATAGACCTATTTAGTTGTTTCTATGGGACATGGCAACATGAGCTCTCTGCTGCGGCAAAGAGAGAGGCTTTCTTTGGTAAAATGTTGAGATTAGAAACGGCCATAATTCTTACATTTCTCAACCTTTAAAAAAAATAAAAACATCTCCATAATCCTTGGGAAGTTTGCTTTCATACGCTGTATCACACCCGATTCAAGTCTTCTTCGATCAAATGCTACGAGCGAACTCAGCGAAGACCATACCATCGGGGCCACAGCATTACGCAGCACGCATTCAACTCATTCCTTCATCATGACTTGAATGAAATAAAATATAAAAAACGTTATTTTACTGGTGTTTTTCAATAGAAACAAATAAAGAGCGTGTGTAGGCTACTGTGTGCAAGTGCAACAGTGCATATACATGCATGCACTAGGCTATATTTCTTCCGTGTCGGGATGGTGATTGAGCTCTTCAAGTTCACAGCCCGTTTGTCTTTCATAAAAAAACGTTGATATTAGCCTATAAACACTCATGGTTCTCTCATTTCTCAACCGTTTTATTAAATGTAAAAATCTCCATATTCCTTAGGAATCTTGCTTTCATTCGCTGTATGGTAGATGGTTCTATCGTTATCGAATTAAACAATATCAAACGAACTTGCATGTTCGGGGGTTAGACGATTCTGGGAACATTACGCATGGATTGCCAATTTGCCAATATGCTGCTATCTACTCGCAGTTCCATTCCGATCTGAAAGGTATAGGTGGGTCTGTTCTTTTGAGGCATAAAGGTGATAGCATGCAGTGCAATAGGAATAATTAACCCAAATGTGACAAAGGCATGTCATGTCTTCTATGGTGCCAGCCTGAAGAAATGTAATACCACGATCCCCAAAGGGCGCATTCCGTATGTGACATCAGCTGACTGGTAAAGAGAATAGTACGGACATGTTGATTGGGTACGTCTCAAACACTCCTTAAACACTCCCATGACTAATTCACGGCCGTTTTGCGCACTCCACGGGGTGTCGAAAGAGCTTCTTACCATGCCCATAATTGTTATATGACATTCCACACGCCCCCACCTCTTAAAACTGTAATATTATATGTAATATTGTTCCACTTGCATAATCGACCCCCATATACCATCGGGGCCACAGGCACAGCATTAAGCAGCAGCATTCATCATGACTTGAATGAAATAAAATATAATAAATGTTATTTTACTGGTGTTTTTCAATAGAAACAAATTATTTTGAGGCATAAAGGTGACAGCATGCAGTGCAATATGAATAATTAACCCAAATGTGACAAAGTCATGTCATGTCTTCTATGGTGCCAGGCCAGCCTGAAGAAATGTAATACCATGATCCCCAAAGTGCGCATTCCGTATGTGACATCAGCTGACTGGTAAAGAGAATAGTACGGACATGTTGATTGGGTACGTCTCAAACACGCCTTAAACACACCCATGACTAATTCTAGGCCGTTTTGCGCACTCCACGGGGTGTCGAAAGCGCTTCTTACCATGCCCATAATTGTTATATGACATTCCACACGCCCCCACCTCTTAAAACTGTAATATTATATGTAATATGGTTCCACTTGCATAATCGACCCAAAGGTGTTGAAGCCCTTAGAGCCCGAGCCGCTGGCGAGGCTAAAAAGCACGGCTACATGCTTAAACACACGTGCACAGAAACGCACGCATGCACGCACACAGACACAAACACGCACACAGACACGCACCGTCCTGATGGGGACATGACAGAGGTCTTCCTCTGTGACGTCAACATCCTGGTCTTTGGGGGTGAAGCCCTTCTTGGTGAGCAGCTGCAGCAGGGAGGCGTTGTTGCTGGGGGAGTCCTGCTGCGCCCCCCCGCGCTGGGAGACCCCCCCGCGCTGGGAGACCCCCCCGCGCTGGGAGACCCCCCCACAGGTCAGCATTAAGGCCAGCACGCGGCAGTAGAAGTCTGCGGAGACGAGCAGCGTGGCCACGGCGGGCTTCAGATGCTCCTGCTCATACTGGTCCTTGTACAGCGGCTGGCGCAGCTCCACCGGAACATTCTCTGTTATGGGCGCGAGAGACGGGAGACATTTTTACAGTGGTGGGAAAAAGTACACAATTGTTAAATTAAAGTATCCGTACTGCAATATCGAAATTACACCTGTTAAAAGTAAATTAAAAATGTACTTGAATACTTTACTAAAATGCGACGCATATTGTGAGCTTGTAGATTAAAGCAATAAGCCACAGGAGCGTAGCGGAGTGACTCCAACCCTTTGAAATGTAGTGAATTACAAGTATACAATATTTGCAAGTAAGAGTACTGTAAATTGGAAATACTCAAAAAGTACAAATACCTCAGAATTGTAGGCTACTTAAGTACTGTACTTTAGTAAATGTACTTTCCACCACTACTTTTTTCTAATAAGGCGAGAGATATGTATATGTTATGTTGTCCACAGGGGGACAACATAACAAATACATAGGCAAGACATATTTGAATATTCTAACCACAATAAGTACAAGAATCACAGCACTCCTTGACGTGTCCATCCGGTTACATTTGTGGACTCTCAGAGTAAAATTAACAGTTAGGGGTTTTACTGTGCATGCAATACCAGAAAGCCACAAAAAGAACAGCAGAGTCAGCATTCCCACTATAACACTGAGTCAACTGCATATAACACTAGCATTAGTAGCAGTAACAGTGTCTCTTATGGGACCTTCAGACCTGCTAACAGCTTCCTGCATGCTGCGTCTCTGTGAGTGATCTCTGCTCTAGGGGAGAGATGAGGGGAAAACTGGGGCGGCTGTGGTCCCGGGCTCGCCCAGAGTTAGTGTCGAAGTGTCCTTGAGCAAGACTCTCAAACGCCTCTCCCGATGATGTGCAGGTTGGTGCCTTGCATGGTTTCCCCCGTCATCGGCCTATGAATATATGCACTGAATGGGTGAATGAAATGCACAATCTATGTTGTAAAGCGCTTCGGATAAAATCATAAAAACGCTATATATAAATGCATCATTTTACCATTTAACTCTGCTGGACTGAAAACAAGGGAAGTTTTTCCATATAACGGAAACTGGGTGACAGTAAATGACAGCCTCTGCAGAGGGATACGAGGAACGAACTGCTCCACGGATAATGTCATCATCTGCATGAGCAGCTCAGCTATACTTTAACCAGGAAACTCTCTCTCTCTCTGTGTGTGTGTGTGTGTGTGTGTGTGTGTGTGTGTGTGTGTGTGTGTGTGTGTGTGTGTGTGTGTGTGTGTGTGCGAGCGTGCATGCACATGCTTGCGTTCATGTACTGTAGAAGACAACAGACACAAACAGTACAACAGAAGTCACAACTCGAGTAAAAATCCCATTTTCTTTTCCTACATAAGAAAAAAAAAGTACATTAAATATATATATATATATATATATATATATATTATTTTTAAACTAACAAACAAATCTAAGAAACTGCATAAATTGCCAATCTACAAGCTCGCAAAGTGGCACAAAATTTGCTATTTTCACTATGGGTTCAGGCAAAAATCTTGAATTCCCATCTAAAAACCAACAACACTACTCGAAAAGGTCAGTTGCATCCCACAGGCGCACACACACACACAGTCACACGCACACGCACATGCACACGCACACGCACACACACACACACACACACACACACACACACACACACACACACACACACACACACACACACACATCATGCTGACCCATATTTGGACTCTGCAGTCAGTGAATGGCTGCTCAGGGAGTCAGGATTATCTTTGAGATTGGAACGGACTCTTCCATTCCCACATGCGGGGGGTGGAGAGGAAGGATTCCTCTTCTCTCCTCTCTAATCCACTGGTTCTGGGCTGGGGACTCCACATGGGTCCTTGAGGCGGGTCTTGTTCTGGGCTGGGAACTCCACATGGGTCCTTGAGGCGGGTCTTGTTCTGGGCTGGGGACTCCACATGGGTCCTTGAGGCGGTTCTGGTTCTGGGCTGGGGACTCCACATGGGTCCTTGAGGCGGTTCTGGGTCTGGGCTGGGGACTCCACATGGGTCCTTGAGGCGGTTCTGGTTCTGGGCTGGGGACTCCACATGGGTCCTTGAGGCGGTTCTGGGTCTGGGCTGGGGACTCCACATGGGTCCTTGAGGCGGTTCTGGTTCTGGGCTGGGGACTCCACATGGGTCCTTGAGGCGGTTCTGGTTCTGGGCTGGGGACTCCACATGGGTCCTTGAGGCGGTTCTGGGTCTGGGCTGGGGACTCCACATGGGTCCTTTAGGCGGTTCTGGTTCTGGTCTGGTCTGGGGACTCCACATGGGTCCTTTAGGCGGTTCTGGGTCTGGGGACTCCACATGGGTCCTTTAGGCGGTTCTGGGTCTGGGGACTCCACATGGGTCCTTTAGGCGGTTCTGGTCTGGGGACTCCACATGGGTCCTTGAGGCGGGTCTGGTTCTGGTCTGGTCTGGGGACTCCACATGGGTCCTTGAGGCGGTTCCACGATGGTCCCCATGCTAAATTAGTTCATAGCTCTTCACAATCAGATGAATTCTTTCTCTGCATGAATATGTTCGCACCCCCCAGCCTATGGGACGTTATCTGCTATAGGTAGGTATGAACATATTACACAAGTAAGATTTTCATTGTGAGCTCGAAATCTTGAAAAAATGATTCTGTGTTTGCGGTCTCTGCACTCTTCCTGCACTCCGTTCCTTCTCCCCACACACACACCACTTCACGCCACTCCCCCGTGACTCACTCCTCCTTCCGGGTAGGAACAGAGTGCATTCTGGGATGGATTTTCCCAAACACATGAACGCGCTGGCCGTTGACTATCATTGCGCCGTTTGCACGTGCTCACGTGTCATCGGACTATCATAGTCAACGGACCAGCGCTGGCTCGAGCTGCACTACCAAATTCAGCCACTATGTCCATTTGGCCTCAGGGTTTCCTCCGGGTGCCGTCTCTATATACTCTAAGATGCACACGGGACGTATCCTCAGTGATGTATCCCACGGTCATCGGGGGTTTACGGTCTCAACAACATCATACCCCTCACTCAGGTGACCCCACCCGGGGGTGATCAAGTCCCGACTTACGTCCCAGTAGCGTATACCCACGATCAGTCCCATTAGGGAAAGACCAGGGCCACTACAATCCGTTGCTCCGGAACTACTCTGCCACGGGACTGGGTAGGTCTGGTGCGTGGAAGGACTATAGCCAGGCTCTGTGGGTTGACTCCTGTCCGGGCCCCTCCTATACGTCTCACCAGGTCCACTCCTGCTCTCACCAGGTCCAGGACCTGTGCGTTGCACCTGCAGACATTTCATTCTTGAGAAAAAATGCACAGGCAGTCGCCAAAGATAAATCGGCGGGTGGTTTGTGTGTGTGTGTCACTCAGATCGCACTGCCACATAAACGCTAGAACGTTATAGATCATGTGAGTGCGCCGCAAGTGACGCAAGCTTTGAGTCCAAGTGTGATACATTTTCTTCAAATCGTAGCTATGGGATGCAGAACTGGTGGGGCGTGCACAGAGTTATGTAAAAGAGTGATGCAGTGACACACAAATAGAGCCGTGTTCTAGAGTCGCTTCCCTGTCCTTCTTTCACACTCCACAGCGCTGGAGGTGAAACAGAGCTGCCAGCCATATCACTATGGAAACGGTGGAAGAGAGAGAGAGAGAGAGAGAGAGAGAGAGAGAGAGAGAGAGAGAGAGAGAGAGAGAGGTGGTAATTTTGTCCCAGTAAAATGCAGAGGCTGTGGGACTGGACTGGACTGCAGAGTGAGGGCCAGCTAACTAACCCAGTTAGCTTAATGCTAATCTAATACGGCAGAAACAAGGCCTAAACAATGTATAGTTCAGTAACAAACAAAGCCAGAGACGGACACTGCATAGTTGCATGGTGGAGTGTTGCAACGACTTGACATGTGTTCAACTTTACTCATGTACTAATACCGTAATAGAATGAATGCTATAGTCCAGAATGGCACAATAAAACTAAGCTATGCATTGACAATTTGACACTATGGGACATATTACCAAGTAAGCCTTGTCACATACGCACGTATGCACGCACACACACACAAACCGTATGCATTTAAACTAAGAGGAGAATTTGAATATAGAGAGTAAAACTAAAGAAATCTGAAGGGAGATACAATAAAGTCACAGTCGCACACACACACACACACACACACACCTCTGTCTGTCTATTTTCTTGGGTGAAATAAAGCCAAACCTCAGCTAAAACAAGGTCTGCAAAGCCAATTATATGCGTTTCCCCCCCCCCCCCCCACACACACACACACACACACACACACACACACACACACTCTCTCTCTCTCTCTCTCCATTGACAGGTAGGCGAGGCCAGACAGAAGGTGACACATAGAAAGAATAAACCCACAACAATCACGTTATTATGGTATGACTGCATCGGTGCATCTTAACTAGGTACAGACTCAATGAGCACAGTCTCGCAATCGAGAAAGGCCGTCATAGGCAGACCTGTATCCCGAGAGAAGACAGACTATGCACCCACTGCACACAAAATGAAGTGGAAACCGAGCTACACTTCCTAACCATCTGTCCATTGTACCAAGACATCAGAGACACATACTTCCCACAGATTACAACCACACACAGAGATTTTGAAAACATGACCAATGACAAAAAACTCCCATATCTGCTGGGCCAAGTACAACAATGTGCAGCAAGCAAGCAGCAAGATTTGTGAGTTGCTGTGATAGGAGGATATCAAATGGAACACAACCACATAGAATGGTGCATAGAATTTGATATATTGAAGATTCTGACCTTCAAATGTACATCATTTTTGTTTTGATTGTATTGCTGTATTGTTGTATTGTTCTTTCTGCTTTGGCAATGTAAACGTTTGTTTTCTCATGCCAATAAAGCCCTTTGAATTGAATTGAATTGCATCCTTTTCAACGTAGCAAAGTAAAAATATAGCCTACATCCAGTTCTCAAAAGCTCTAATCTAACACTGACACAAATGTTATGCGGCTTACTGGCCCATTTTCACCCACGGTCCACTTTGCATAAGATGCAGCTGTAGCCTTTTCACATTGGCTAATGGCTACTTCATTACATTTACACATTTGTTTCCAAATTCCAATGGCTATATTATTGTTTGGCCAGTTTCAACATAGGCTACATCAAAATACAGACAGGCCAAATATCCAAGCACACTGACAAAGGGCTTTGTTGCAACTAAAGGCAGGGATGGCTATACCTGGCTCCAATTGGCTGTTCTGTCTGTGGCTTGCAATTTTTTTTGGGGGGAACGATATAACTTGTTAATCATTCTACATTGTGGAAAGGGAATTAACAATTATGGTACTGGATTGTCAAGAAGGGATGGTGTGTGTGTTCGCCGGTAGCAGCACACACCGCCAGCAGGATATAGCCTCCCAGCTGGATGGATCCATCACACACACACACACACACACACACACACACACACCAAAGGCTAATTTAACTCTGGGACCCATTTATCCCTGCTATGATTAATTATTAAGTAGTGCCCTGCCCAAGCACTCGGCTGCTTCTTCTGCCCCTTTTTGCATTATTATAGCTAGGCTAAGGCTATATCATAATCTTCTCAGGGATAATAACTGCTAAAGGCTCAGAGGAAAGACGCCCATTAAACATTACCATACCTGCCGAGCCGTAAGATTTCCCCAGCAGCCAGCGGACACTGGAGCAGATCTTGGCTCGGTTGAAATCATACTGATCCAGCGGTTTGATCTCCGGCACGGAGAACGCCTTCTTCATCGCGTTAGCATCCACCATTGCCGAGCCGATCTGCACCTAGACAGACAGAGAGGAGCCACCGGGCACACGGACACCTCACCAGCCAGTCACCACCACCACCACGCCCGCACCGGTCCGGGAAGATGTGATGGTGATGATGATGCGAGGATGAGCGAAGAGTGGGTGTACTGTGGACGGATGGATGGGGTCCTCCCCATCTCTGTCTGTGCAGGGAGGGGAGAGAGGAGGAGAGGAGAGCACCCTGCAGCTGCAGCCTCGCAGACGAGACGTGGTCCGTGAGCGGCCGTGCTCCGTGAGCGGGCCGTGCTCCGTGTCCGTGAAAAAGAAAAATAACTTTTTAAGTGGCCTTTACAGAATAATTGAATGGGAGATATGTTTTGTTTTAACCAGTATGGTTAGGCCTACATTACCCATACTGGTTAAAACAAACATATCTCCCATTCAATTATTCTGCAAAGGCCACTTAAAAAGTGTACTACAAGTAGCCTACCTACACAGCAACACTGGTTAAGTTGTCAATCTAACTCAGTCTGTATGGTCTCTCTGTAAATAGTTTTATCATTTTGCCTTGATACAGCCTCCTCGTCGTCTTTTTCTTTTTTTTAACTTTTTTCTGTACCTAATTTCTGTAATGGGAGATTCTTTTTTTGGAAGGGGAATTCTTTTTTTTTTACCATTCCGTCGTGGACATTTTTTTTCCCCCTCTACTAGTTCACTGCAAGAATGAATTGATAAACATTTATCCCCAAAGATGAATTTACGTTAAACTGGAAACTGAGGTTGTTTCTTGACTGGGTCGTGGACTTGTGGTCTCCTTATGCAGAGAAGGTATTTGAAATACAAGAAGAATGTTTCTTTATCTTTCATGTTATTGTGTACAGAATGCAGCTTGTGAGCGATGCCTAATGTATCTGGAATGTATTGCACTAAGGAGCCTCTCTATCCACTGAACAAAACAAGCTCTGCCGGTGTGTCTTAAAATGGGTTGAAGTTAGCCCAAAAATTTAGTTTCTCGTAGAGGTTTTTTTTTCGATTCTGACGAATCTCTCTACGAGAGTCTAAAAGATAACTCCGCCCCTAACGTCGAAGAAGCAACCTTGATGCCTTTAATAATAAATAATAAGAATAGCTCACTCAATAATAATCACTCTTACCTTGTACAAATGCAAAATCTAAGCTGCTTTTAATGTTGCCCCACTTGTTTGTGACGTCTACGGAACCATATTAAACACCTGCGGGCTTTATTGTTCAATAAAAAATGTATTTTAATCAACTCAGTTTCTGAATCCTCCATTGTAAATGCGGTAAACGGCGCAACAGAATATTGCCCGCGCCCCTAGCGGCCAGGGTTCTCTTGCGCATTTACAATGGAGAGAAAAGCAAGATGGCCGCCAGATTCCGAGACAGAGTTGATTAAAATACATTTTTTATTGAAAAATAAGCCCCGAGAGAGCCGGCCCCGAGAGATTCGTCAGAATAGAAAAAAACCTCTACTAGAATCTAAAAATTTGGCCAAGTTGCAGTAGGCCTATTCCTGGATTCACTGGTAGACGGTAACAAAAGTTGAATCGGGTATGATTTTATGATTCTGATTAACCAATACTTTTATATTTACCAATGCCTGATAAACGACAGTAAATCAAACAACTTAAGCCTATAGTAGTTCACTGGATTCCGAAGGACGTTATACTAGGCCTCCTCCTGTTTTTGGTCTACACTAAATATCTTTGCCTAAAATAGCCAATCTCACAAAACGAAAAGGAGAATTTAAGTAACTGTTGTTCATTCGGCCATCCTAAACTACAAACTGGAAAACTTAAAGGTATATTCAGTGATTTCACTCAAAAAACCTTAGGTTTCGTTTTTGGCTGTGGGACCCAGCCTTTCGTCCAATCAGGATAGAGAGTCAAAAACGAAACCTAAGGTTTTTTGACCCCCAGGGGTTAACTGGGGACAGGGAGGAACTCCATATATGGCCAGCAAACTCTATAGTAGGGAGGATTATCACAACAAAACAAAAAAATAAGTGATATTTGAATTAAGTGAAATCACTGAATATACCTTTAAATGTGTTTCCTATCTTAATAGTGTTTCCTCCTCATAGATGGTGTTTCATGTCTTAATAGTGTTTCTTTAATAGCTGATTGATACGCCCTTCCCTTTTTATTAACAGGACATACTTGCATATAAATTGTATTTGGCCTCTTTAACTCTCATACATAGAAAAGACTAGTTGTTTACAAATTACATGAGAATATGACCAAACACTTTTGATAATTTCATTATCAAATTAAAGTCCATTCAAATAATATGAAGTGAAAGCACATGACTGTCAGTCTATCCATGTCAGTCAACATCCCAGTTTCAAACTACCTGTCCTTTCAACAGTGTAGAAACTGCTGCGAAAAGATTGACACCATGTAAAAGGTATTATTTATTTGGAATTGTTTGGTTTCCTGGGAAATGCACACATTCTAGAAGAAAAGAACATTTTCTGTTTAGCCATGTATGCTATATTTTTTATATAACTAACAAATGATCAGTTTTCAAGCTGCTGTTTGTGTTTGAGAACTGGATTGTGTGGTATGGGGAAGTAATTCTATGTAACCATAATGTGCTGTTTTTAAATAGCGGTACATTTTAAAGTGACAAAACAAACTTGCGAAAACTGTCCTATCCATGCATTTTCTAGAACTTATTGCAATAAACTGGAATTAGGAGCTTTTGAATGTTTACTATTCTGATGTCCAATTTTTCCTCACACAACACTATACAGAGTATAGTACACACTAAAGGTCATCTTTAAGTGTGCTTTTTTCCAGGAGTACAGGTATTGATGGAAAATATCAGGAATTGAATCAATCTACTTCAAAATGTTGCTCTATTTGTATTCAGAGCAAAGTGGCAGTAAAGGTGACATTAAGCACAATAATTAAATTAAAGCCACTCAAGCAATTAATGTAGTCCATAGTCTGCATTGCATCGACTATCAGACAATCAACACAATGCTAAAAGCATATGGAAATGAATGTCTTCACAGCTGTTCTTCAGATGCTGATCTTTTCGCTGGTATGGAGTACCACCACTTGTCCACGTATTTTAGCTAAATCACGTATATCATGAACCACAAACTGATCATCTTTGTGACGCATTTTGTCTTCTTTCATCCTTTTTGTTGACAATTCCTTCAGCTGATTATTGCTTTTTGCTAAAGTGTCCCAATCGAATAGCTTGTAATGCTGGGCCTTGCCCTGTCTAGCGAGGACCAAAATCTTTTGGATTGGCATGACTTCAGGATTCATGCATCAAATGCATCCAGAATCGGGCAGGTATATAGGCACTTTGTCATCAGGCTGCGTGTGGTTTTGGCTCAGATTTATTCTCTTCTCAAGGCCAAAGACAATACCTGGAGGTACAGAGATGGTACATGTATGCCTGATTGATTTTATTCATCCATTGGCTCTGTCATTGTATAATGATAATGGACTTCATTTATATAGCACTTTTCAAATGTTCGAAAGTGCTTCACATAGCAAGGTTAAAAACAAAAGAAAAAAATCGTTAAGACAAAAAAACAAATAGCAGTAATTACATACCGGTATACACATTCTCCTAAATACCAAATTAGAAAAAACACGGTGTAGAGGTAGGTCTTCAGATGTGATTTCAACACAGGCACGGAAGGGTGCTAACCTTAGCAGTGCATTCCATAACCTAGGTGCCCGGGCGGCAAAGGCCCGATCACCCCGGGTATAAGTTTGTCCTGGGGACCTCAAGGAGTAGCCTGGTTAATAAACCAGACCGAATCAGCCGTTGGCAAAACAAATTGCCTACCGGCGGATTTCGGTCTGGAGAGGCTCAATTTTACGCCCATTTCCTACACACGAGAATGTGGGCGCCCAATAGGGACACGGTATGCAATATGGGCGGGCTTTGGTACAGTGACGTTCAATGCTTGAGACCTTTGACTGACAGTAGCTCTGACCAATTGCGTCAAAGAGAAAATGTTTCCCTGGAAATGAAATCCAAGCTGAGCCTCCCCAGACTAATATCCCGCGGATCCGTGCGATATTAGTCTGGTTTATTAACCAGGCTACTCAAGGAGGGCCTTATCTGAGGATCTAAGGATACGTTCGGATTTGGGAAGGGGGAGCATATCAAATATATACGTGTGGGCCAGTCCATTCAGGGCTTTATAGGTGATGAGAAGGACTTTTGAAGTCGCTCCTGGAGTTCACAGGCAACTAGTGAAGAGTCTTACCTGAAGCTACTGCCCAGTGTGCTCCGTGGCCACGACGGTCGGTTGGCTTATTTTCAATACAATTATCATATCTTAATATATATTGTTATGGAACTTTCCTCAAGTATGGACTGCCTCAACTGCCTTCAAGGTGTTTATTGTCACATACTGTGTACAATACAGTTGGTAGCACGGTCAAAGTCATTGCAATTTTTGTACTTGAAGCTTCCTCAACAGTGTGAATAATAGTAAAATAAGAATTAGATAGCATAGAAAGTTAAAATAGTAATTAAAACAATGATAACAAAATAGCTATACAAACAGGCAAATAGCAATATTGTAATTTGTACAGTATATAATATATGGTATATTGTATACATAGCTATGTATATAAATATCACAGCTAATAGTAAAACTAATAAGAATTGTCACATTGTATGTTGAAGTGTAAACTAAAGGATACGGAATAAGAATGAGATGTTCACCATCACGCAATTGTTCAACAATGGTTGAATGATGCATCTCCATTCCGCCAGCCAGGACTTCTGCCTTGCAGCCACAAATGTCCGTTGCCAGAAGAGCCATGTTGTCGGCTGAAATATATTGTATATACAGTATATTCATAAATTCACTCATATTCATAAATACACAAGTTCTTCACTAATTTACAACAACTTTATGTTAAGTAGCCTCACCAGCATGTGAAGTAAAAAACTAAACCCTGCAACTTTATTTTAATTTTTCTGTTATTTGTTTTTTGATGCCGGTAATTAAATTAAAGTACATACTTGGTTTTGACCATAACATAATGGTAAAACAAGATACCGTAATTTCCGGACTATAAGCCGCGGCTTTTTACCCATGATTTGAACCCTGCGGCTTATACAACGGTGCGGCTAATCTATGGATTTTTACAGCTAACGCAGAGCCATCTCAGGCTCTGAGCTAACGTAGCTGCGGCTTATAGTCCGGTGCGGCTTATAGTCCGGTGCGGCTTGTATATGGGATTTTCCCTAAATTTGGCTGGTGCGGCTTATATTCAGGTGCGGCTTATAGTCCGGAAATTACGGTACATTATGGTATATGGTAGATACATTATAGCCTGGTTTAACCACTACCCCTTGGAATCACATTCATTTCAGCTAAATTTATGAAATTTGATTTCAAGGGGGAGTGGTTAAACCAGACTAGATGCATTATGGTAACTGCTGCTCAAATTAATCAGAACCCAAACAGACACCTTGATATTGCTAATTTTCTGTCTGTCCAACTAGATTTTTCTGCCTGGTGGAGAGCACACCTTTGTAGTTTGATTTATTTTCTTTTGATTGACTATTCAATAAAAAAACAGGTTACCTGAAAGCATTTCACCCCATCTACTGTAACCCTCCTTCTGAGCAGATTTGAAAATTTCGACCACCGTTGGGATTTTAGCAATCTGCAGCTTTCGTGAATGAGCAGCCATACACAAAGCCGCCAGGCCACACCTATGCACAGGCACATTAAACTTAATGTTACACGTTGGCGACTACATTATGTTGGCTCTGACTCAGCCATGATGATAAATGACATAACACACATTTATTAGTATTAGCAATTAGTATTAGAATGTTGCTCATGATTATTAACTTACGTTCCACCTTCTTCCACCTTGTGTTGTTCCCGGTAAGGCACAAACGAGTTGAACAAAATCCACTTCAGATCTTCAGTACCCTTACCCTCAAAACTGAAAAGAATTGTCATTTGTAGACCTGGCATCCTATAGTGTGTATAGTTTCAATGTACAGATTGTTTATTTTTTATATTATACGGTTTACTTTAGACTGATGATAGGTTCTTGGTTTACCTATGATCATAGATTACTAATTCTATGCATTTACCTGCTTTCTCACAAAAAACACTAAACAAAGAACAGTAGGCTATACAGTAGGTGTATACAGGGTATGCAGATTCTGCACATTTCTAAAGTGACAATGTAACCCATTCTGGGCGGAAACCCCTTCTGGACGAGAATTATTTAAAAAAATATAATAATAAAATGATTCTGCTATATAAATATTTGAAGTATTTCAGAAAACTTAGGTCAGGATTTAGAGGGCGTTTTTAGAATCGGCCTCAGTCCAAAATGGGTTAAGGACTTGTAAAACCTTTTTAATGATATCCAAAGTGCTTCTCCGCTTACAATGCGTTCTGTAGTGTGGACAGTGGACACAGCTCCAATCAAAGTCCTATATAGTGCTGGGCCTTTTTGATTGATTGATTGAAATATGTATTAACAGTTTGCAGAATTACAGTACATTTCAAGCACAAACTCAATACAAAGACTGTTAACTGTGAGTGGACGACCCAATTAAGCATTACACTTGTTTACAATTCATCAGCTGGCTGTGTCTGCAGTAACTCCTTAATATATAGCAGGATGATAAAGTACTGCCTGAATGTAACGAAGAGTTGGGTATAGGGCAGGCCAGGCATGCACTCTTCAACATTTATTGACTGTAGTATCATCCGGGAATGTATACAGTATTAACATTGATGGCCACCTCTAGTCGAGTCTACTCACCTATTCCGCCACTTGCCAAGCGCCTTGTGGGCGTCCTTCCAGTCTTCATTCGTTGGCGTTGTCCATGATAAAGATTTACAACAGGTAATAGCTATAACAAGAGAGAAGAACACAGTAAACCACAGCTGTGTTTTCCAGCTACATAAACACTGCCTTGAGGTGCTTCTTAAATGTTTCACCCCGAAATTCCTTGACAGCGTGGATGATGATGATTCTGACATTGTCTTTTTTTATTCTGAGTGAAACATTTCTTAAATGTGTTAAATGGAATAACACGCTCTCTCTCTCTCTCACACACACACACACACACACACACACACACACACACACACACACACACACACACACACACACACACACACACACACACACACACACACACACACACACACACACACACACACTTCAATGAATGGCCAATGCAAGTTAAATAAAAATAAACAATAAATACGAAATGTATGTACGATTATGGATATATTATATTCTACAACAGGTTGTTAAGAGGAAGCAATCTGATTGGTTGAAACAGCCTTCTAGCCGTGGATCAAACCAACACCATTCACCACCTAGCCCTGGGCCTAATCACATTGAATAAATCACTCCGCACCTCTCGCGCACCTCGTAGCCTTTACTAGCCTAGTCCTACTAGAGGGAAATTCAAACATCCAGCACCCCGTTCAGAAATGGATTATAGTTTCACAACGCGTCGCGACGAGTTGTAAGCTAGCTTGTACATCAGTTATTTGGATAACGCGACACGGTTATACGACGACGCATATTATCTTGAATTCCTCCCCGGGCCGGCTTTGACAGCTCAGCTGTGTTGATTAGACGGAGCCTCAGAGCGCAGCTACTTGAATCAACAGGGACTATTTTATGTCTACTTCAGTGACATTTGTGGTCGTAGTGACTACATCTGTCATTAAAAAAAAATATTTTTCAGCGATCTTCTTAGTTTTAAGGGTAACTGTTATATATATAATATAATATAATTAAGCAATATTACACGAGAGGGTTTTTGTTTAACGTGATTATTGCCACTTCAGTGATGCTTGCGGAACTCGACTTTGTCTCGTTCCTGACCGGAAGGCTGCGATGCAATGCAATATTGCATCGCAGCCTTCCAATCAGCCTTGTCAATTATTCAGTCTCATCATGTCCGTCCACTTACCACTAGTTGGCAGCAGCTTATAATCACTGCAGGTACTTGACCAGTCACGTCACATTGACCTGTTTTGTTAGTTTGTAATTGTTCCCACTTCCCGGTTTGTGCACTCACTGCACTAGCAGCGCTGAGAGTTGCCATTGCATCATTGTATCATAGCCATATGCATCAACCCTGCCAATGTTTGCAACGGGAAGTTCCACACCTTTTCTATAAAATGGAAGAGAATGGGAAGCTGACGTTTCTGTCAGTGTGTGTGGGGTGTAGGGCTGACCTTCGATTACGTTTTTGATGATCGACGCTTCGATATAAATTTGTTTCGATCGTCGACGCTTCGAAACCCAACGGGGGGGGGGGGGGGGGGGGTGCGCTGTGAGGTGCGCGATGCGAGGTGCGCGATGCGAGGTGCGCGCTGCGAGGCGCGCACCTTCAACAATAGCGGAGAGAAAGGCATGCTTGGATTGGTCTCATTTATTTGAAACGATAAGCATTGAAGCAACAACTGTTGCAGCCTTCATGAAAGCAGTGACGCACAAATAATTAGGGTTAATAAAACATCCGACTGTAACAAGTCAACTGCCTGACACAGGCATTACCTCTCAAAAAAATATATATATAGCCTATAATCCAGAAAATGTAGGGATTTAGCTTCTCTTCCGATTGAAACTCAGATGTGAAAACACCAAAAAAAGCACCAGTCCTGGAGCTCCAGGCGCGCTAATTTGCGCCGCGGTCTACGCCGCTCTCAGACCCTTCCGACGAGGCTCTTTCTTGGGGTAGAAAAGTGTGGATGACCGCGGCTCAAATTAGCGCGCCTGGAAGTCCCTCGGAGCCCAGGAGGTCAGGGGCTTTTTCCCCGGTCCCATGCGTGAAATTTCGCCTGTCTTGGGCCATCCCGTATGTGATACACCAATTTCTTGTCACATAGTTGACACTGTACACCACTTGTTCTTTGTTCTCCTTGCATATTCTAAAATGCAACCACACTTTAGATTTCTTTTGTGGCGGCATGACTGCAGGCTGCTGTGTTGACTTCCTTCCTTGTTGTTACCACCACGAGTGAGGGGGAGAGGGGAGGAGGCGTTGCGGTGCTGCGAGGCGCGAGCATGGCTCGCGGACCAAATGGGGCCGTCTCGCGGACCAAAAGCGGCCGCTTTTTTTTTAATGACTATTCGATTAAAAAAATTAAAATCGATTCCCGTGCGTATCGATTGAACATCGATTAATCGATTTTTTTGGGTCAGCCCTAGTGGGGTGTGTGGGGTGGGGGGGACCATGCCCTTAGTGGAAAACCAGGCAAAACATACTATACCTCTGCTCTTCTGAACCAGCTGGTTTTTCAGTTTCTTAATAATTGCATTCACTTCGTCATTTTCCCCCATCAGCTCCTTCAGCTCCTTCAGCAGTCCAGTGGCCTTGTCATCTAGAGGCAAAAACAATACTGCCAGGGTCATTCCACATATAGTACCAGCACTTAATGAGGACAATTAGCATCCTAAAACAGGGATATGATCTTTTAAGGATATCACAGATAAATTCAAATCTGATATAGTTTATATACGTGTAATTGGCCAAAAGGTTGAAAATAGAAAAAAAGATTTATTCTGATGTGGGGCACATTTGTCTGGCATGGTTAGACCTTACTCCGTCTCTTAGAAGGCACGGTAATTTCCAATGAACACAAAGAAATTCTGGGCAACGATTTGATAAGCAAGAAATACGGTAGGCCTTGTACCATGGGGACATGCATTCACTTCGTCATTTTCCCCCATCAGCTCCTTCAGCTCCTTCAGCAGTCCAGTGGCCTTGTCATCTAGAGGCAAAAACAATACTGCCAGGGTCATTCCACATATAGTACCAGCACTTAAGGAGGACAATTAGCATCCTAAAACAGGGATATGATCTTTTAAGGATATCACAGATAAATTCAAATCTGATATAGTTTATATACGTGTAATTGGCCAAAAGGTTGAAAATAGAAAAAAAGATTTATTCTGATGTGGGGCACATTTGTCTGGCATGGTTAGACCTTACTCCGTCTCTTAGAAGGCACGGTAATTTCCAATGAACACAAAGAAATTCTGGGCAACGATTTGATAAGCAAGAAATACGGTAGGCCTTGTACCATGGAGACGGTCTCATTGACTTATTTTGGCACTTTCATTCTCAAAATTCAGTCATTCAGTCTCAAAATTATGAATCTAATTCTCATGTAGCCAAATATTTGAGCAGAAAACCATATCCAAAGCAGCATTTGACACCCACTCCACCGCAACACAATTGGTCTTTTGCCAGAAAATTTGGCCTACAGCTTCATTTATAATTGATACCATAACCTAAACGCTGCTTAAAGGTATATTCAGTGATTTCACTCAAAAAACCTTAAGTTAAATTCCAATACCGCAACTTTCACACTCGCTCACTCTCCTCGTGTCCTCCACTCGCTCCTCGGCTCCGCCCCCAACGAGGAGGAGAGGAGGAGGAGAGGATTCCATGCGAGGACAGAGTGGTGGTCGAATTTTCCTCTAGAATCGGAATGTACTACGCCCCTGACTTACATATTCAGTTCAGTCCACATAAATAAATACATTTTTGTCACCGTCATTCATAGCAGTCTGTGCATTCAGGCATGCACAGAGATAAATTAACTATAGCTTTTGAGGTGCGCACAATATAGCCGGCCTAATTTATATATCCTACTTTTATTATGCTTATATCACACAACGCAATAAAGCCAGTGGCTTGTTGTGGTCCTTTCACTTTCACATAAGTAGGCTAGATAGGCTACTTTATCATTCTGAAGCTCTATTCATTCAGCGAAAATGTGTATCTTCAACAAACAGTTGAACAGTGCGTGCATGTGTGTGTTGGACGTTGGGTCAGCGACTTCAGCCAGTCAGCCGGCCGGCAACTAGTGGATGGGGTGGGGTGGGGGGGTTCATAGTATCGGGTTTCAAGCAGTGTTTTTGTGCCACATGTGGAGGAGGCGGACTTATGTCACTGGAGAAGGAAAAAAAACATGTACACGTGATGCGGAAATCCGCTGCGAGGAGACAACATACCCCACCGAGCCTGCACCTGATGTACACTCGCTCTATGCGGTCTCGGAGAGCCCACTCGGCTCCTCCACTCGACTCCACTCTCCTCCTCGATGGAGCACTTTAACAAATGGAACGTTAACCATTTCCGGGTCACGCTGGAATGACCCCGAGTGACCGAGTGGGAGTGAGCGAGTGGCCGAGATTTTAGGTATTGGAATTTAGCTTTAGGTTTCGTTTTTGGCTGTGGGACCCAGCCTTAATCATGATAGAGTCAAAAACGAAACCTAAGGTTTTTTGACCCCCAGGGGTTAACTGGGGACAGGGAGGAACTCCTTATATGGTCAGCACACTCTATAGTAGGGAGGATTATCACAACAAAACAAAAAAATAAGTGATATTTGAATTAAGTGAAATCACTGAATATACCTTTAACTAATTTACCACTGATATCGCCCTTTGATGCCTCCTGGTCCAAACGCCCTCTGCGCCAAGTTCGACTTTTGACGCCTATTTAATATAAATTGATTACGGTTCACAACTGTGTTCTGTACGTGCTGGTAACACAGTCTATTTTCAGTGATTGATGCAATCTCTTACTGTCTTCGTCCTCGAGTCCCTGGATCTGTTGGATCTGTTGGATCTGTTGGATCTGTTGTTTGAGGTCTTCAAAGAGCTGGTCCAACTCGACTCCCTCTCGATCCATTTCCTCCAGGGGAGTGTGGTCTGACATCTTGACCAAGGAGCGAGCCAGAAACCTGGAGGACAGACAGATCATCAACATTCTGTATCTGTACTATACCGTACTTTTTAACATAATAGTACATACACATGTATGTTCACATGGAACTGCTTGGGAAGGTTGAGTTAGGCTATGAACTCACATCTGTCTCTTGCAAAACAATGATTGCTTAAAAAAATGTCTTGACAGTAGTAGGGTTGCATGACTGTGCCTAAAATGATAATACTGATCATTTTGATAGATTATCCTACTCTAATGACGAAAACTCTGTTAGTTCTTAGTCCATTCTTTCTCACGCATTTTTCTCATTAGTGGGTTGACCAATCGATCTGACATACATGAGCATTGAGCACTGCCATATGCAGGGCTGATTTATTACAATTTTCATTCAATTCTGTCATCCATTTCCACATCCCTGTGTATAAACTAGTTCATTATAATATAGAATTAACTGTGCATAATGTTCGAAATATAAGAAGCTATTAATTTCAATTCAAACCAACAGTACATTCATGCTGCAGGACTATTCATGATGCTGCCTGTCACACTTGAGGTGGCTGGTTGTCAAGTGTCTAAGTAGGGGATCCCTTCCCAAGACATGCCTAGATCAAATCATAGGATAATATATTGATTGCTGTATAAAAATAGGCTAAATCCCCAAATTCCTTTACCCCAGACTCACACACGGTTTTGAGTTTGGGCATTTCAAAAAGAGAATCATTAAACTGCAAAATTAACTTGACAAGTTCCAGGTCAAGCCAGTCGTACCAAATTCTCCAAAGATGCAGCAAAAAGAGGCCGACCAGTTGACAGTCAATGAAATCTGTATTTATATCTGTATTTTATAGGCACAAGTAGTCTAGCCTGTAAACCTACTTGGCATCAGCCTTGTGTTAAATGGGGATCAAACGGTCTCGACACCAGTTTGGGTTTGGCTATAATGTGCCTCGGACATGTTGAGCTTGGCAAATTACTTCTTCTGACAAAGAGGAAAGAGGGATTTTTACAAGGCTGAAGCACGGAGAGGAAAACTTCTGACACATAGTACAACAGCTGGGGATGAAAACAAAATGTTGGGGAACGAGGAAATTAGAAACACAATAAGAGCTGGAGTTGATAATATCGAGGATCAAAGCATTGCTTTTTTATTTTTTTCGTTTCGAAGAGCTGAATTGATTTAAACGGGACCAGTGGTGGAGCAATAACAAGAGCCACAATAAGGCCTCTCTCATTTGGATAACCTCTCTGAGAATGAGTGCAGCGACTGGGGTAGGACCCACAGCAGAGAGGCTCGACTCGGAGGTCATTTCTGCTTTCTATTACACACAGACAAGTTGGATGTGTTAACACTGTTAAAGCATCTGTCAATATATGACCTGGAAGTGGATAAAATAAGTCAAGACCTGCTCAATGGAAAAAGTCTCACAACTGACTTAAAGTGGCGGCCAATATTCAATCATGCAACTACTGCTCTTCATTAAGATTGCAATGTATACAGTGAACATTATTACATATAAAATGATATAATCTTCCTTCCTGCATCAGGTGGCTCAGTAAAGCAAACATGCATTAAAAAGCAAGATGTCTCAACTTCATGTGCACTTCAGAATGCAGGGCTTTGGCTCAATTTTAGTTTTGTCTCTACTCACTATGTCTGTATAAACTTAGTAGTCAGGCAAAGCTATCAGACAATAGACTACCGAAGTCCTGATGTCACTCGCTCATCCTCTGATTTGCGGAAGTAATTTCTCTATGGAGAATAACATTGGGTGGCATCTAAAAATCGTCTCATGTGAGCAGCATTGTGGTCCAAAAATAGTCTCTGCGGTATTGTCGGGACTCAGGTGTCTCTGTATCGTTTACGACAATCAGTCACTCATGTGTATTGTGTACTCACTGACATATGCAAAAATGCTGTTGACATGTTTACTCACTTTTACAAATTTGGCGGTAGTAACATTAGCATTTTCTCGCAGTCATGAGTGAAACTGCCGGGATCATTTGTTTATTTTTGGAACACAGTACTTATTTGACGTGATTGAAAAAAACGTCTATGGGTCGGGTCATACCAAAGACTCTAAAGATGGGACCCAGTGCCTCCCTGCTTGACACTCGGCATCAAGGGTTGGATTGGGGGTAAGTCCCTGCGACATACTAGCGTCATGTCCAGGGGTTGTACTTGTACATCAAGCTGCGTCACGCTACAGAAACAGGAGATAGGCCCTATGGCTCGGCAAGGCTACTTACTTTACTTACTTAGGCTCAGGGATCCGCTACAGTATTCTTTTGCTGTGAAAAGCAACACCTCATCATTTGCTTTATTTTACCGTTTGTGATCACAACCAGTTTTTTGTTATTTATTTTAACTAGACAGGCACCAGCCTATTTGGGAATCACCCGAGTCAGGAGTGAAGTTAGTTAGTGTCGAACTGTCCTTGAGCAAGAATCTGAAGTGAACCCCTAATTGCTCCCGATGTGCAGGTTGGTGCCTTGCATGGTTTCCTTCGCCATGGGTGTATAAATGTTTGTGTTAATGGGTGAATGTAATGCACAATCCATGTAAAGCGCTTTAGATAAAATCGCTATATAAATGCACCATTTACAAGTAGTAAAGTTCAGTACCATACGGGCACTCGGGAATTATGCAGGTCGGCAAGGATGCAAGTTATAGGAATGTATTCCCCTGATTGCCCCACACGTTATGCAATACCCTATGATGATCTTATTGTTATAGTACCCGTTGTACCCGTTCTCAGAGTACTACCCAGTGCTGCACTGTGCACTCTCAGTGCACTCTGCACTGCCTTATATAAGTCTGATCGACTGTAGTTACAGGGATCCTGATGTCGTCACAAACTGCTGATGACATGTTGATGATGGACATAAACATACGTTACTCGAGTTCTATTGTATATGCAACCACGTAAACGTTATATTGGCACAGTGCCACAAACACAATTCGTGTAGTCGATGAGTTTGGCTGGCCAATCAGGGACGCCGATGCCTACACACGACCGCCAATACACACAGAGATTCGATGGGCCCTCCAGTACATGAATCGGATTGAAACTACATGGTGTATGGATGTGGTACTGAATTCGCTATATTTAGCCATTCAGAATATATTTACACATAGTCAAATCACTTTTAAATGCTATAGCTTAGCCTACTACAGTCAGTAACGTGTGTATATAGCTAGGATCTGGCTGGCAGCTCATTTTTCAAATGTCGATGTAGGATAAGTTAAGACAGTATACATAGAGGCTGTAATGTGCTATAATGCGTATATACACTATAAAACAATGTTTATTAAACTTACATGAACTCAGTTCCAGCCTGGCCCTAACACACGTAGAAAGAGGAGACTGAAGAACATGAGACGTACAGTATAGCCGTGCTAGCTTAGCATCTGTCAGCCATGCGCAGGAAAGACAGCCCAACAGAGTCCCGTAACGCTATCCTACACTCGCGAACCGACAGTACGGGGGATTCACATCCACCACTATGCGGAGACATTAGCAACCGCCTGTATGTAAACTATGTCAACAGACATCATCATCATCATCGGTGTAAACATAGTTGTGTAACATTTGCAAGGTCCAAAATGTGAGACGAATAAAATACAAACTGAATTTGTTTTTATTTTACTGTTGGAAAACAAACGCAGGCGCGCGCGCTTGCGCTCTCTCTCTAAATAAAGTGTGGTGTTTAATTTCGGATATCATTCACTCACCAGGCTTCTTCCCTCAAAGATTGAAACCAATAACGCTCTTTAAAGTAGTTAGTAAAGTAAAGTTCGCATAAATAGTGTTGCAGAGGCTAGCGATCTTGCGTCTGAGCATCGATTGCCGTTGTGAGTACCAGATGTGCTGCTGCAGTCTCGTAGTCTCGTGAGGTAGGTGATAAGAGAGCGTGAGGGCGGTGATGAGGGAGCGGTGGTCAGTGAGGGACCGGAAACTTTGGTCCACTTTAATAATATAATTTTAATCGTTGATTAGTCACCTTTACAACGAGGTACAGCTTGTCATAACCACGCGCCCGTGGAATGAGCAACATTGCTAAACGTAAACTTAACTTTGGTCCATGATTTCTCCACTTTAATAATACCAATTGATATTGTATTTTATATAATTCTAATCGTTGATTAGTCACCTTTACAACGAGCTTGTCAGTACCAGGTGTGTGTGTGTGTGTGTGTGTGTGTGTGTGTGTGTGTGTATATATATATATATATATATATATATATATATATATATATATATAAAATCCTTGGTTTAATAGCTCCTTAGCCACATAATAATAATATTATAAAATATTATATTTGGGCAACCAGTTAATGTTTTACATTACATTTTTAATTCTTAAAAATGAATTAGTCATGATCAATGATATGTCCAAAATATGCCATATTTTTCTGTAGACTATTGTTGTGGGAATAGAAAGATAAATAACAGTAGACCATCTTGCCAACGAGGCCGGCGAGAAGCGAGGTCACGTGCACACATCTGCTTGGGTGACAGCAGACTGCTGGGCGAGCGCTGGTGCTTTGGCATGGGGGGGTCAGGACAACATATGGAATTAATTCTGTACTGGCCATGGAGTGTGTCTTGAGTGTACAGGGTTTGATGAGGTCAGATCAACATGTGGAATGTCAGAACAGGTCAGCTCCATATATGGAGATCTAAGGGTGGCAGCGGGGGCAGTGTCTTGAGTGTACAGGGTTTGATGAGGGCCCAGGTAGGGCCGGGCCTTCATTTTTGGGCCTGTTGAGAACTCTAATAACTTTGGGGCGGGCCCGTCTAGAGTTTGAATGGATCAGTCAAAAGGGAGACATCGAAGAGGAAGGACGGGTGGGGAGGGATCAACATATGGAATGTCAGAACAGGTCAGCTCCATATATGGAGATCTAAGGGTTTGAGGTTTGAAGTCAGATGTAGAGTTGCTGGCTGGCTCGGCTCCATATATGGAGATCTATCCAGTATTCTCCATGTATGGCTATCCAGGGTTTGATGAGGTCAGTGTCGTGATCTTATATCATATATGGAGACGGCCATATATGGTGGTGTGACGTGTCACGAGGCGTGATGTCATGAGGCGTGACCATATATGGAGGCGTGACATGACACAATCACTGACTGTCTGACGGGAAAAACAGGTTTTCATAGTAAACAATGGGCTACGGTCACAACAACACATTCTTAAGAACTTTGTCCCCCAATGCTTATGGTCCTGTGTCTGTGGTCTATGGTCTGGACAAGTATCACTTGTGTGGGACAGGGGGGACGGGGTTATAGCAACTTATTACTTAAATGCCTTGATGTCATATTCGACCATATAGGCCTAATAGCCTATTGCATATCATTTTATTATTAAACGTGGTAAATGTGGTGTCGCACATTTTGTTTTAAAATGCTAATTTTGTTCATGAGTGGTATTAACTATTATGGCATTTGAACACTGATGCCTGCCAGTCACAGTGTGGGACAGGGTCTCAATTTGTGGGACATCTGGTCACCCTACTTGATGTGACTATGTCCATTTGTGTCTGATGTGTTTCTGTCTGTTTGATTACCGTTTATACACACACACACACACACACACACACACACACACACACACACACACACACACACACACACACACACACACACACACATAATTATATATACACACACACACATTACATACATTACATTTTGTTGTTGTTGAAATCTATAGCCTATATCAGATGTATCACTAAACTAACTAACTAAGTAGTGCAATTCATGCCAAGCTGCATATTTTTATCCTGACATACATACCCAACCGACTTGTGCGCATTGCACCGATTGCAGTAACTTAATACATAGAGGTATGTTTTACACGCAACCTATATTAATCTAACTAATATATTAAAGTCTAATTCATGTTGCTGTGATTAGATGATGTAATGATGATGTAAAACAAACAGTGTCAAAACAAACATTAAATTGTCTTTATGGTTAATGGCATTTAATGTTTGTGTTGTGTGACAAGATGACGTAAATTCATTGTCAAACATTAAACTTGTATAAGAGGGGCTAGCGCCCCTCAAAAATCAGACCCGTCTTAAGTGAGTGGTGCTGTACTGTACTGTCCTGTCCCTCCTCCCTGGCCTGTGTGTCTGTGTGTTAGGCTGTGCAACAGTGACACTTGGTGAACGCTAAGGGAAACAAACCTACATTGTCACTGAGCTGAGCATCATGAACACCCACCTCAGAGATCAGCAAAATTATGAAAATTACACAAATATATTGTCCGGGTGAAAATCACCTGTGTTTAGTGTTCTGGGGATGTAGTCACTATCTTGTCTATAGCAAAGTCAGTATCATGGTCATGCAGCATCATGCATTAGTTTCCAAATGAGTGCTTTTAGCAGGTATGATAGGCCCTACTGAATTATCTTATTACATTATCCAGCTTTCACAAAAGAAAGGTAAAGCAATGTTGCAAGAAACCTGGTAACATATTTAATAATATATGTAAACTAATTCTTTGTTATTAGTTTACAAATGTGAACAAACTGTTCATGATTAATTACTTGTCTACAAACTGCTTAAACATTTATAAATGTTTTACCAAGTGTTACCGAAAAAAATATGTAATCTATACTGACTGAATTCCTACCCACTGTACGACAATACACTAAACCTTGTATACATTTGCCATTAAGTCTTAAGCACATTTGATTAAGTTAACGACTTTATTAACAGTCTTTAAAGTTCCCACAAGTAAGAAGGTCAAGTCGGTTCACTGTGGCCAGTGTAGTATGGTATTGAATGCAAAAAATCTCAGAAAACATCTGGAACAAAAAAATTCAGAACACAATATCAATCACCTACTAAAAAGCGAGTGCGTATATAGATGCCACAAATTATTTTTTTGCTGTTCTGCTGACACTGCATGGCTGCACTATTCCCTTGCATATGCAACAGAGGTTCTGGGGCAGAGACCACAAGCTTCTTTGCGAGTACCTCAGCTGCTCGGCTGAGGGAGTTGAGGGAGTGTATGAAAGGAAAACAGGCTGCCAGTGCACAGCAAACTCCATTGACTCCACTCTGATGTCTCAAAAATATTGTCTCTGTCCATGAGCCATCAGTCTCTTATTATAGTCGTATTGGACGGGTGATGGTCGAATATTTTTTAAGAATATATTAAATTTAAACCTGATTTTAAGAATATACAGTATTATCTTTCAGACATAACTACATACTGCAAGAGGTGTCCCATGTGTGGTATGTACTATCGCTACCAAGTATAGTATAATTTTAGTTCTTATTCGACTTGGTCAACAAAATGGTTAAATATTGTTTCTTCATTGGAATTAATTAAATCATAGGTATACAGGGCACAAATGCTTTAGCAGGCATAGGGGGCAGCAAGCAGAGTGAATGCCTTACAATGCTTTGATGTCGCGTCCCCCTTTCAGACCAGTCAGTTGGTAGTGCTATAATGGCTCTGGAGTATCTCACAGAAAATAAGTTTCCCTTGGCCGATTCAATCCGTCACGAGTACCTTGCATGACTACAGTTACAACTGTGTGTTGTGGGGACCATCCACCAGTTGTCATCATGGATCTCAAGTCAGAAGTTAAGTGACTCAGGGCACAGAGGGCTAGTTGAGTTACGTCATCTGTCCCCTGGACAGAGGACGTAACTCAGGGGACGCTGGACAGAGGATGAGTCCAGGGGATGCTGGACAGAGGATGGGTCCAGGGGATGCTGGACAGAGGATGGGTCCAGGGGACACTGGACAGAGGATGAGTCCAGGGGATGCTGGACAGAGGATGGGTCCAGGGGACACTGGACAGAGGATGAGTCCAGGGGATGCTGGACAGAGGATGAGTCCAGGGGATGCTGGACAGATGGGTCCACGGGATGCTGGACAGAGGTCAGCTGTACAGGACACTGGACAGGGCAGCTCTACAGGACGCTGGACAGAGGATGAGTCCAGGGGATGCTGGACAGAGGATGGGTCCAGGGGATGCTGGACAGAGGATGGGTCCAGGGGATGCTGGACAGAGGATGGGTCCAGGGGATGCTGGACAGAGGATGAGTCCAGGGGATGCTGGACAGAGGATGGGGTCCAGGGGATGCTGGACAGAGGATGGGTCCAGGGGATGCTGGACAGAGGATGGGTCCAGGGGATGCTGGACAGAGGATGGGTCCAGGGGATGCTGGACAGAGGATGGGTCCAGGGGACACTGGACAGAGGATGGGGTCCAGGGGATGCTGGACAGAGGATGGGTCCAGGGGATGCTGGACAGAGGATGGGTCCAGGGGACACTGGACAGAGGATGGGGTCCAGGGGATGCTGGACAGAGGATGGGTCCAGAGAGGACGACTGCCTGGGACAACAAAAGAGGAAGGAAAAGAAAAGGAAAAAAGTGCTAAATCAATATTCAGGAGTATGTTAAAATAGGTCAGTCATATCAGTCTGAAAGTTTGACAATAGAGACCACCACCAACAGAACTTGTAAGACTACCAAAGACTATTGCTAATACAGGTAAATTAAGTTAACAGAACATGATGATGAGTTGTAGCTGTAATTAATAGTGAAGTCCATTATCATGTCATAATAGCCATTAGTTATCACATTATAGGTAAAGATAGTTAGGGGATGTGTACACAATACATTAGTTAAATTGGCACCGGATGAAAAAGGGGGGTAATACAATTTACAATTTACAATTAAGGCATTTAGCAGACGCTCTTAATCCAGAGCGACTTACATTTAAGCAAGAACAAAAGCATGGGAATACATCACATAAAAGCATTTATCAATATCATGAAACATGCGTAAGCTAAGAAAGTAACAGTGGAATATCTATATAATGAAACTATACATACACTATACATATAAACTATACATATTTACTACTATGCTATACATATGTACTATGGCGTGCTATAACTATATACAATACAATTATAGTGCTGTCTACATAACATGCTATAAGTCTGTGTCAAATGCTATCTAAGCCAACAGAAATGCTATCTAAGGGGTTAGGGTAAGTGCTATGGGCCATGATGGAGTCTGAAAAGGTGGGTTTTCAGGCTACGGCGGAAGATTGGGAGTGATGTAAGTGTGGAGTGGGTAATACAAACATTGTGGCATAAAAAGAAAACTCTCAAAGTACTGGTGCATATATCTATGAATCACGTGAAAGGCTTATTTAACTTTAAAACACTCACATTCTCTAGCCATTGTGTGCACCAGACTTCATTTTCTTAATTCAATACTTTATTTTCAGATTAACAGAAACACCTACCTCTTATATGAACTATTGAACTTCAAACATTTGTTTTAATGTAATAACAAAATCCAAGTCCAACATGTAGGTTACAATTGAGTTTTGGTGTGGAATGCACATAAAAGCCTGAGTAGGTGTTGTAAACTAGAATTATCATACTTTGTTTTAGAGACAAACTTAGGGCCGATTCATACTCCTATTTTAGAGCCGAATAAAAGTCGGTTCGGCTCTGTAGAGCCTACAATTTGACGTCATTTGAGGTTCGGGGGGGCGGGTACCGTCCTAAAGTCGGCTCTTCGGTGCTACTGAAAATTTCTGACGAGCCGAAATCATTTCGGCACTACAGCGCCGAAACAGCGGTAAAATAGGAGTATGAATCGGCCCTTACTTCCATGTCGTTTGTAGATTCTCCCAATAGCAAAGACAGGGCAGTGTTTACAGTAGGTTAGCAAATATATGACTTCCAGTGCACTCTCTTCAAAATAAGAGTACCCTAGTCTAGACAATGAGTATTTGCGCATTAAAACTATACATTAACCGTTTAAATGATGCTCTACAACACCCATTATGTTTGTGTGTAAAAGATAAATAAATAATAACATTAATAAAATTATATCTAAATGGATTATGCTGTTCCAGCAAGTTAAAAAAACACACTTCCGGCAATGACGATGCGCATGCGTGTGCACATGCGCTTGTGCACGTGCACGGAGCACAGCCCACTCACGGAGCACGGCCCGCTCACGGAGCATGGCCCCCTCACGGACCACGTCTCGTCTGCGAGGCTGCAGCTGGGCCTGGGTGCCTCTCGCCAAATGTGCTCGGGGTCCTTCGCGCAGGAGACCGACGTCATCACGTATCTGGTACTCACACCGGCGGATCCAGCCGGGAGCTGCCTATGCCATAGAAAGCATAGGTGGACCCCAGGCTAATTGTAGCCTGACAAAGGCAGAATCAATACATTTCCGGAGTTATGGGCTGAAATATGGCCTCCTGGTGGCAGCACAGTGTACGACAGGCACTGGATAAAGAGAGGTATATAGATAAAGATTTTAGAAAATGAAATCAACAACAGTGTCAAGTGTACAATACAAAATGTTTATTCCGATTTCACAGTCATTATTCACACATGTGACATAAACGCAGGCAGAGCGAGTCTCCATCTCTTCCACACACACTCACAGACGCAGTGGGCATTCTAGTCAGGGAATATTAATACAATCTGGGAATACATTTCTTACCATGAATTTTCTTTACCAATGTGTTTGTAAAGGTGTCTACTAACATATCCCACATTGCTTTCTATTCAGCCACCCTAGGGGAATGTTTGACAGCTGCTGAAAGTTGGGGTACCATACAACCATTATAAGGCAAAATGTTCTAAATTTCATTATGCTTTAAATGATACTGAATCGATTCCAAGCATTGATTTTGCACGAAAAACACTCCTTGAGCTAAATTCGGCCATAGCCACTTGCCCAAATGTGCTAACCTCATCACATTGTGATGACGGCTATTGCCGTTTGTATCCCAAACTGTGTTTTTCGTGCAAATTAACTAATGCTTGGAATGGATTTAGAATCATGAAAATTCCTAGTTTGACGTCAGCAGCTAACAAAAGAATTCCCCTAGGGTGGCTGAATATAAACCAATGTGGGATATGTTAGTAGGCACCTTCACAAACACTTTGGTGAAGAAACTTCTTGGTATGAAATGTATTCCCAGATTTGACATTATTCTGACGATGTTCTCTGACCCTTCGTAGTGGAAATGTCATCAAGGCACTGAGTGGTTGTGTTAGTAGTGGTCATTATAACGACGCCATACAAATCATACAAAACATCAACAGGAGCGTATCTTTAAAACAAAACAAAATCATAGTTTTTACAAACGAGAATATTAACCCATTAAGACCTGAGACCAGATGCTACAAAATGTCTTCTAAATCACAACATTTTTCTGGAAAATGTGTTTTTATCAGTGGTTCTTAAACTATTTCATGTCAAGGACCCCCAATATGTTGTTCCAGGGACCCTCCAGAAGCAAAGATTTGAGTTAAAACCTTTGCTGTGAAAGAATATATATATATATACCGTGTATATATATATATATATATATATATATATATTTGAACACGTTTTCACACAATGAAAAGCAGTTCTACATGCTTCTATATTTGCTATTTTTTAAGAATATGCTATATTTCAACAGCTACAGTTTAAAAATAATGGTTAAAAAGCTACGGTGACACAGATGCGTCCCAGGCCTTAATGAGTTTAAATTCATAACACTGCTACTGAAAGAAGAATTTCATATAGTCAACATGTAGCATAACATCATTTTTCAAAATAAGGCAAGTAGAAGAACCTGAATCCTCTTCTTCCACGGACAGCACAGGTGATATAGATCACATGGTACACTAGAGTGGGGATTGAAGCACAGGTGATATAGATCACATTGAAGCAATAACATTGTGAAAATGCTGAATATAGGCTACCCATTTAGACCCGAAGATGATTCTACAAATGTCTTCTAAATCATGACCTATGTTTATGAAAAACCTATGTTTCTATGTCAGTGGTTCTCAAACAGTTTCATGTCAAGGACTCCCCAGAAGCAAAGATTTTAGTTAAAACATTCACTCTGGAAGAATATATATTCAAAGATTTGCACCACATATTTAGGATTTAAAAAAGAATAGCAGATCTACAAGCTCGTAGCGGGGCACTCTGAGCCGCGCTGTGAGCTTGTAGATCTGCTATTTTTAAATAGCTAAAGTATAACATGATGCTTAAAACACCAAAAGGGGTTCCCGCCCAGAATGGGTTAAATAAATAAAGCGGCCAAGGTCAAGTTAAAAACATTTCAGTTGGAATAAAAAAATATATGTTTACCCCCAGGAATGAAGAGAAGAAATCCAGGAACAAAGAAAATGGCACTTGAAACACCTGCAGAGACAATAGTGATTCAGTTTAAGTACACAAAGTATATAGCAGTGACAAAACTGGACAATTTGTTTATTTACTTTATTTCGACAGGACATTGCATATTAATGGACATGGCGTACAGTACGTACAGTGGAGTACAGTGGAGCACCAATACATTAGGAAACACAGCATAAAACCATACACACACAAGATATATAGGGCAATACAGATTTGTAACTAAAGTAAACTTGTGCATATACACTGTCAAGGTGCACTAGACTATTAGAGGCCTTCCCCACGAGAACGGCTCGGGCTGTTACCCGTTCAAGTTTGAAAACGGCATTAAAGTTTCAATCGTCCAGACGTCCACATTGCGGTTTATGTTAATTATGCATGTAGTCCACACGGGAGCGGCGGGCGCTCCGGACACCCAGAGAAAGCTGTGTGTAGTGTAGGCTGTATTATGCACGGCATGTAACATGCATATTATGTGGCATAATCATTCAGTATAGGCTACGGGGCATAATCAACTATAGCTGATGTTTTTCTTTCTTTTCATCACAAATTTTACATAGGCCTATATTCTCATAACTAAGGGCCGATTCATACTCCTATTTTACCTCTGTTTCGGCGCTGTAGTGCCGAAATGATTTCGGCTCGTCAGAAATTTTCAGTAGCACCGAAGAGCCGACTTTAGGACGGTACCCGCCCCCACGAACCTCAAATGACGTCAAATTGTAGGCTCTACAGCGCCGAACCGACTTTTATTCGGCTCTAAAATAGGAGTATGAATCGGCCCCTAAGTAGGCTACAATGTATGTAATGTAATGTGTACATGTATAAGCATGAGATTCATAGTTTGCAGATCTTAAAGCTCACAACGAGCGGCGGCATGATGCATTGTGAACTTGAGTTTGACTTTGGAGATTGAATATATTCGCCGGTGCGCAACACCGCTGAATGTCAGATAATTGCTCGTTAATAGATTGATTCCACCTGCTGCCTGCACAGCGCTAAACATTTTGCCTAATCTGCAGCTAGTTAACAAGAGAAATTGCACATAGGCTATACAAAAGTATAAAAAAAAGAGGAATTAGTAACAGTGAAAATGGGCAGGTATAGAGGAATACCTGCTACATCAGTCTTTCCAGATTGGTAATCACCATAATTTATATCTGTTCTCCGAAAATAGCTCATCTACAAGCTCATGCACTGGCTGCAGATCGGCTATTGCTGTGATACTGGAGGTGGAAAGTCTGGTGACGTGAGGTTAGTTTGGAGGGGACTATTGCGTCACCGTTTCAGCAAATAGGTACACACGGAGACGACAAAGTCGCGTCTCCAAAGTTTGCCACTCTGGGAGGTGGTTTCAAAAAGAGCCGGTTAAGTCCCCAAAAACGCTGTCTCCGTCTGGTAGAAAGGGCAGATCGGCTAAATACTTGCCCGGGTAACGCAGAATACGTCCTCATGTGGACACCACCTTAGACTATACAATTGGTCACAGGTTTGGTTGTCGAGTAACAATTTGTTTTTAGGTTGAACTTAAAGGATGGAAATGAAGTATACAATCTCTCATGGTTAAAGGAAGATCACTAGATCATTCCAGATTAAACAGCCCTGAACTGAGAGGATGTTTTCACCGGAGCCGGTTTTGCGGCCCAGGCAAACCGCCTAGTGGTCTAGACTAGTGGTTCTAGTTCATTCTAGTGGTTGCCCTAGTGCTGATGCCTCATTCAGGCTTCCTTTCTATGAATTCCCTCAGGGGAGGCAGGCACAGACCATGGAGGGTCTTGTACATAACACCAGCCTGTTTAAAAACTTTAAAATTGGAAGGTGACTGATGGGCAGAGACAAAATGTGATGGGTAACCACCATAGAGTTATAAAGGATAGAGGGCGGATAGCCCCACCCGCTGCTATTCATTTCAATGGAAGTTTCTCAGTGGCGTTTTGAAGCACCCGGAAGAAGGCTCTACTTCCTCATCTTTCCAAAATTTGGTGCCCAAAATGCGGAAGTGTTCAATGTTAAACCAACAGCTGCACAGGGTTTCCTCGTACTAAAATGCACGGGCCCGCCTGCAGTGCCAGCTCTGACCAGTAGGGCCGAGTGCTTCAACTTTGGCATACCCTTCTGGGGGCTTGGTAACCAACCAGAGCAATAATTTCCAACCTAAGTAAGTCCAAGTTTACGCCATTCAAAAGGAATGAATGGCTCACTTGTGACATACTGCCATCTGGTGGAGAGAGATGTTCATGCAGCCGTAAATAAGAAAACTTAATAAAGTCCACGCAGACTGTTAAGGACACTGTTTTTCTTTCGTTTTGCCAATGGGTTCCATGATTGACAATAACATGACAGAAGATGAAAGAAAGGCCCTCATGGATCTGGAACAAAACGATACCACGACAATGTGAATATAGTAGCCTACGTGAAATCAGTATGGACTTGGACATATTGACCATTAAATAAAAGGTGTGTTCCTATGCTCAATATTATAATGTTCCATAACTGTCTTGGTTGATGGGGTTTGTCATGTGTAATTTCTCAATTTCACAATAAGGTCATTAACAACACCTGTGAAAAGAATAAATGCTTTTTTATATAAAGACAAGTTTGATTGACTATGTCACCTCACAATGCCAAAACTTTGTGCAACAGTAGGCTGTAATTATAATTTTAAAACAATCTGTCAGAGGAGAAGCAAACCACGACTACTTAGCAGACCATTTGTAGGATTTGTGTACTATTTCGCCTCTAGTGGCTCCAAACGACATTGATTATCTTCAGTATCTTAAAAATATTTGGCTATGCTCAGTGTTCACGTGACGCTGGGGATTATAGGTACCAAATTGTCTTCACCTGAGGAACATTATAGTAGTTTGCACATTAAAGTCGTTTCAGAGCAGGTGCAGACTTATTTTATTATTTTATGTACATAGATATTTTGTCCTGCACAAGCGACATAGATACATGAATGAGCTGCTTATTCCTTTGAATTATCTTTTAAGCCCATATGAATTGTAGTGAGGCCTGCAACATTTAAACAATTATCTCTTTGCCAATGTCTTACTTTTGTTTCATTTATTATTATAGTTTATAACTTTATATACACTTTAATCTAATTCATTTTCCAAAGCTGCCATAGCATCTGGGGCAGAGGATTGGCGTGACTTCAGCGCCACATGGATACGGTCTCTAGTGCAATGGTTTAAACAAGTCACCTCAATGTTTCTATCATCTTACCTGCTTCTGGGTTCAACTGGATGACGATACCTGCGAAAATAAGAGCTGTGGATGAAAGCAAACAGTGAGATGAAAAGACAGCACTGATTATAATGACTTGGAATGGGACACAGTTCACTCTCTGACGAAAACATATCATAGCTGGCAATGCCAACAAATTGCAGTTTAATATTGCATGATACCTACATACAATACAACCATACAGACAAACAGGACAAAAGCTCTTCCAAAGATAGCCGCTCCCACTACACTGATTCAACCCCTAAAGTTCATATGGAAAAACATACCCATAGCACAATAAAACCATGTTAAAACAGTTTCCGTGCCGGGAATGGATTACTCCAGGTTACTGTCGCTGCCAACCTCGCTAATCGCGACTTTTGTTTTATGTGTCTAATCCGCTGTATTGTTATAAATAAAAAGAAAATCCGTCTTCGTCGCGGAGAAAGATACTAGATGCATTCGCTTTGATGACGAAACCGGAAATCGTCACATGCTGTGTGCTGCTAGGGCTTCTGGGAAATTGAGGCCAATGGAAATGCATGGGGTGCAACGCCTCATTGAGACCAGTCTTGTGTGCGTCTTCCGGGTGCACCAAGATGGTGGATGATACGCTCGAATCATAACAAACCACTGGAGCTTTTTTTGCTGGATTTTCGCGGATTAAAAGCCCAAATAATTCAGCGTATGCTCTAAAGGTAATACAACAATCTCGGCAGTGAAGGGGGGTTGATTAAAATGCGGGTTAAGCGTGAAAAACAGTCAAACTGTTAGTACAAATATGCGTATAGGACCAGACCTACCTAGTCCAGTGATAAGAAGAAGGAATGAAGCCAGGACCACTTTTCTGTTCTTCTTGACTAACGGGTGAGACGACCACCTGAACAATAGAACAAAACAAAAATAGTGAATGTATGTACAACATTGCATTTCATGAACACGTTGACTGTGTTTCTGGGCATTCAACATTGGAACATATTTTATTAGATACAAATTAGATGTTAGACTTTTAAGCTTCATTAACAAGAATTAGCCCTTCAGCCCTTCCCTAAATCCCACCCCAAAAAGCAATTGTCCATGGGTGCCAATCAAAATAGTTGAGCAACTCTTGCTATGCAGGTCACGCTTTCGCCACCTCATAGCTGTCAGTGTTATTTTGCATGGCTGTGTTGTTGAACACATACACAGCTTAACATCGAGAAAGTTACATGAACTGACCCACCCTGCAGATGATGGCAATTATACTAATGACCGTAGTCTTACCGTGCAACATGAAAACTCCGGTGGGAGGTCGCTAAAAGTTGATTTCTCCCTCTGTCATTTCCTCGTATTTCTAGTTTATTTGAATAATGTGACGTCATGCAGTTTTGTCGAGTGCATAGCCTACTGCAGGCCTGGTTGACTAGATTTAGAAGACATTTTGAAGGTTTTGCTACCGAAATGATCGATTATTTATTTTATATGGAGAAATCCCGTCATTTAACATGCATCTCAATGGGGGAGAAGGACAACTTGTCCTGTCTCCTCGCTGCCATCGTGCCTATTGGACCAAGGACGGGTTGGGGGAGGGACTTAGCGAATTGCTAATTGCGTGTGTGCACTCCTGAACTTACCCGCAGCAGTGGGCAGAGAGCTGGGTGACAGAACTCAGGGTGCTGAAGGACCACTGGGAGCTGCAGTATGACAGGGTAGCGGGGTCGCTGTGCAAAAAAACAGGAAAAGATTATGTATGTCTTCTGTAAAATAATTAATATATAAAATCTCATCACCACAAGCCATGTGCAGAATATCAATCTCAATATCAATGACCTACCTGATTTTGAAGAAGTTATTGAAAGTGGAATTGACACTGCTGCCCAATACATCTTCATTTTCCAGATTCTACATAAGTAAACAAAGAAGGCTGCAGGTGAGTTAGGGATTCAAAAGCAGCACATTCATTTCAAAAGAAATATGTATACACTGTATACATATTTATTTTATAGGCTACTGTATACTATACAGTATACATATTTCAGTCAGATAACTCAGTGTAGAAGCCATCCTCACTGTTTAGTATGTCTATTTATTATTATTATTATTGTCACAATTGTTGTAGCTACTGCATTGGTTTGATGGGCTATAACTGAATTATTGTTTGGACAACAGGGGCACGCCTCCCCAGGCCTAATTGCTTGACAGAGGGTATAAGTAGGCCTGGGTGATTGGGGAGCGGCATCCATGCACCTGGTGGACAAATGGTTTTTACCTGACAGACAGAACAGAGATCATGCCATAACAAGGAAGAGAAGATGTGACTGTTTGTAATGTATCATTCACTGCACTTTGGAAAGTAAATGCAAACCAAAAAGACATTGAACCTGTGGACAATCTGTTTCTTATGTCTGCGTACATCCTTAATACCTGAGTGCATCAGTGGGTTTGTTGGCTATGGTAGAAATGTTTGGAACCAACAAAATGGCCACAACACTCAGGAATAGATTGAACAAATATTTATTATAGAATGAGTGTGGATATATTTCATCTTTGGGGTTTGGTTCTGCTACATTTTTCTTGGGACAATATTAGACAGCCATCATTAAACATTAAGAGCAGGGAGATCGATATACAATAACAACCATGGGGAACAGAACTAACAGCAGAGCCCACCTGTGGTGCTGGGGTGTCGGTGGGAGTAAACAGCACATAACAACCAGGAACACAGACTCAGGTGAGCTTAAATACCCCGCCCAATTGGTCAGCTGCTTGCCACGTCATACATGGGTCTTGCATTACACTGAATACAACCACGTACAGAGCCGTATACTGTCGCTAAGAGAGTTGCACCATTGAGGGGGCAGAAAACTGAGCACTCAAGCGCTGTTCATGCAGTATTGCAGTCCTGGAGTGTGACAAGCTGGAGTTTGAAATACATTGCAAGTGTGCAACATGACAACTGAAAGTCAACTTAAAGTCTTGCACAGTGACAACTAAAGTCTCATTAAAGCTGGGCTGTTGCCTGAGTCCAGTGCATTCTGCCAACTTCCGGTCCAGTACTTTGTCACTGTTCGCTATGCTCTTCACCAATAGAAGTCTATGTAGAAGAGCCGCCATTGGACTGGCCCCATGAAGTTGTCGTATTTCAATGGCTCTGCCTACATAGTAATGCCGCGTATTAACTCCTCAAGTATACCTGACTGAACTAGCTCTGCTAGCTGGTAGCCACACACATTTGAAATAATTAAAAGCTATACACACACCTGGTATTTCATATTGCTGTGGTCGGGAGAACCGGCCCCAGCAGCGGGGGACGGGAGGCTCTGGGGTTTAGTGAAAGACAGAGTGCCAAACGTCATCTCTCCTCCTCCTGCTGCGTCTTTATCCCTGCCGCCTCCTCCTCCGACACTCTTCCAACCTTCCGGCTCTCCATCAGACACGCCGCCTTCCTCCTCCTCTCCCTCCAACACGAACGCATCGTCGATGCTGAACTGTGCTGCCATCATGGTGGCCCGACTCCTCCTCGCCCGTTATAGTCAGACCCTCTGGTCTGGTGGAGTGATGCACACTGTGGTGTGGGGCAGAGGGATGTCAAATGTCAATTCAACTCAATTCAATTCAATAGAAAGCTTGTGCCGAGCTTTATAGGGTGTATATGCGCGTGATGTCATCTTCATACCCGGAGGTTATGCAGGGACAAAAGGAAAAAGATATTTCTAGCTCTTGACAGTCCATACATACATCCAAACAGAAAAGTCCTATCTGATTGCATTAAACAACGTAAAACGACAATATACTCACTTTGTCATTCACATTGCCACTCGATTTGCCATTCACTTTATGCATGTGCATACCCTCTATTGGCATGAGAAAACATACGTTTTGTCGTTTACAATGCCAAAGCAAGTGTCAAAATATAAAGTATAGTAAAGTAAGGTAAAGTATATATAGTTGGAGGGGGTAAACTTGGTAAAGCATTAATTGTGTAAACAGAGCTATGTCGCATTGCGTTGTTATTATACATGTTATATATAGGGTATATTAAACAAATAGCACCAATCTTTTGCAGTTATTTTGGGACAAATAGCAGCATTTTCCCGCAAAACTATTTAAATAGTAAAAGAAATCATCGAGTGTGTGTGTGTGTGTCTTTGATCCGTTTGATTATTATGGATTATGCATGTATTATTATTTTCGTTTCAAAATGCTTTAATGACATGCTGAAATGTGTGTAACATTACCACGAGCATAAATAAATGCTAGTAATATTATCACATGTCTGATGATCGGACTTGTAAATGGAAACCCGTCCCGTTTTTTCCCCCCACACTCATCTGAAAGCCAGAGGCGACCGTTAGCTCAGCAAATAACCTGAGAGAGACCCAGCCAGAGTAATGGTGTTGTTCTTCTTGTGGTAAAAAACAAACATTAACCCGAACCAGCACTGTTGTTCTTGAGGTAAACAAACGACATTAAAGATTAACCATGTAAATTACTGTCGTTCTAAATAAATTAACTTCAGCTAACCAGTTACCAGTAAGCTATATTCTCTCTGCCATTGTTGTTTGTTCTTTTTACAGCTATGCTGCGATCAGATGATTAGATTCAAGGCGTAAAACTTAGCTCTCTCTTTGAAAAGATGTATTATAATATGTCAAACTTACTGCCTGTTCGCTCTGCCTCTCCGCGTTGATGTGCCCGTGTTAAATAACTACATGATCGTATTGGAATTTTGGTTTTTTTTAAAAGTCCATCCAACGAACGTCTGTTTTTCTGATGCGAGAAAACTTTTCCCAAACTTTGGAATCTCCTCTTTTCTTTTCTTTCACATCCGTCGCTCGATTACTTGCGACTGATTCCGCCCCGATGGATGGACTTTAACGGCCAGTCCATGTAATCGAACGTCGCGATGTCGATTTGGTGGCGACAATCAATACGCTACAAATCAAAATCAAGCAGTTTAATTTAAACAGAAATCAATGATTAATTGTTGATTAACTCAATATTCTTCCATATACTCATTGTGCATGAATTTATGATGAATTCCTGTTCTGTTCTTTGGCTAGAAGTGTCTATTTAATATTTATACGTCTCTAAATGTTTTGATGAATTGAACAAGGTGGATCCTCTTGTAAACAAGTGTAATGCTTCACTCACAGTTAATCTTTGTATTGAGTTGTGCAACTTGTGCTTGAAATGTACTGTAATTCTGCAAACTGTTAATACATATTTCAATCCATCAATCAATCAATCATATTTATAGAAAGATTATTTACACTTTTTTTTTTGATTGATTGAAATATTTATTAACAGTTTGCAGAATTTACAGTACATTTCAAGCACAAACTCAATACAAAGACTGTTAACTGTGAGTGGACGACCCAATTAAGCATTACACTTGTTTACAACAGGGTCCACATTGTTCAATTCATCAAAACATTTAGAGACATACAAATAGACATTTCTATGTAGCTAAAGAACAGAACAGGAATTCATCATATAGGAAGCAAAAAGGGAAAAGATACATATACAGTGAGGGGAAAGGGGGGGGGGGTGGGGTGGGGGGGATTCAGATCTTACAGAGGCCAGTTTCGAATTGCAGCCATCCGTAGGTGCCCTTTGAGAGCGGTTTTGAAGGAGTCAAGGGATTCACATGTCTTAATGACTGTTGGTAAGGCGTTCCACATTTTGGTGGCATAGGAGCGAAAAGAATTTAGTCCCTTGTTTGTGCCGAATCTGGGTTGTACATGGTTTGTTGCACTCCCTCTGGTGTTGTGGGTGTGGACTTCGTTTACATTAAGGAAGTATTTAGACAGGTACATGGGTATCTTGGTGGTGTAACGAATCTTGTGGACCAGACCCATTGCAAGATGCTGTACTCTGTCGTTGACCCTAAGCCATCCCAGCCTGTCAAAGTGGGCAGGGGTGAGGTGGGTTCGGGGGGTGAGGCCAAGTAGGAGCCTGACCAGTTTGTTTTGGGAGGTCTGGAGCCTTGTTTTAAGGGCCTTTGAGGTGCTGTGGTACCAAGAGGTGGATGCATAGTCAAAGAAACCTTGTACGAGGGCTCCTGTTAAGGTCTTCAAGGTGTTTTCGCTGACCAGTGAGGAGATCCTGTAAAGGAATCTTGTTCTTTGATTGACTTTTTTGATTACGTTGGTGGCCATTTTATCACCGGAAAGATTGGCCTCCAGGATGGAACCTAGGTAGGTAATTTCATCTTTTCGTGTGATAACATTGTCACCCACTCTAACCAAGAAGCCATCTGCCTTGCTGAGATTACTATTTGATCCGAAGAGAATGGATTCAGTTTTTCCCAGGTGTAAGGATAGTTTGTTATCAGCGAGCCAGGTGCAGATTCTACCGAGTTCAGAGCTGAGGGTCTTTTCAACCTGCAGTTTGTTCCTGTCCGAGACCAGCAGTGCTGAGTCATCTGCGAACAGGAACAAGTTGCAGTCACAAGCTGAAGTCATGTCATTGACATATATTAGGAACAGTAAAGGCCCTAGTATGCTTCCTTGTGGGACGCCACAGCTCACTGGGAGGGGAGGGGACAGTGTTCCGTTCACCTCCACCATCTGTTCTCTCCCCTCCAGGTAGGATTGCATCCAGCTCACTGATGTGCTATCAAAACCAATAGCTTTAAGCTTGTTAACCAGTATGGAGTGGTTCACGGTGTCAAAAGCCTTTTGGAGGTCCAGCATGACCATGCCGCAGTATTTTCCAGCGTCCACCTCGTGTTTGATGTGGTCGCTCAAATAGAGGAGGCATGTGTCAGTGGAGTGGGATGTTCTGAAACCAGATTGGAACTCGTACAGCAATTTATTAGTGGCAAGATACTTTTCAACCTGTTCATAGACTATTTTTTCCATCACTTTCGAGTCAGAAAAGTCAGAAATAGGCTAGAGATTAGAAAGGAGTTTCATTTTGAAGATGTAAAATATCTAAGGCAGTGAAATAGGCACTGAAAAAAAAGAAAAGGTTTAAACCATGTGATTTCCAGTAAGTCACACATCCCATGAAATGAAAGCCTGGGTAATAGGTATCGAGGCTACACATCCCATCCCCACACAGAGCAAACACACAGCTGCGAATAAACAATATTAGATTTAGAAGATTAGTCATTATATCCTCGGTGGGTGCCGTGGCAGTCATACTGAAACAAGCTCAGAGTGAACTGTTGCTCTTGGAAATTCTTGCAGTGAGTGTTTGTTTTTTATATTTTGTTTAGATAGTCTGTCTGTTTTAACATGGTGAAATGTATTTTATGTTTCCTTCAGATGACACATTACAGCGGCTTACCTTGGCTTTTGCTGCTGCTCTTCTTCCAGGTAAATCCACATTTCTTCTTAAACTATTTGAAGAAAAAGTGTATAAAGCAGAACGTCGGAAAGTTAGGTTTACAAACTATTAAGAATCTGTTTGGAGCATTTCATCATACTTTTTCCAGCAAGACTCATTTTGTGTATTTTGCTGTAAACATAAAATAAATGAATAGACTATCAACAATGTTGTTTTTTAAATGTAAATCTGTGTCTGTAAGTTTCATTGTAGGCCTATAATAACTACAGTTCATTATTATTGTAGGCCTATATTGTATTATGCCTACATATCGCTTTATCTTTTTATTAGGCTATTGTTAGATTATTTATTATTAACTGTCTATACCACATTTTCATGCCAATTAAGGACAGTAAAATGTAACATGTGGCGGCTGGGGCCCCCATAAGAGTAGATTTGTCAACATTTGTCATTTTCCAAAACATTTAAAGCTCATATAATGTGTAGACCTGCATGTAGACATGCAAATTTTGAATAGCAGAAAAGAAAATAGGACTTTAAACAGTACTGTTTTAATTGTAATGTGACCCCTGGAACTTCCTGCGTGGACCCCACAGTCCCCACTTGAGAACCAGTGCTATATATATATATATCGGTTTATTTTCAGTTTCACTTTATTTGTATTTATAGTACAAATTCACCCCAAAGAGGTCTCTGTTCACTTTACAACAAGAATACATCAAGTCATATAAAAAACACAAACATCTAGCAATAAGAAAACATATTAAAATGTGCATACTGGTAGCTATAAATCATCAGGAAGAAAGAAAAAGAAAAATTACAGCACAGTATTTTAAAAATCACAGGCCGGACATGGTGAAAATAACACTGGTTTCAATCCCAGCAAGCCAAATGACGTCATGATGATGACGTTATGACAACGTCCTCCAGTGGTGTTCAGTACTAGGCCAGATCACAGCCTATATGGGGATGATCTTTACATTCAGGACTAGGCCAGATCACAGCCTATATGGGGATGATCTTTACGTTCAGGACTAGGCCAGATCACAGCCTATATGGGGATGATCTTTACGTTCAGGACTAGGCCAGATCACAGCCTATATGGGGATGATCTTTACGTTCAGGAGTAGGCCAGATCACAGCCTATATGGGGATGATCTTTATGTTCAGGAGTAGGCCAGATCACAGCCCATATGGGGATGATCTTTATGTTCAGGACTAGGCCAGATCACAGCCTATATGGGGATGATCTTTACGTCATTTCCAAGACGTCTTCACCAGTTGAAATAATATAGCTTATTCTGGGCCAGATCTGACTAGTTATTGCGAACGCAGTGAGCCACTTAGTATGACAGCAAGGCCTGAATGTCTGTGTGTCACGCTGTTACACCACCCGCCCGCCACCAGAGGGCGCAGCTAGACAGCAAGGGCTGACAGCTAGACAGCAAGGGCTGAATGTCTGTGTGTCCCGCTGTTACACCACCCGCCGCTGCTTAACAACGACACTGTCTGTAACTTGCTGTACTAGGCCCAACATAAAAATAATACGACTAGTTACGACACTGTCTGTAACTAGGCTATGTGTACTAGTGTGTGCATATGGGCTAACGTTAGCTAAGCAGTCACAGTCCTGTTTACTGCTGCTCAACAACGACACACCAGAGGGCGCAGCTAGACAGCAAGGGCTGAATGTCTGTGTGTCCCGCTGTTACACCACCCGCCGCTGCTTAACAACGACACTGAATGTCTGTGTGTCCCGCTGTTACACCACCCGCCGCTGCTTAACAACGACACTGTCTGTAACTTGCTCGCTGTTACACCACCCGCCGCTGCTTAACAACGACACTGTCTGTAACTTGCTGTACTAGGCCCAACATAAAAATAATACTGTCACAACGACAATTGTTATTGCAATTTACGATCTGCGTTCGCTTCCCGCGTTCTCGCGTCTTACTTGTGATAGGACTTAAGTTGATCTGGCCCCGATCGGACTCTCTCTGATTCATCCAGGGACGTCTGTCTTAGTGGGCAGAATTTATGTTGGTTGAAATCAGGTGATATCCTAGGCCAGATCTGACTATAGTCTTGGTTTGACTTGATCTGGCCCCAATAGAGCGTTGCAGTCCCGCCCCCTTTCATGACGACGCCAGGCCCAGGAAATAATTCCCAATCCATTTTTCAAAATAATTACAAAGAAGAAAAACAACAAAAAAAGTGTTGTAACTTGCCGTTTTCTTCTTCTTTCTAATTATTTGTTCGGCCCGAAAAACTGTGTTTGTTGTCATTATTTGTCACGACAAGAGTTGGCTTTGTACGACGCTTAGAAGGTCTTTAAATAAATACTTTTTGAAACGTCTATGAGGAAAATGAACGGAGAATCATTTCCTGTGCGGGGACTCGAGACTGGGGCGGGACTGCTACGCTCCGTCACTAATTCGTCCAGGTCCTGACCGTGCTTGCTGGGATAAGTCTAATGCCGTAATAATATGTTATTCTGGTGGATAAAGTAGCCTACTCAAATGTTTTACTTGGGTAAAAGTATCAATACTGCAATGTATGAAATACTCTGTTACAAGTAAAAGTGTAGGAGAGAAATTAAAACTTTACTTGAGTAAAAGTACAAACTTCTTGGTTCTAAAGTACAAAAGTAAAAGTACACATTTTGCAGTATGTCCTATTTCACAACTTTTCAAATGTGTAAAAATCCTCTGAAAATAGCACATCTACAAGATCACAATGTGTCATTTAGTCACACTACTCCAACCTTTGCGGCCGGCCAGGTTTCCTCTGCCTTACATGTCTGGGTTGTACATGGCTCCACACTGATCCTCCCCTGTCTGCCGGTCCAGAGAGACTTCACCGGGGCTGTCGTCACATGGAAGTATAAAGGTCCAGTCAAACTCCTGTTACCACGTACTGTACCACAGCATCCCACTGAGCAAAAGGAGGCTATTAGAATATTGGGGGGTCAAATTATGACAGGCAATTCCTGCTGTCAATATGACCCCCCCCCCCAGTCAAAAAATACTTTGTTTGAAATAGACACTCATGCTTTCCAAGGTGTGATTTGGGGTCCTAAGGATGAATACAAAATGTATATCAACATCAAAACCAAAATGTTGAATTGTGGGTTTGAGCTCACATGCCCTGTTGATGTAAATCAAAAGGGGGGGTAACTACCTGTCTAAAATCGGGCTATAACTGCATGGTCTGGTCTAAAAGTGAATGTCTTTTAGTGGTCTAAAGGCTTAGCTTAGACATTGATTATCTGTTTTTTAAACGATTATATAGACTGAGTCTATATACGAGTATACAGTATATAGTCTATATACGAGTATATATAGTCTATATACGAGTATATAGTCTATATACTTGAGATTTAATTGGAAGATAAATATGCTTGATGCTTTTAAGCTGTCATACTGTAATGTAATAGGAAAAGACTTTTCTTCATAAACATTATGGTAGGTGTCACAGTTCCTGCCGAGTCCTCTGGGTCTGTTACGATCAAGGATGACTTCTATCTGTCCATCTCACATGTCACCGCTGCCAATGAGGGAGAGTATGTCTGTACGCTGGAGGAAAACAACATGGAGTGGATGAAGACGTACACTGTCAAAGTTGATGGTGAGGAAATTGCAAAGCTGTATTTGCTCTGTATACTTAATGGTGATGTGGTGGAGCGTTTTTGGAAGAGGGTTTTGTGATATCCTGTTATAAATGCACCACGTCAATAAGGGCCTTTCTCGGCCACACCTCTCTCCCATTGTTTATATTGTGTTTTAGGTTCCAAGATGGCCACAGCACCAGGAGGGGGTGGCCTTACTGGGCTGTGTTCACACATTCAAGACACCTGTCTTGTGTCTGTCTTGTGTCTGTATATAATGGCCGCTCCAATGCATTTCCAGTGGAAGCCCATTATGGTTTGACCAAACATTTTGTTTGATGGGGAGAGGGGGGCAGAACACATCCATCAAAGCTGTGTTCAGACACAAGTCAGGTGTCAGACACAAGGCAAGTAAGTGTCTTGAATGCAGCCCAGTAAGGGCATATGTCAACCCCGCCCCACTCCCTCCTGGTGCTGCGGCCATCTTGGAAACAAAAAAACAATATAAACAATGTGAGAGGGGTGGGGCCGAGAAAGGCCCTTCTGACAGGACGTTTAATTTGTTCTCTCCCCAGTTTCCACTGGTTACACTCTTAAAGCATACGAGGGATCCACTATTAACCTGCCCTGCCATCGTCGGCCATCATCATCATCATCCAACCAGACTGAGACCTATGCACGTTGGCTCAAAGGAAAACCCGGGGATGACGAGCGGAGGCAGCTGTTTCCCGTAGAGCTTCCGACGCCTGGTGAGAGACTGGAATGGCTCTACGTGGACCCGCTGGACGCCGATCAGACCATCACCCTGAAGGAGCTGGTGGCGGAGGACAGCGGAGTGTACCACTGTGAATCTGCAGAGGGGGACAACTTCAACACCATCCAGCTGATCGTGGCAGGTATATGGATTTAGAGAAGTGGTTTTTCAACGTGGTTCAGGGACCACTTGAGGAGGGGGTTCCAGGTGGTCCCCATGCAGCTAAATAAATGGAGAGTTGGTAACCAAATGGACCCTTATTACTATAGATCTTTAACTCTTGAGAGTGTAAAATTAAACCAAATGGACCCGTTTCATTTTACGCTCTCAAGAGTTAAATTATTGTTAAGCATCTGCATTACTTACATGTAATTTACAAGAAGTCTACACAATTAGAACAATGTAAAAATAATTGTTATTTTGATCAATGTTTCAACATAGCATGAAATTGTGGACCATACAATAACCAACAACAAAATATTCTTTAGTCTCAGGTCTAAAAGAATAAAATAATGGGCCTTGCCCATTATTAATTCAGCATTGGAGCCACGGACCCACCATCTGATGACATTTAGCCTTTCAGAACCAAAACGTTGAATATTTAGTTATATGGTTCGATACGATTTTGTCCACAATTCCATGCTGTGTATTGATGTTGGTACCAGAGATGCAGGCATACTTTGATCAAATTAAGTAACAATTCTTCTACATTCTCAATCTCTAATTGTGTAGACTTCTTGTAAATTAAGTAATGGAGAGGTTTAACAATAATTTAACTCTTGAGAGCGTAACATTTGGAAATTGTGAAATGGGACATTCCGCACAATGCGTTACTTTGTGTGTACTTTAAGTACATTTTGAGGACAATACTTTTGTACTTTTAAAGACAATTTTATATTATGGACTTTTACTTGTATGTAACAGAGTATTTCTGCATTGCAGCATTGATACTTAACCCATTCTGGACGGGAACCCATTTTGGGGTTCTGTACACAGTATGTGTACTGTACAGTATTAAAAAATTACAAAAGGTTGATGCTGCCATATAAATATTTGAAGTTTTTCAGGATTTAGAAGGCGTTTTTAGTAAAGAATGAGATTACGTTTTTACACTAGTGGTTCCCAAAGTGGGGTCCATCCAGGGGGTCCCCATCTAAATGATAATTAGGAACCAAATGGACCCTTATGGGTCTGTAACTCAGAGGCCCCTTTTCCACCGGTTGGTTCCCAGTGGGAACCGGTTCAGTTCTTTTTGGTTTTTAGTCCATGAGCCAGAGCTCCAAAATTGAAACGTGAATTATGAATTGAGTGGGCAAAACCATACCTATATTAGATTGTTATCACCATTAAACTCTCCCAATTGAGTACTTACACGAAGACAATGATTTATTGTATTACAAATTTTACATTTTTAAATATGCAAATTAGGCATTATGTAGGAAAATATGCAAAATAATCAAAAACATGAAAAAGCTACTACTGTGGAAGGGTTATCATTTATTAATTTACTTGTATTGATCCTATAAACAATTTCATATAGGGTATAGTTTGCCCACCAATTTTGGAGCTCTGGCTCATGGACTAAAAACCAAAAAGAACTGAACCGGTTCCCACTGGGAACCAACCGGTGGAAAAGGGGTCAGAGTGTGTACAAATGGAACCAAATGGACCCATTTGTAGTACTCTCAGAGTTAAATTAACATTGCTTTTACAATTATAAATTGGGGTCCCAGAGATCGAAATGCCATTAAATGCCTAATTCAGGTCAAACCTGGGGGTCCTTGAAATGAAAATGGTTGAAAATCACTGATGGAGCCGTAAAAATATTCTCTTATGGGGGTCCGTGGCATATATTTTCTAATGGGGGTCCGCGGGGCTAATTAGTGTCAGTTTGGGGGTCCTTGGCATGAACAAGTTTGGGAACTATACTGTTTTACACCAGTGCCTTTGAACGTTTCTTCTAGTTGCTCCTACCGTCCGTCCTCACTCCTGCAGCGGCTTCACCACAGCATGGGAGTCCTGCCAGGACCAGAGCAGCCGGTCCTGGGCCCCCATGCTGGAGGAATCCATGGCCGAGTTCTCACAGAAGCTGTATTCCTACCTCCGCCAATCACAGCCCTCCAAGAACCTGCTGTATTCTCCAATCAGCATCAGCATGGTCCTCTCCCATCTGTTGCTGGGTAAGAACACTTATTTCTCACTAGTCTAGTCTAGATTCTAGACTGTCTATAGACAGACAGTCTAGAGTCGAGACTAGACTAGACTCTATAGACAGAGTATAGTCTAGTCTAGACTCCCAATGCTTTCTTTTCCCATAGACATTGTGCTTGTTGTCATGAGTTGTCACAACTCGAGTTGGCTTTGTACAAGGCTTAAAAGGTCTTTAAATAAATACTTTTTGGATTGTCTATGAGGAAAATGAACGGGGAATCATTTCCTGGGCCCTGGTAGGGGGTGGGACTGCGACGCTCTATAGAGTCTAGTCTAGAATCTAGACTGTCTGTCTGTGTCATCAAATCGATTTCACAATGAGCCGGTGAATGAGATGGGTCAGAGTACAGCAACTTGCAATGGGCCTGGTCTATAAGATTCGCTACACCACTAAGATACCCATGTTGTACCTGTCTAAATACTTCCTCACAACACCAGGGGGAGTTCAACAAACCAGTTAAACCTAGCCTCGGTCCCAGCCTTACTCATCTGCACAGAGAAAAGCCTGGTCACAACCTCAGGCAGAGAGTGTATATTATTATTATTATTATTAACACAAATTATGGATTGCAGCTTTTAAAAAGTGTGGTTGTCAGTGGTCACGCTTATAGTACATGATCTCAAATAAGTTACACATTTTATTTATATGCTTATTTAACAGGGAAAATATACAAAAAAACAATGTATCAAGTTGTAAAAACATGAAACGTTGCATTGTATATGGGTTTGTAGCCAAGGCTAATTTACAACCCCAGTCCTCCACTCTGAAATGTCACAGTAACCTTCTTCCATGAATTTGCGTGTTCCACTCATTTCTGCGTCATTCCCCCCCCATTTCTGTCCCATCCTCTGTCTTCACTAGGTGCGAGGGGAGATACTCGCAGAGACATGGAAGCAGCCCTCAGAGTGGGTCACGACTTCAGCTGTATTCACCTCCAGATGAAAAGGCTGAGAGAGAGACTTCTTGACTCTTTGCAGATTGCATCTCAGATCTACTATAATCCACGTACGTGACGTACGGTACTACTATGCCACAGTGGTCCCCAAACCTCATTTGGGTGTGTCCCCAGACGATTAGCTTCATGTGCAACGTCGTTTTCTCACTCAACAGTACTATACAACATACTTATTAGTGTACACTAGGGTATCTTATTAGTGTACAGTACACTAGGGTATCTTATTAGTGTACACTAGGGTATCTGTGCATTCCTAAAGAGACAATGTAAAGACCTTTAAGACCTTTTCATTACCAAATTATACGAAAGAAAGAGGCAAACATTGTGAACATAGCCGATCTACAAGCTGCTCACAATGCCTTGCAGTTTGGCTATTTTCACAATATTTATCTGTGGAACTGAGTCAAACTAAATGTAATAATATTACATTTATATATTACATCTAATATTTTCAAAATATATAGTGAGTACTTTCTACTTTTGGTAAGTTTTTATGCCAATACTCTTGTACTTTTTACTCAAGTACATTTTGAATTCCGGACTTTTACTTGTAACGGAGTAGTTCTACACTGCAGTATTGGATACTTTTACTTAAGCAGACACCATTTCCTGCCTGACACTGTGTGTTTCCCCTCATCAGACATGAACCTGAGCGAGGCCTTCGCCGACCAGTCAGTCCAGTTCTATGACGCTGAGCCCAGCAGGCTGCTGGACACCGACCAAGCCAACACGGCCATGATCAACGGCTGGGTGGCCGAGAAGACCGGCAACAAGATCACACAGCTCGTCCAGTCAGTACCCGCTCACACGCAGTTGATACTCCTCAACGCGGTCTCCTTCAAAGGTCAGGTGTGTGTGTGTGTGTGTGTGTGTGTGTGTGTGTGTGCGTGCGCGTGCGTGCGCGTGCGCCTATGTGCATAGTTTTCTCATGCTGCCTTATTGACATTTGTATTTACTACATTAATATAGGTCAGGGTGCCATGAATCCATCAAGTAATATTATGATGTTAGAGCTTTGAAAATACATCAACATGTATTCTTCTCTCATCTGTCTCATCTTGGGGGGGGGGGAGACACCAACAAAGCCTCAGCCTGCCTCCCACTGCTGCTTCTTAAACACGGTTTGCTCGTTTTTCTTTGTTTTGCTTTTTTGGTCTTAAAAAAAAAACTGAATTCCCACGATTTTGCAACGGGGGGGGGGGGGGGGGGGGTTGGGGGTTGTCACTGGACTGACCTAATGCTTCCTTCTATGCATGAGGAGTACAAGCTGCTTCTTTTCACCTGACAGGGGAGAGTTTCCCCGGGCGGACGTAGCACGTGGAAGGAACATGTTATTCCGACCAGTTCCTTTCCCCACCATCAGGCGCCCCGGCTGGCCAGGGGGAGGCAGTATTCATTCAAGTTTTATTTATTCTCGAAATTACACTGAGTAATCAAACTCATTTTCAGTGTCGTCGAGTAATACAATATCATATAGAAAAACATCACAAGAATACATCAGAAGATCAGGAAAAGAAAAACTAAAGTTATACATGTGAATTACATGGTTTACAAATAAAAAGCTACGTCAAAATTCTAAACGATCTAAAAACAGTATAGAGACCAGGATTACTGCATGTTTTTTTGTGAGGGTACCTACCCTAGGGGACAGGGGGAGAACATGTGAGGGTACCTACCCTATAGGTGACATGGGGAGAATATGTGAGGGTACCTACCATAGACTGTAAAAAATATGGACAAAGCGTTCCCCGGGTCTAACATGAACGTAAAATGAAGCCTGTAATAATATGCTAATTCCTGATGTAAGTCGCCATCTTTGGTACCAGCTGGCCATTGGCTGGCTCCGTTTTGTATACCAGCTGGTCATTGGCTGCCCAGACAACGAGGCGGGACTTCCCCCCTTCTTCTCCGTTGGTTTTTATTTTGACTCGAGTGGGTGGGGAATCCCGATCATAGACTGTAACGGTAGCCACACCCCTCAGAACATACGCGACTTTATGGTCATTTTTTTTAATTAATGGGACCATAATTTTCCAAAAAGAATATTATGACATTAGAAATGAGACTTTAAACTAGTGACTGGAAGAAGAAAGTATTCATGACCATGTTTATTAAGGTAATACAGTCTAGGTGAAGTTGGGCCAAAATACATGGGCCTCTATGGAGCTATGGGGCTTTTTGGGTCCAGTCCAGCGCCACAACAGGCCATTATATGAACTACCGATTTCAAATGAGGCTTCACGAAATATCTGGCTGACTGCCCCCCTGGTACCTACCCTATAGGGGACACGGGGAGAACATGCAAACTCCACGTTATGCGCTTTTTAAATGGCTCAAACCATCCTATATGGAAACTTTCTAATCACCTCCTGCCAGTTCTCCTGCCTCTTCACTCACCAATAAGGGCCCACGCTGCAAAGGGCCTGCAGGCACGATCAATTCACTTGACTGGGGTGGCCTTGTCAAGTGGATTAATCAGATGCTATAGCCTGTGTGTGTGTGTGTGTGTGTGTGTGTGTGTGTGTGTGTGTGTGTGTGTGTGCACATTCTGCACAACTGTGTGTACATCTGTGTTTCAGGTCAGTGGATGGTCAAGTTTGACTCGATGTCCAAGAAGACACAGTTTACTAAACTGAATGGTGATGTAGTGATGGCTCCTGCTCTCTACAGCTCCACATACGCATTACCCATGGCGTATGTGCCTGACATCATGGCAAAGGTAGCACGCACGCACACACGCACGCACCAGTGTTGATTTCGTCGATTAAAACTATTGCGAAAAATGTTCGTCGACTACCTTTTTTCAATGCAGAAAACTAAATGGAAACTAAATGAAAACGCAGAGGAAAAAGCTCCAGGGAGTCATAAATACAGCACAGAAGATCGTTGGCTGCCCTCTCCCCACACTGGAAGAACTACACAGAGACCGCTGTCTTAAAAAAACTCAGATCATTATGAAAGACACTTCCCACCCCGCTCACTCACTGTTTGAACTGTTGCCATCAGGCAGACGGTACAGAGTGATCAAGTCAGGGACCAACAGATTCAGTAACAGCATCTATCCCACAGCGGTAGTTGCACTCAATGCTGCTAAAAATCTGTTGCTGAGACACATGTTTTGTTTTTCTGCTATCGGTGAGACATGGCAGGTGAAATCATGATTTTACATTTTTATTTATTTTTGCTATTTTGCTTCCTAAACATGTTTTCTTTCAAACTAAAGCAAAATAAACATTAAAAATACAAATTTATATGTTTATTTTGATTTGATTTTAGACAATGATAGCTCGTTTTTCTGGGTGAAAATCCACCATCTCTATTTTCATGATTGGTTGTTGGTACAAAGGAAGTGACCATATTTGGATCGGACCACAGTCAGCTCGAGGTCCAGACCTTTCCAATGATATATGCCATTATATGTTGTTGCCAAGGTTTGGATGAGATATTTTGTCTCAAAATAGTGGCTTCAAATAAAACGTTTTGGAATTTTACAATACAACTCTTTAAAGGCCGTTTTCTCAAAATGAGTTTTTTTCTATTTTCTTCTCCCTCATACCTGGGACAAAGAATCTCCACTTCAGTTGAACTCACATACACCAAACGTTCCAGTCTTATTCATAACTATATTCTGCAGAAATTTACAGAGGGATTTATTGATATATCATTCACAGCCTGATTTACATCACATTTTATACCTAAAAACATGCCGAAAATTGGGTTTTTTTATGCCTGTTGACACTATTTTCTGATTTGTGGAGTGATAATTAGAGATATCTAAAATCCCATCTGTAATTTTCTTTGTCTCTAATGTGTCAACAAAATGAAACGATAATTTTGAACCTGGCTTTATCCGATCTTCAGATTTATCGTCCCGAAATGTATGCAAATTAGCGCATATAATGCCTAATTTGCATATTTAAACATATCATTTCAGAAAACTTGTAATACAAAAAATCTTAGTTTTAATATAAGTAATCAACTGGAGAAGTTTCATTGTGATAGCTAATATTTAACTTATTTTCCCTATTCACCTACCATGTCTCACCTTTAAGTGCAATAAGGGTTTGTTGTGCGATAACAGCTAAAATTACATGTTTGTGCATTAGTGCTACAGGGGTTGTGCAATAACAAGAAGTCATGTGTGTTTTGTTTTAGCTTGTATGTTGTTTTGAGATATGATGCACTGATTGGTTGGCACTTCAATTTCGTTGTACACGTTGCAATGACAAATAAAGATCTACGTGTATCTATCTAAGCTATGGTGACAAAAACTAAGACTAAATGTAGAGACAATTTCCTCAACAAATAAAAACTAGACTAAAATGTTAGGAAGGAACTACAGTGGACAAGAGATCCAGTATAAGTAAAAGACAAGTCATTTTACACTTTGTTGCATGCTGAAAATAGCAGATCTATAAGCTCACAACACGTCACGCTGCTACGCTTTGTGAGCTATAGATCTGCTATTTTCAGCAAGTGTAAAATCAGTAATTTCGACGGCATCAAGGCCCGACAAAATACATTTTAGTCGACTAAAACAACTGCAGAATTAGTCGACTAAAATCTTATGATATTTAGTCGACTAAACACTAAAACATTCCAGGTGACTAAAATATGACTAAAACTGAATGGAGTTTCATTCCGACTAAACTAAAATAGAAACTTGCTGCTAAAAACAACACACACACAAACTATCTCTTTCTGGCCAACAGGTTGTCAAGTTGTCTCTGACTGGCGACAGCAGCCTCTACATCCTGCTGCCTCGCACCCACACGCTGGCCGACCTGCAGCGGGTGGAGGACAGGCTGACGGACACCGCCGTGCGTCACATGATAGCACAGCTGACTGCCGCCACTCCCCAGACCATCGAGGTCACCTTGCCCAAACTCAAACTGGACGTCCAATTGGAAATGAACTCTCTTCTCAGGAAATTAGGTTTGTTTAACATTTGTTTCTTTCTTTTTTTTGCGCTTTCACTTCTTCAAGTTCTTCTAATTTTGACAAGTGTCAGTCTGCCCAGCGTTCACTGTGTAAAAAGCATGGATTACGGATGTGTAGGCCTATATTTCAGGAAACTCCTGTTAAACTTTCCAACAAACTCTGGTAAACTAACGAATTGTACCATCACACCTGTATATTACCGTATATTACTGTATATATATATGCCTGTTAAACCTGAAGTTTACGGGCAAATCTAGTGCCCATAATTGCCCGTTAACTCCTCTTTCACGTCTGTCATCCTCTCTAGTCTGCTATGGCTCCACATTGTCTTTTGGATCCCGTCCTTCAATCCTGCCTTCTCTCACTCACTCTCACTTTGTTGCGTGCCATGATGTCACGCACCGAAAATAGCAGATCTACAAGCTTGTACCTATTGTCAATGTGTGTCAGCGGCACGCGAAAAATGTTCGTCGACTACCTTTTTCCACTGACGAATGGAAACTCAATGAAAACTAAGCTATGATGACTAAAACTAAGACTAAATATACTGACAATTTCGTCAACAAATAAAAACTAGAAAGTCATTTTACATTTAGTTGCATGCTGCAAATAGCAGATCAGCTATTTTCAGCTGTCATTACAATGGCATCAAGGCCCGCCAAAATACATTTTAGTCGACTAAATCAACCGTATATTTAGTCGACTAAAACTACACTAACACTAAAACATTCCAGGTGACTAAAATGTGACTGAAACTAAATGAAAACTATTCGAGAGACTTAAATCAAGAACTAAAATCTCATTTTGCTGCCAAAAACAACACTGCTCCAGTCCAAACCTCTCCTTTGTCCCCCGACACACAGGCCTGTCGTCGCTGTTCCACGAGCCCAACCTGTGCGGTCTGTACTCGGAGGACAGGCTCTCTCTCAGCGACTCGCGCCACAGGGCCTTCCTCACGCTGGACGAGGAAGGCGTGGAGGCGGGCGCCGCCACCTCCGTCTCCTTCTCCCGCTCGCTGGCGTCCTTCTCCGCCCTGCGGCCTTTCATCCTGCTGCTGTGGAGCGACCGGGCCAACGTCCCCCTGTTTGTGGGCAGAGTCACTGAGCCAGAGGGATAGAGAGACATAGAGAGAGACAGATTGAGAGAGAGAGGCAGAGAGAGAGAGAGAGAGAGAGAGACACACACAGACAGACAAAGATCCCGGCCCGATCATATAATATTACTAAACTAAAACAAATAAAAACAGAATTAAGACCATGGAAACCACTTCATTTTATTTGCTGAAGAAGTTACACAAATCCACCACATGATGGCAGCAGCCACACTGTAATGAACCGCATTGACAGTGAGTAATACACATAGGGATGCCAGTAGTGACTTCTCATGTCATTCACCCTCAAAGAAATCCCTCTTAATAATCTCCATATACAGTATGTGACATTAAAGGTTTTAAAGCACTAGCTCAACTTGGTAAAGCAGTGGTTCCCAAACGTTTTCACGCCAAGGACCCCCCAAATTGACACTAATTAACCCACGGACCACTGTTTGAAGAGATATGCCAGAGACCCTCCATAAGAGAAGAATTTCACGGCTCTAGCAGTGATTCTCAACCAGTTTAATTTCGAGGACCCCCAGTTTGACATGCATTAGTCTACGGACCCCCCATTGAATAGCATTTCTATCTCTGGGACCCCCAATTTATATTGTAAAATCAATGTTAATTTAACTCAGTGTACATTTGTACACTCTCAGTGTTACAGACCCATAAGGGTCCACTTGGTTGCAAACTATCATTTATCCCCGGACCCCACTTTGGGAACCACTGTGGTAAAGCACATCAACTGAGCAAAAATACCCTGAATTATCCCTTTTTTTCCACAGACATACAATTATACTTAGCGGCAGTGGTGACAAACAATCTGTAAACAAGTCAGCATTCAGAATGTTAAACTCAGGAGCATGTCATTCATATTCATAACTGCTAAACATGCAGCTTAGTTGTAGGTAAGATGTTGACATGACCTCCATTAAAAAAGGACAGACTTGAAGGTTGTGGTACCTGAACTATAGGCCTCTATACCCGTTTTCTAAAAAGCTCAGAAACCGGGAATTTAAGATCACGCAATCCCATTGGCTATCCGCCTGCCCAGATCATGGGCAGGTGTGGGTTTGTGCCCACACAAACACATGGCTGAACTTAAAGGTAGGGTAGGCCTAAGTGACATTCTATGGTTAAAACAAAAAGGTTTCTGTTAAAAGGTTAAGTCATTGCTTTATTGATTACTATTGTATATTACTGGAGAGACATGGAGACTCCAGTGTGGTGTAGACTAGAGAGTGGCGTCATTGAGGGGTCAGAAAGTGTGACAAGCTGGACTTTTATATCCATTGGATTGGAGGGCGGCGCAAATATCAGCAATTTTAGGCATGGGTGCAACATGACAACTGTTGTAAAGTGTTGTACAGTGAAAACTAAAATCTCTAATGTTAATGATGTAGGCTACTATTACTAAAAACAATCTAAAATAAAGGGACAGGACTTTGTCACACTTCGCCATGCTCTTCGCCAATAGACGTCTATGTAAAAGAGACGCCATTGGACTGGCCCCATGAAGTGAACGGAGTTGTCACATCTCTCTTATCTAAACGGTGCTGGGAGACTCCTGTTACTGATCAAACACTCTATAATAGCAATGACTACTATCACAATATAGAGCTTTTTAACACTCATTCTAACCAAAGAATATAACGTAGCTCGTCTAACCCTCTCTAACGTAATGTCTAAACACATCCCTTTCAATATGACCTGAATTTAGTTCAGTGCACGTAACTCTGACGGCAAGAAGTGTGGGTATATATGATTCTGCCAGTTCAGGAACCACTACCTTTTGCAAAATTCCTCCCAAAATCAATCTTTGAAGCATAAAGCATTGGTCACTTTTGAATGTGTTAATGTTTTGGGCTGATTATCTCACTATACTGACTGATATGTCAGGGAATTCAATGTGCATACAGAACAGCTCCCCATCTTTAGGCTGACCCAGTTCTCTACAGAACAGCTCCCCATCTTTAGGCTGACCCAGTTCTACAGAACAGCTCCCCATCTTTAGACTGACCCAGTTCTACAGAACAGCTCCCCATCTTTAGGCTGACCCAGTTCTACAGAACAGCTCCCCATCTTTAGGCTGACCCAGTTCTACAGAACAGCTCCCCATCTTTAGGCTGACCCAGTTCTACAGAACAGCTCCCCATCTTTAGGCTGACCCAGTTCTACAGAACAGCTCCCCATCTTTAGGCTGACCCAGTTCTACAGAACAGCTCCCCATCTTTAGACTGACCCAGTTCTCTACAGAACAGCTCCCCATCTTTAGGCTGACCCAGTTCTACAGAACAGCTCCCCATCTTTAGGCTGACCCAGTTCTACAGAACAGCTCCCCATCTTTAGGCTGACCCAGTTCTACAGAACAGCTCCCCATCTTTAGGCTGACCCAGTTCTACAGAACAGCTCCCCATCTTTAGACTGACCCAGTTCTCTACAGAACAGCTCCCCATCTTTAGGCTGACCCAGTTCTCTACATAACAGCTCCCCATCTTTAGGCTGACCCAGTTCTACAGAACAGCTCCCCATCTTTAGACTGACCCAGTTCTCTACAGAACAGCTCCCCATCTTTAGGCTGACCCAGTTCTACAGAACAGCTCCCCATCTTTAGGCTGACCCAGTTCTCTACAGAACAGCTCCCCATCTTTAGGCTGACCCAGTTCTACAGAACAGCTCCCCATCTTTAGGCTGACCCAGTTCTACAGAACAGCTCCCCATCTTTAGACTGACCCAGTTCTCTACAGAACAGCTCCCCATCTTTAGGCTGACCCAGTTCTACAGAACAGCTCCCCATCTTTAGGCTGACCCAGTTCTACAGAACAGCTCCCCATCTTTAGGCTGACCCAGTTCTACAGAACAGCTCCCCATCTTTAGGCTGACCCAGTTCTACAGAACAGCTCCCCATCTTTAGACTGACCCAGTTCTCTACAGAACAGCTCCCCATCTTTAGGCTGACCCAGTTCTCTACATAACAGCTCCCCATCTTTAGGCTGACCCAGTTCTACAGAACAGCTCCCCATCTTTAGACTGACCCAGTTCTCTACAGAACAGCTCCCCATCTTTAGGCTGACCCAGTTCTACAGAACAGCTCCCCATCTTTAGGCTGACCCAGTTCTACAGAACAGCTCCCCATCTTTAGGCTGACCCAGTTCTACAGAACAGCTCCCCATCTTTAGGCTGACCCAGTTCTACAGAACAGCTCCCCATCTTTAGGCTGACCCAGTTCTACAGAACAGCTCCCCATCTTTAGGCTGACCCAGTTCTCTACAGAACAGCTCCCCATCTTTAGGCTGACCCAGTTCTACAGAACAGCTCCCCATCTTTAGACTGACCCAGTTCTCTACAGAACAGCTCCCCATCTTTAGGCTGACCCAGTTCTCTACAGAACAGCTCCCCATCTTTAGGCTGACCCAGTTCTCTACAGAACAGCTCCCCATCTTTAGGCTGACCCAGTTCTACAGAACAGCTCCCCATCTTTAGGCTGACCCAGTTCTCTACAGAACAGCTCCCCATCTTTAGACTGACCAAGTTCTACAGAACAGCTCCCCATCTTTAGACTGACCCAGTTCTACAGAACAGCTCCCCATCTTTAGGCTGACCCAGTTCTCTACAGAACAGCTCCCCATCTTTAGGCTGACCCAGTTCTACAGAACAGCTCCCCATCTTTAGACTGACCCAGTTCTCTACAGAACAGCTCCCCATCTTTAGGCTGACCCAGTTCTCTACAGAACAGCTCCCCATCTTTAGGCTGACCCAGTTCTACAGAACAGCTCCCCATCTTTAGGCTGACCCAGTTCTCTACAGAACAGCTCCCCATCTTTAGACTGACCCAGTTCTACAGAACAGCTCCCCATCTTTAGACTGACCCAGTTCTACAGAACAGCTCCCCATCTTTAGGCTGACCCAGTTCTCTACAGAACAGCTCCCCATCTTTAGGCTGACCCAGTTCTACAGAACAGCTCCCCATCTTTAGGCTGACCCAGTTCTACAGAACAGCTCCCCATCTTTAGACTGACCCAGTTCTACAGAACAGCTCCCCATCTTTAGGCTGACCCAGTTCTCTACAGAACAGCTCCCCATCTTTAGGCTGACCCAGTTCTACAGAACAGCTCCCCATCTTTAGACTGACCCAGTTCTACAGAACAGCTCCCCATCTTTAGACTGACCCAGTTCTACAGAACAGCTCCCCATCTTTAGGCTGACCCAGTTCTCTACAGAACAGCTCCCCATCTTTAGGCTGACCCAGTTCTACAGAACAGCTCCCCATCTTTAGACTGACCCAGTTCTACAGAACAGCTCCCCATCTTTAGGCTGACCCAGTTCTACAGAACAGCTCCCCATCTTTAGACTGACCCAGTTCTTCAGAACAGCTCCCCATCTTTAGACTGACCCAGTTCTCTACAGAACAGCTCCCCATCTTTAGGCTGACCCAGTTCTACAGAACAGCTCCCCATCTTTAGGCTGACCCAGTTCTACAGAACAGCTCCCCATCTTTAGGCTGACCCAGTTCTACAGAACAGCTCCCCATCTTTAGACTGACCCAGTTCTACAGAACAGCTCCCCATCTTTAGACTGACCCAGTTCTACAGAACAGCTCCCCATCTTTAGACTGACCCAGTTCTACAGAACAGCTCCCCATCTTTAGGCTGACCCAGTTCTACAGAACAGCTCCCCATCTTTAGGCTGACCCAGTTCTACAGAACAGCTCCCCATCTTTAGGCTGACCCAGTTCTACAGAACAGCTCCCCATCTTTAGGCTGACCCAGTTCTACAGAACAGCTCCCCATCTTTAGACTGACCCAGTTCTACAGAACAGCTCCCCATCTTTAGGCTGACCCAGTTCTACAGAACAGCTCCCCATCTTTAGGCTGACCCAGTTCTCTACAGAACAGCTCCCCATCTTTAGGCTGACCCAGTTCTCTACAGAACAGCTCCCCATCTTTAGGCTGACCCAGTTCTCTACAGAACAGCTCCCCATCTTTAGGCTGACCCAGTTCTACAGAACAGCTCCCCATCTTTAGGCTGACCCAGTTCTACAGAACAGCTCCCCATCTTTAGGCTGACCCAGTTCTACAGAACAGCTCCCCATCTTTAGGCTGACCCAGTTCTACAGAACAGCTCCCCATCTTTAGGCTGACCCAGTTCTCTACAGAACAGCTCCCCATCTTTAGGCTGACCCAGTTCTACAGAACAGCTCCCCATCTTTAGACTGACCCAGTTCTACAGAACAGCTCCCCATCTTTAGACTGACCCAGTTCTACAGAACAGCTCCCCATCTTTAGACTGACCCAGTTCTACAGAACAGCTCCCCATCTTTAGGCTGACCCAGTTCTACAGAACAGCTCCCCATCTTTAGGCTGACCCAGTTCTACAGAACAGCTCCCCATCTTTAGGCTGACCCAGTTCTACAGAACAGCTCCCCATCTTTAGGCTGACCCAGTTCTACAGAACAGCTCCCCATCTTTAGGCTGACCCAGTTCTACAGAACAGCTCCCCATCTTTAGGCTGACCCAGTTCTACAGAACAGCTCCCCATCTTTAGACTGACCCAGTTCTACAGAACAGCTCCCCATCTTTAGGCTGACCCAGTTCTACAGAACAGCTCCCCATCTTTAGACTGACCCAGTTCTACAGAACAGCTCCCCATCTTTAGGCTGACCCAGTTCTACAGAACAGCTCCCCATCTTTAGGCTGACCCAGTTCTCTACAGAACAGCTCCCCATCTTTAGGCTGACCCAGTTCTCTACAGAACAGCTCCCCATCTTTAGGCTGACCCAGTTCTCTCTCTGAATCCATTCAACTTCAAATCCACTGCATTTTAACCAACCTTTTTAACATTTTAACCAACCAATTCCTATAATCCAATATCTTGACATATAAAACACTGAAGTTTAAATTTTAAAGTTTAGTTGTTTTTTTTCGTTGTTTTTTCCCCAGTTAATGATTAAACATTCACAAAGTTGTCAAAGTTCAACAAGAATATGAACGGATTAGATTAGTTCTGAAAATGTGTAGAAAACAAGAGCTTGAAGGGTTTTTTTTTGAGGGGGAGGGGGGGGGGGGGGGCAGTCCGTGGGGCCAGAGTTGTAGTCCTATGATGGACTACAACTCTGGGAGTTGTAGTCCCATCTGGAGGAAGGAGGCATCACTCATCACCCTGGGAGGAGCCATGATGACTACTCAGCAACACAGTACCCCATGAACCTCATTTACATATAGAGAGGTTCAGGAGCTAACAAATACACACGCACACACACAGTCAGTCAGCAGAGATACAGACACAGAGAGAGAGACACACAGAGAGAGAACATAGACACCCACCCCACACACACACACACCCCCCTATAAGTCAGTGTCCTCCCCCCCCCCCCGGTGTATATCCTATAATGTCTCATTGTCCGTTGCATTCCAGAGGGATTCAGTGAAGGTTATAATCCTTTTGGACAATCCCATCCAATGATGGGGATGCTTCATTGTCCAGAGGTCCTTTCTGCGTGGACCAGCCAGAGTGCTGTGTTTTTCTCCAAAAGGCAATCCTGTTATCTCACAAAAATAGAGAACAATTGTCCCGTGGTCTAATCTCTCATAGGCCCAGTGCCCTATATACTGTCATACACCTTCCACTACACCACATTTGTATGGGTCTGGGGAAAACATGACAGTGACTTCATCTGATGGCTGCAGTTGAGTTACACCACCAGTATCATTTTGGGCGCTATATTTACATTTCGCCCCCCCCCAGCCCTGTTTTTTATAGTTCACAATCAAAAAAAGGTTTTAGTCTCAACCAAAAGGACTATAAAGTTAACTCAGTATTGAATCAGAATGAATCCACTTGGGTTGTGGTTGTTCTGTGAATGATGTGGGCTTGACAGCTTCCCAAACGATAACTCCATAAAGGTAGAAACAAACCCCCACTGCTATATATATATATATATATATATATATATATATATATATATATATATATACGGTACGTCGTGTCGTTTTGGGCTGCACGGGGGGTGAGAAGTGAAGAGGGTCCCCGGAAGCAGCAGGGAGGAGGGAAGGGGGTCCCATGGGGGTCCCCATGGCGTCTGACAGTGGGCAACGCAGGGACAGCCACAGTTTGCCACACATGACTGATCGCCTGTCTGGCATCCTTCAGCAAGGGTCACTTAACATTCTGAAATGATAGATTTTCTGTTTCCTCTATGTCCTTTCATATTCTTGTTGGGAGTTCATATGGGCTAAAAATAAAAAATAAATGAAGAAAAATCAAGTGGACCGTGCTGTGATTACAGAGAGACATACTTCACAGAGGGAAAATGTTCACGCGCGCGTACTGCATGCACCATGTGCGAGCTAGCGAGCGCGCCGCGCATGCTAACATACAGCACACACACATACACACAACACGTTTCAAAGTCACACTTTGTTTAATTTGCTGATATGATGGCGTGTAATTAGACAACCACCGTCACTGACAGACACTGGAACAACATTGAAAAGAGTACACACACACACACACACACACACACACACACACACACGTAAAGGTACAAATCCACAAAAATGGATCATTTTTGTGCTTTAAAGAGAATTTGTTTGTTTGTTTTGCATTAGATCAAGAACCACTATAGGGAAATAAAAAGATTCCCCCGACCGAACACGGGAGAACAGAATCACTCTGTTATGCGATCACTTCCTGACAGTTAACTTACTGTACAACATAATACCACTTTATGAGTCAACAGGGTACAGTACACACTGCATGGTCTGACCCTGTATAGGTTACAGTGAAAAGGATGACTTCGCCCACTTTAGACCTATCTTCATATAATTGGGCCTCACTAATACAAAATACTGTTTCTACTGCACTCTTTTTGCTTCTATGGGCCGACGGCATGGAACAAACTCCCACGTACCTTCGACAGGCAGCCTCTGTAGACATATTTAAAACCCATTTAGGCCTGACCTCAGAATTTAAAGAAATTCTTCTACATCCTCCAGTTTTCTGAAATAAATATTTTCACGATTTTTCAAAATTAGCAGATCTACAAGCTCGAGCTACGAGCTTGTAGATCTGCTATTTTTCAATAGCTAAATTATAACATAATGTTTAAAACACCAAAAGGGGGTTCCCGCCCAAAATGGGTTAAAGCACAGCTCAAGACTCACTTCTACACTTTGAATTGTACACTGTATTGCATTACTGCTATTATTCTTTTTAATGTTCATGCCTTGCTTTTCTTTTGTTTCTTTCTCCATTGCTCATTAAAGCCCTTTGAGCTGGATTTCATGTCATGAAAGGTGCTATACAAATAAAAGTTTTATTATTATTATTAAATTAAGATTTTGTAGGAATTTGGTAGTTTTCTAGTTTCGACTTTTATTAACGCAATCATACGAAGAAAGGTTGAAAATGGGCGAAGTCGTCCTTTAAGCAATCTGAACCTTGTTTTTAGTTTTTTTTTGGGGGGGGTGAAAATCTGAATGACAACGTGTGTGTGATTCCACAATGTCAAACATTAAAGGATGAATGTGTGAGTTGTTTTCATCGTCAACATACTTTAATGAGAGACATTTTCTCGCATTTAGCTCATCTTGAAGGAAGGAGAATTCAGATGATATTATTAGTAGTATGTTGCTGTTATTATTGGTATTACACATCAACATCGTTATTGCATCATTCTTTTTTTCCCTTGCTCCTGTTACGACCTTAATCCCGAGTCATGCTTTGCCGCAGGGCGGTGTCACTCGTCGTCCAAGCGATGAAGGTGTCGGCGTTGATTGAAATCAGGTTATTTTCGATGAGTAACGACAGCACCATGAAGCAAAGAATAAACCAGACTTTATACTTCAATCCTGTCAGTGATAAGTGTTTCATGTGAGAGTGCATGTGCAGTGTAAATGACTCACATGTATGTTTATCCGTGTGTGCGTGTGAGTGTGCATGTGTGGTGTTTGTTTGTTTGCGTATTGAAATGTTAGATTCCGCGTGATTGATTTAGTCTGGCTTGTCATTGCTCGGGGCACATTGTTGTGTGAGTGTGTGCCAGTACTCGACTTTCTTCCCTTTGTTTTTGAGACATTCAAACCAGTGTCTGAGTCTTTGTCCACTTGCATTTATACTCAGCTCCACTCCACCTGAACGAGAGAGAGAGAGACAGGGGGGGGGGGGGGGGGGGAGGAGGTGCAATTAACAGATAAAGACAGGTGGAGAGAGGACAGGGGAGTGTGAAAGTCACAGGACATTGTCAGAAAACCTCCCGGCAATGGGAAAGTTAAAGGGACACATGTTAATGACGCTTAGAAAATCTAGAACATGTTGGGGGTCTTTATGTGTGTAATGTGTGGTTTTAGATATTTTAGATTTTAGCAGTGAGCCCAGTCAACGGCGTCAACTCCGGGAGTGCTTGAGGGCACCCACTGACAAAATAATAAGCCGAAAAGCACCCACTGACTGAAGGCTGAAGCTCCCCTCCCCCTGGTCATTTTGTCACGTATAGGCACACACCTTTACAGTGTTCACAGAACAGGTATTCAAATGCTAATACAGTGGCTTTGTTCCAGTGACCGCACGGTTCATTCACACTCCGTCTCCTGCAGCAACACAACACTAACACGGTCAGCGGAGAGGCTGCTGTCTGTGTGCCGTCGGCCCGTCTGTAAAGAGCCATGAGCCGGGAGGGAGGGGAGGGGCAGCAACACCGCCGGCCGCTGGGTAATATCCACACTGACTTGAGACTTGACAAACAGACTCCATCTCAGCCAAAATATCCCAAAACAATGTCCGGGGTTTCTTTCCTAGACTACTTTTACTTTAATTAAAAGGTGCCTACCTTTTAATTGAGATGCAGTGGCTGTAATTGGGTCAAGGATCTTGCTTTCGTGAGCAATGGTGTACGAGATTGGTAATAAATTGGTCAAATGGCACCCACTGCCGTTATAGGAACCTTCCGCCACTGAGCCCAGTGTCTCTGATGTCATCGACACTGGTCTCACTTCCTTCCTGGACTACAATTCCCATAATGCTTTGGTGCACTGCTCCTCCTTGTGGATAGGGGGAGGGCTGTCTTACTGAGACAACATGTAGTCCAGGAAGTATAGCTAAAACCACACATTACACACATAAAGACCCCCAGGAAAGTGTTCTAAATCTTCTCAACGTCATTAACATACAGTATATTATTTATTTTTTTTGCAAAAAGGGTGAAGTGTCCCTTTATGTCGGGTAGCGGCTGGCAGGCAGAGGAGGCAAAACAGACAGAAGAAGGAATCACTACAAACAACACAAACATCGAAACAGAGATGAGAAAAAATCTTTTGACGGACAGCAGAGAAATGGGAAATGGCAGTGTGTGACAGAGACGAGGGCTGAAGTGCAGGTGGGGGAGGCAGACACACCGCACACATCATTACAGAGCTGTTCTCCGGGCTATGACTTGCACAGTCAACGGATCTTTTTATCACACTTCTTTCTTTCACCCAGTGTCTAATGTAATTCTGAGCGCTATATCCGTAAAATCTGAATCCCCCCCCCCCACCGCCCCCCCCCTTTTTCCCCTCACTGTATACGTTTCTTTTCCCTTTTTACCTCCCTTTAATATGATGAATTCCCGTTCTGTTCTTTGACTATATAGAAGTGTCTCTAAATGTTTTGATGAATTGAACAAGGTGGACCCTCTTGTAAACAAGTGTAATGCTTAATTGGGTCGTCCACTCACAGTTAACAGTCTTTGTATTGAGTTTGTGCTTGAAATGTACTGTAATTCTGCAAACTGTTAATAAATATTTCAATCAATCAATCAATATACACTCCCTCCGCCAACCTGGTGGAGAGCAACGGACTGACCTCATGCTTCCTTCAATGCATGAGGAGTCCAAGCTGCTTCTTTTCACCTGACAGGGGAGGGAGTTTCCCCCTGGTTGGACATAGCGTGTGGAAGGAACATGTTTAATCCAACCAGTTCCTTTCCCCTGGCCAGGGGGAGGCAGTATAGAGACCAGGATTACTGCATGTTCTCTGTAAGGGTACCTATAACCAATAGGCCTATAGGGGACACAGAAAGGCCCTTTCACCAACCCCACCTATAGGGTATGGGCACTGATGACGCAGAGGAGAGAACACGCAGGGTCTTGATTTTTTAACCCATTCTGGGCGGGAACCTCTTTTGGTGTTTTAACTAAGCATTATGTTATACTTTAGCTATTGGAAAATAGCAGATCTACAAGCTCATAGCGTGCCACTCGGTGGTGCACTATGAGCTTGTAGATCTGCATTTTCTTTTTATCAAGTACTCAGTTACCTGAGTACTTGAGGGTGGTATCGGCCCGAGTATCGGAACAACTCTAGACCAAAAAGGACTCAGTATGGGATGTGTGGGCGTGGCCTATAGCTGTCCCCCGAGGCTAACTGTGCTTTAGCGCCTAGATATATTCTATCCTTGGACTAAACTCTCTCTCTTTGCCACTCTCTCTCTCTCTCTCTTGGATAAGCTGTCTGAATACAACACTTCCCTCCTCCTAACCCCCGCCCCCTGCATGTCTTCTCTTGCTGCCTCCGCACCTATAGCTGGACTAGATCGATACGGTGTTCTGGTGAGGCTGCGCCGCTGCGGGCGCTCGCTACGGTGATGAATGGTCGCTGAGTGTGACAGACACGGGGGACGGAAGAGCGATGAGCCACTCCTGATGGACACGACGGAACAGATGGGGAAGATGTACAGACATACCGTCTACCACGCGCACACCACGCATGCACGCACACACGCACACTTACTCTTTATTACTCCCTTGAATTGCCTTATACCTTCCGTCTCTCTCATGTACAGGTAAACTGCCTTTTTTTCTCCCTGCTACAATTAAGAAATCATGGCCCTCGTGTCGTAGCTTCTGTAAAATGATAATGGCCTTGGGGAGCGCCGGGGCTGTATAAGTTAGACCAGCCTTTTATCCAAGCAAGACGAATAACTCACTCAACTCAACCCATATATCAGCACCCCCCCCCCCCCCCCACACACACACACACACACACACACACGCAACCCTCACAGACGCGCGCAGAGCCAGATCGAGAGGGAACCCACTTTGATCTCAGGGCCTTGGAGCTTCCCAGGGCGGTAATCCATTCTCTCTGTACCTCACAGCGCCTGCACTCCCTCCCCCACTCCCCCCGCTCCCCCGTGCTGCGCTGCGCTGCACTGCTCTGCTCTACATTTCTGTGACTGTGATACATACACCAGGCAGGCCGTGCATGTGACTGTGCATGTGACTGTGATACACACACACACACACCAGGCAGGCCGTGCATCGTGCATGCCAGTCAGTCAGAGCTGCATCTTTCTGGTGTGCCGAGCTAGGAGCCCAAAGGGAAAAGCAAGGGCTTTCCCTTTTGATTTCTAATGCCTGCGTGTCCACTTGTCCTCTCTCACTCACTCACCCTTGCATGCATGGCTCTCCTTAATTTGTTCAACTCAAGCGCTCTCCTCTCTCAAGCCTCATCATTTAGGCCCTTATTTCTCTTAATTATACCAAAGCCCATCTCTCCCAACCGTGTCACTCCTTTTGTCTGTGTTCATTCAAAAGACTCATGTTCAATCACCCTCTTCACAATTCTCTCTCTCCCTCTCTCCTTCCCGTGTTCTTGGCGTGTGTGCGTGCCCTCGCAGCCTACCTATGAAGTCGTTGCTCATTCCGAGGTCATAGTCCCACACTGAGATCTCCAGGGACTTCTTTGCCAGCTGGTCCAGGGAAACTTCATACGCAAACTCCTGTACAGAGGCAAGTACACACAGTAACACACCATGAGGCCTCAGCGTTAAACCTGGTGTCCCTGGTATTTTTGGGCAGGTCACTATGTATATACCAGTGGTTCCCTAACCTTTTCATGCCAAGGACCCCCAAACTGATACTCATTGGCCTGTGGTCGCCCCATTTGAAAATATATGCCAGGGACCCCCATAAGAGAAGATTGTTACGGCTCTAGCAGTGATTTTCAACCATTTTCATTTCAAGGGCCCCCCGGTTTGATATGCAACGGACCCCCATCTAATGGCATTTCTATCTCTGAGACCCCAATTGATATTGTAACATCAATGTTAATTTAACTCAGAGTGTAGAAATGGAACCAAATTTGTACCATTTGTACACTCTCAGACTAGAGCCACAAGGGTCCATTTGGTTCCTAACTATCAGTTAGCTGGGGACCCCCTGGAACTCCCTCAAGGACCCCTGGGGGTCCTCGGACCCCCACTTTGGGAACCACTTATACAGTATAGGCGAAACATGCACGCAATGCTAAAGTTTAAACATTAAGCATTGCTTCATTCTGATGGAGAGATAGATGACCATTAGGTGTTCTTCCAGATACCACGGTATCTGAGCTTTGTCCCTGTCAAATAAATAAAATAAATAAAAGGTTGACATTTTGCAACAGTAGAGCAGGTTGACCACCTCCAGCCACTGCAGATTTTACATACTTTACCGCACAGATTGATTCAAATACAAACTTATTCTTTAAAAGTATATATTGTTTGCTTTAAAAATGCCATATTCATATAGTTCAGAATATTCTGTTGGATGCTGTCTATACGGTAAAGATTAAAAGGGGGCTTTCCCGTGGGCTATGCTCACAATTGTATGGGAAATATATAAAGTATACGTGGCTCAGAGGTAAAGTGACCGGATGCCGATGGTAACCGCAAGGTTCCCAGTTCGAACCCGGGCTCCCCCAGAGTTAGTGTTGAAGTGTCCTTGAGCAAGACTCTGACTGAACCCCTAATTGCTCCCGATTTGCAGGTTGGTGCCTTGCATGGTTTCCTCCTGGTGTGTGAATGCATGTGTGAATGGGTGAATGTATTAATGCACAATCTCTGTAAACAGCCTTGGATAAAGGCGCTATATTAATGCACCATTATTATTAATATTCTTTAAGTACAACATAATATAACATCTGGTTAGTTTAGACACTGAAGTGTGCAGAAGTACTAGGCCTGAATAATGGGTCACTAATTCAAAGGATAATTTGGCCAATAAATAGCTGGTTTGTGCAGAGACTTGGGTTGGGACGTATACCTACCTCGTTGAACTCTGGGTTGAGAGTCTTCTTCTTTACGGTGGTCTTGTACTTGGACTTCTTCCCCATTTCAGGCCCCAGGAGACTGAAAAAACAAGGAACCAAAAGAGACAGTTGACCACTTGAACCTGTTCTGGGCGGAACGTTCGCTGACAATAGCTGATCTAACACCACGCGCCGCGAGTCGCAACGCAATACGTCGTCATTGTAGATCTCCTATTTTCAGAGAACTAATTAAGGGCAAAGCAAGTATACAGAGTCAACTGGTTCAGGGATGGGCAACTTTGATGATGAAGAGAGAGAGACACTATAGTTCCACACTCACTCCAGAGGGCCACTATAGTTCCACACTCACTCCAGAGGGCCACTATAGTTCCACACTCACTCCAGAGGGCCACTATAGTTCCACAGTCACACTCACTCCAGAGGGCCACTATATGCCCCCAGGCCGCCAGTTGCCCATGTATGAACTGGTAAATTATCATATAAGATACACACAACGTAATGATTTTGATATGATGCACTATGGCTGTAGGCTGGCAGCCTACAGGTTGCAAAATGTAACGTATTGGATACAGCAAGAACTGCAGTGGGAGAAGGCATGAGAAAGGTCTTCAATCCTCTCACACATGCAGTGCCAAAGCTGCCAGTAATTCTTGTTACGTAGATCTAGGCAAACAAAACCACAACTTTGTATTCACAGTAACCTGACACACAAAGTCACCAGAATGAACAAACAGCACTAATAACTAGTAATAATAAATACTCAGTAAAGTTGAGAGTTGAGAGAAAAGTTGTTCCAAACAAAACTACAACTTTGTATTCACAGCAACCTGACAGACAAAGTCACCAGAATGAATATGACTTCTTATCAGGCGAGGGTGAAGAGAGAGAAAAGCCATGCTGTTATTTTCCACAATATTATCTAGCAATGAGGCGACAGAAGGTTTCCCGGAGGGCAATGACTGTCATCATCAGCATAAATTCCACGTCAAGATGTTCCGGCAGTGAGAGATATCTCACTCCCCCAACTTCACCCCTCAGAGCAGTGACAAATCCTCACTAGGACAGCTGATTCTGGGCTAGGCTCGGGGCTGTCTCATCACCAGGATAGGAATGAGTGATGCAGGGGGGTGTATGAGGACAGAGGACTAGTTGGAGAGAATGAAGAAGAGGAGGGAAGAGGAAGGGAGAATGAGAGGGTGGGTGGGGGGTGTGGTTACAGGCAGTGGTGTCATGCTCGTAGAACGCAGTACCACGCCGTGGTACTAGGGTTGGGATTCGGAACCGGGTCCATTTCAGACCCGGTTCCGACATTGCGGATCCGGAGCCGGTTCCATCGTTTTTTTATTAACGGTTCCCCAAACGGTTCTCATCAGTCGTCATTTAGCTCCGCTGTGTCTGTGCAATGTGCATGCATGCAAGCAGAGCCTGAGGTGACGTCACCCCACCTAAAGGAGTGTGTGGGGTCGGGGAGGATACGCCCACTGTTCTGTGCATTCAGCGACCGCTCACCGCCACGGAGCGAGTGATGTCGAAGAGATCTCCAAAGTGTGGTTAACAGAGAGGGAAATGACTCTGAGGCTGAGCACGCAAAGTGGAATAAATGTTATGCTATAGTTCCCTGCAAAGGTTGTTGCAACTTGTACCAGTTGCACGTCCACATTGATGAAACAACTCAAAATCAATACGCCTACACGAGTCCACAACTCACGAGAATAATCTAGGCAAATCGCGTTTGAGAGCCATGCGGAAAGCTCACACTCCCCGCAGCTCCACCACAGCCGGCGGGGGATGAGGATGATGCAAGGCTGGTTCACTTTCCCCAGGCTAGTAACGTAATAGAAAATAAAAACTACTAATGTCTACAGAGCTTTTCATTAGGTGTATTGTACAACTGTTAATGGTGTTAATTTAGAACGCCAATGTCTCGACGTCTTTCTGTCTGATATTTTATGAATCATGCCAAATCAATTTTCTGCACTTATTTTTTACAACTTATAAGCAACTCAACTGCTTTTGATTTGGCTTTAAATTAATCGCGTGACTGTTGAGAGCCCAGCGTTTAGGTGCATATACCTCCATAGATTGATTAGCCTACTTTATAAACAGTTTGCAGAAAAAAGCACAGGAACGTAGCCTACAGTTCAATACAAGGTCTGCTAAAAGGATTTTTTTATTCCAAGAAAGCACAATTTGTTTCCATTAGGGTAAGGGGTCCTTCATATTAAATTAATCTGAACATTAAAGACAACATTTGTCACCACAACAATATCATTATTGCAATGTGTACTGTATTTAATATACAGCAAATTGCAATATATAGAGTAAAAATGATATTGTTGTGGTGGCTAGCTGGTGGTGGTGGTGGTGAAGTTTAAATAATAGTGCCACCTCATACTTGTAAAGTGCATTTTCAATAATTTCATTAATTAATTTGTTTTTATTATGTACTTGGTTAGGTTAGGTATAATATAAGCATCATTTATGTCAGAAAAAAAGGGGAAAAAATAATATTAGGATCCGTTAAGGGAACCGTTAGGAACCGGAACCGTTAAGAGGGATCCGGGAAGGATCCGGAACCGTTAAAATCCTAACGAATCCCAACCCTACGTGGTACCAGTCATTTTTTGACGTGCACGCGCAGGGACGGAACGGAACGGTGCATGTGCGTGCACGCTAGAACGCGTCCCCCTAGATTGAATAGAAGACGCACCTAATCAACCTCGCGTCACCAGACTTTCCAAGACGCACCAAGTACCCAGTGGTCTAGGTTTACTGGCGTGCGTGCATGTGTTAGGCTGCACAACAGCGAGATGTGGTGGTGAAAACCAACCAAGCTATTTTCGTGCTCGGACAGACGGACCCGGGCAGGGACCCACAGGGACCAACAGGGACCCAGGGACAAACATAGCTCCGTAATGGAGTGGCTGCACCACTCAAAAATTTATAAAACGCCAAATTCGGCACACGCTCATCTCACCCCCACCTTCAGATACCCTGTGACACCCCATGTGTGGTACAAGGCACCTCCCAATTAAAGGAGAAATCCAGACCAAAGCACATGTAGGCTACCCATGAATCAGCCTAGAATCCTGTCCCAACATACAGTACATGTTGGCCTAATGGCCTTGAAGATGGAGTGCCACAATTTTTGTATTTGTCATGTGTCTATGAGGAGACAGTACTTCATTACACCCTGACACCCTGGAGTCGTTTTTATGTGCAATGGTGTATTAACTTTGTATTTAGGGTTTCTTCCTGGAGGCTAAACCCTTGACAGTCAAACAGGCCAATGAAATAAACAGTAATATAGTGACACCACACTATCAGCCCCTCCCCTAACCCCTCCCCCTTTATCATACAACTACAGCTGTGGGTGCGGCTTCAGTTCAGGTGGATCACCCACCAGGCAAACCAGGCATACTTAATGAACTGGTGGGCGTGCTCACTGCCCACAACATTTTAACAAATACTGTACACTTTTTTGAAAATGCAGATCGAGGGTGACAAACGGTGCATGTGTGAGTACCAGGACACTATTAATGGACGACTCGTGAAAAAAATACGTTTGATTGGAGCTACTAAAATACCCACATTAGAATTAACTCTTAATCCGCCGCCATTAATTAATAGCGTGCTGCGAGGGTTTTATCGCGCGTAACACTTCCTTTGAAGAGCCAAATATCCGTAATCGCATGTTGTGACAAACTGCTGTGTGTGATGTCTTGACCGGTTGATGTTCTCTCGTACTATCTGTCAGTGGGGAGTGTTGGCTGATGAATGAATATCAACATCCTGATACATCCTAATACTGGGGGGTCAAATTATGACATTCCTGCTGTCAAAATATGACCCCCCCCCCCCCCCCCCCCAGTCAAAAAACACTTTGTTTGAAATAGACACTCATGCTCTCCAAGGTGTGATTTGGTGTCCTAAGGATGAATACAAAATGTATATCAACATCTTAAAACCAAAATGTTGAATTGTGGGTTTGAGCTCACATGCCCTGTTGATGTAAATCAAAAGGGGGGGGCAACTACCCGTCAGTGGGGAGTGTTGGCACTTTGTAGAATCAGTCTCGGTCGAAATGGGTTAAAGAGGATGGATAATGAAGGTGCAATTAAAAAGAGGCATGGGAGTCATAATAACCGACGGGGCCGGGCAGACAGGAGAGAGCGTTGCATGAAGGGAGCAGACAACAAACCGCATGGTATGCTAGAGGAAAAACTGAATGTGGTGTAAAGTTGTGTAAAGTTGGATAGACATGTTGGATATATGTTCCAACAGCAGAGATACATTTAGTTGTTCTTTTTGTTTTTTTAATAACTGCTTACTTTGCAAACCCAGGCTTTGCACACGCGCGCACGCACGCAGGCAGAGAGAGTGCCGAAATGAAATACGAAAGCCTGTTTAGTCAGCAGGAAATATTTGACAGCTGTATGTTGTCTCAAATAAATATTGAAGGCTCCCTGGCTGCTAAAATGCAAAAATGAATAACTCAGCCACTATAAGACTATATATATATATACTACAGTACATACGTTATTTAGATTTTTCATCAAATACAAGACACACCACAACAATACAAGACATCAAATTACAGAAAAGCAAGCCCAACACACACACACACACACACACACACACACACACACACACACACACACACACACACACACACACACACACACACGGATGACTATGAAAGCAGGGATAGTTATGAGCTGAAGAAGGTCAAGGACTTCAAGTACGTGGGCTCATGGGTCAACGCAAGTAAGATCTTAAAAGTGAGGAAGGCACTTGCATGGAGGGCATGGTCAGTGGTCAGATTTTGTCGACTAAAACTATGACGAAAAATGTTCGAATACTAAGCTATGACGACTAAAACTAAGACCAAATATATTGACAATTTCGTCAACAAATAAAAACAAGACTAAAATGTTAGGAAGGGACTAGTGGACAAGAGATCCAGTATAAGTCATTTTACACTTGGTTGCATGCTGAAAATAACAGATCTACAAGCTCACAACGCGTCACGCTGCGGCACGTTGTGACCTTGTAGATCGGCTATTTTCAGCAAGTGTAAAATCAGTCATTACGACGGCATCAAGGCCCCCCAAAATACATTTAGTCGACTAAATCAACTGTAGATTTAGTCGACTAAAATCTTATGGTATTTAGTCAACTAAAACTAGACTAACATTCCAGGCGACTGAAACTAAATGAAAACTATTGAAGAGACTATATTACTAAAACTAAAATCAAAATTTGCTGCCAAAAACAACAATGCTATAGACCGGTGCTACACCAGTATGCTGCGTGCAGTACTTAACATCAGCAAGAATACACATGTTACCAACAAGACTCTGTATGAGGGAATACCACGGGTGAGAATACACATGTTACCAACAAGACTCTGTATGAGGGAATACCACGGGTGAGAATACACATGTTACCAACAAGACTCTGTATGAGGGAATACCACGGGGTGAGAATACACATGTTACCAACAAGACTCTGTATGAGGGAATACCACGGGTGAGAATACACATGTTACCAACAAGACTCTGTATGAGGGAATACCACGGGTGAGAATACACATGTTACCAACAAGACTCTGTATGAGGGAATACCACGGGTGAGAATACACATGTTACCAACAAGACTCTGTATGAGGGAATACCACGGGGTGAGCCAGAGAATAGCAGCCAGGAGAATGAGACTATAGCAGGACACTGCCAAAGACACCCAGAGCTGCCAGAGTGCCAGCCAGCTAAATTGGTGCTGTGGGAACCAACACACGGTCACGAGGACGTCCCAATGGATGTACTCAGGAACGATGCAGGAGCACAAAGAAGCACCAACGAACTGGCCAGATGTATACGGAGAACCGAGATGACGGGTGGAAGCAACGATGGAGGGCTCGTCTGAGGACGACCTAGACATATAGTTATGAGTCCATTAGTGAAAGATGCACACAGTTGCACCATAGCAACAAGATATACAGAACAAGCACTGCCAGGAATGGCATTAATTTAACATGTTTTTGGAACTTAGCTCGTGTATTCTGTCCGTCTTGACGGATTTGTTCAAGCTTAGAGAGCATTTTGTTGGAGCTTAGAGAGCATTTTGTTGTGACATCTCTTGACACATTTTTTTGGCAGCCACCATATATATACCTGCTATTAGGCATGTGTTTTTGGTGGGGAGGATCAAGGGCCTATGGGTTGTATTTTGCATGTCTTAAGTACCAGGTCTTATTCCCTAACTTGAGTAAACTAAAGACCTGGAGGCGTGATCAATGCTCTTTGGCCACTCAGAATAGCCAAATGGCATTGATCACGCCTCCAGGTCTTTAGTTTACTCAAGTTAGGGAATAAGACCTGGTACTTAAGACACGCAAAATACAGCCCCTTGGGCTCCATTAAGCAATTAATATAATATGACATATAATATTACAGATTTATGAGCTGGGGGCGTGTTGTATGTCATATTGCAATTTTGGGCATGTTAAGAAGCGCTTTCGACACCCCGTGGATTGCGCAAAACGGCCTTGAATTAGTCATGGGTCTGTTTAAGGAGTGTTTGAGACGTACCCAATCAACATGTCCGTACTATTCTCTTTACCAGTCAGCTGATGTCACATACGGAATGCGCACTTTGGGGATCGTGGTATTACATTTCTTCAGGCTGGCACCATAGAAGACATGACATGACTTTGTCACATTTGGGTTAATTATTCCTATTGCACTGCATGCTGTCACCTTTATGCCTCAAAATAATTTGTTTCTATTGAAAAACACCAGTAAAATAACGTTTATTATATTTTATTTCATTCAAGTCATGATGAAGGAATGAGTTGAATGCTGCTGCTTAATGCTGTGCCTGTGGCCCCGATGGTATATGGTCTTCGCTCGTAGCATTTTATTGAAGAAGAGATGTTTTTATTTATTTTTAAGGTTGAGAAATGAAAGAATTATGGCCGTTTCTAATTTCAACATTTTACAAAAAAAAGACGCAAAAAGAGGCTGTTGCCATGTCTCATAGAAACAAGTAAATAGGTCTATAAAAATAAGCGCATATAACAGGGGTCTGTAACCTATTTTAAATGAAGTGCCATGTTTTTATTTTCTAGATAGTGAGTCTGCCATATCCAGATTAATTTTAATGACACCACATTAAAATAAAAAAAACATTTTGATTGTCCACAAATATGAAGTTCTTTTTAAATATGTTCTTGCACATTGTTATAATGATCATTATATATATCCCCCTGCAGTCAGAGTTCATAGTTTTAATGAATGAATGTGATGCATTGTGAGCTGGTATATATATAGATCTGCTATTTTCTAAAGTAATCTTGGAAAAATTTAATTTAATTTTTGGATTAGCCGTCCTTAGTTGGGCAAATGCATTCATCTGGGGATCCTTGACATGGGAATGTGCTGTGTGAGGATCACTGGTTTAAACAACATTAGGAGAAAAGCCCAAATAACCACTTTAGAAACAAGAAAAGCAACCACAACTAGTAGGCTACAACTACCAATATTTACAAGCAACTTCACAGAAAAAGAAGCCGCTTATAATAAACAGACATGGCAACACTCCAGCAGCCTCCCAGAGCCGCTCAAGTGTAAAATCAAACAGTGCTTTTTGCGTTTATGAGGTGGTCAGACACACGTCTAATCGTTATGCGCCGAGTGTTTTTAGGTCAAGGGGCTTAATAGCAAATTGCGCAAAGCGAAAATAATTAACATATGGACACTCCCACAATGCTAAAATATTCAGGAACGCCGTATGCCATATGTGTGTGCGTTCAACACGGGCCGATATGCCTTTCATAATACGATTGTGCGCAGAGCGAGGGCAATTTATGTATTAACCCATTGTAAAACGGATCTTCAAAATGGCACCCCTTGTCTCATAAGAGCAACCTAATATATGCTAAACAGCAATCTGGCTGGATATCCCTTTCCAGTTGTCTGGACTCTGGAGAACCAATTATATCCTCAGAAAGTGGCTATTACTGGATTACTGGGCACTTGAAGAAAGGAAGAGAAGAGAAGCACTCCATTGAGTAATCCAAAAGTAATAAAGTCACGGGTGCAACAGTTCAGTTCAGGTAGATACCTACACACACATACAGTGCCTTCGGAAAGTATTCACACCCCTTCACTTTTACCACATTTTGTTTTGTTACAGCCTCATTTCAAAATGGATTAAATTCGTTTTTTTCCTCATCAATCTACACACAATACCCCATAATGATGAAGTGAAAAAAGTTTTCTCAAATATTTTGTTAATTTATAAAAAAAATAAGAAGCTGGAAAAACACATGTACATAAGTATTCACACTCTTGACTTAGTACTAAGTTGAGGCACCTTTGGAAGCAATTACAACCTTAAGACTTTTTGGGAATGATGCTACAAGCTTGGCACACTTGAATTTGGGGTATTTTCCCCCTTTTTCTCTGCAGATCCTCACAAGCTCTGTCAGGTTAGACGGGGAGCGTCGCTGAACAGCTATTTTCAGGTCCTTCCAGAGATGCTCAATGGGGTTCAAGTCTGGCCTCTGGCTGGGCCACTCAAGGACTTTCACAGAGTTGTCCTAAAACCAATCCTTCGTTATCTTAGCTGTGTGCTTGGGGTCGTTGTCCTGTTGGAAGGTGAATCGTTGACCAAGTCGGAGGTCCTGAGCGCTCTGGAGCAGGTTTTCATCCAGGATGTCTCTGTACACTGCTCCATTCATCTTTCCCTCTATCCTGACAAGTCTCCCAGTTCCTGCCGTTGAAAAACATCCCCACAGCATGATGCTGCCACCACCATGCTTCACCGTAGGGATGGTATTTGCCAGGTGATGAGCGGTGCCTGGTTTCCTCCAGACGTAACGCTTGGCATTCAGGCCAAAAAGCTCTATTTTGGTTTCATCAGACAAGAGAATCTTGTTAATAATGGTCTGAGAGTCGTTTAGGTGCCTTTTGGCAAACTCCAAGTGCACTGTGACGCCCGGCTGTCATGTGCCTTTTATTGAGGAGAGGCTTCGGTCTGGAGGAAACCAGGCACCGCTCATCACCTGGCAAATACCATCCCTACGGTGAAGCATGGTGGTGGCAGCATCATGCTGTGGGGATGTTTTTCAACGGCAGGAACTGGGAGACTTGTCAGGATAGAGGGAAAGATGAATGGAGCAGTGTACAGAGACATCCTGGATGAAAACCTGCTCCAGAGTGCTCAGGACCTCCGACTTGGTCAACGATTCACCTTCCAACAGGACAACGACCCCAAGCACACAGCTAAGATAACGAAGGATTGGTTTTAGGACAACTCTGTGAAAGTCCTTGAGTGGCCCAGCCAGAGCCCAGACTTGAACCCCATTGAACATCTCTGGAAGGACCTGAAAATAGCTGTTCAGCGACGCTCCCTGTCTAACCTGACAGAGCTTGAGAGGATCTGCAGAGGATCTGCAGAGAAAAAGTGGGAAAATACCCCAAATTCAAGTGTGCCAAGCTTGTAGGATCATTCCCAAAAAGTCTTAAGGCTGTAATTGCTGCCAAAGGTGCCTCAACTTGGTACTAAGTCAAGAGTGTGAATACTATATTTGAGAAAACCTTTTTCACTTCATCATTATGGGGTATTGTGTGTAGATTGATGAGGAAAAAAACGAATTTAGTCCATTTTGAAATGAGGCTGTAACAAAACAAAATGTGGTAAAAGTGAAAGGGTGTGAATACTTTCCGAAGGCACTGTATCCAATGGGATTTTTCCCCACCGGCATGCTGCAAGCAACAGACAACACACAGACGTCTCGGCCCGGAGGGCAGGCCTTCCTCAGCATAAATCAGAACAATATGTGACCAGATTTGACTGAGAGCCTGCCATCGCGCAAATTCCAGCTTTTCACCAGAGGAGAATATATATAATTTGTCCCCCCAAAATGAGTTAATAGCACAGGCAGACTCTTCACATACTAGAGCATGTCTGAAATAGACATGTAAATATGAAAAAAATGCTTACACATGTAGCTAGGTGTAATGATAGAGACCACAGAAGTGAACCTTTCAAGCCTGTTTTCTCAACTCGCCGTTTCTCTGCAAGACATTACTCTATAAGCCATATCTCCAAAACTGGTGGGTCAAACTGAACAACCAATGTCAATTTGAAGCTATGATTCCCTGCTTTCATATGACATGAAAAAAACGAAAATTAAAATAAAAAATCCAATGGCAGTCCCTCAGTCAAATTTGGTCACATATGGTGTCAGTCACTTATAAAAGGGACCTGGGTACCACTCACAAAACGCTCCGATTACTCCATCTCTCTCACATTATTCATAACATTACATACTATTATACTGCACACAGTGTTGTTTTTGACAGCAAATTTAGATTTTAGTTTTAGTTCATAGTCTCTTCAATAGTTTTCATTTAGTTTTAGTCACATTTTAGTCACCTGGAATGTTTTAGTGTTAGTCTAGTTTTAGCCGACTAAATGTCATAAGATTTTGGTGGACGTCGATGCCGTCGTAATGTCTGTTTTTACAATTGCTGAAAATAGCTGATCTACAAGCTCACAAGGCATGTAGATCGGCTATTTTCAGCATGCAAGTGTAAAATGCAAGTTTAAAATGACTTATACTGGATCTCTTGTCCACTAGTCCCTTCCTAACATTTTAGTCTATTGTCAGTATATTTAGTTTTAGTTTGAGTCACCATAGCTTAGTTTTAATTTAGTTTCCATGTAGTTTTCGTCAGTGAAAAATAGGTAGTCGACAAACATTTTTCATCTTAGTTTTAGTCGACGAAAATCAACACTGACTGGACACTGCCAGACAGAGAATCGTCTGCAATACCACACTATCATTATAGGGGAGACTGTTGGGTACATTTTACCAAGTTTAGATTTGGAGTAATGCAATCTGTCAGTGCAATACTTTCACATTGTATCAAACTATCTAGAATTGATAGAACAGCTCTGAATACTAGACAGGCCCTCCTCCTCCTCCCACAACTCATCTGATATCGAAATGGCCACACATTTTTTTCTTTTAATGAAAAAAATGATCCATCTCTTTGCTATTGTGCTTGCCTATTGTGTCTGTCTTTGTGTTTGTTTTGTGTTTTTTCTCTTTCTTTTTTTCTTTTCCTTTGTGAGGTGTTTCCTTTGTAGGACCCTCTTAGTTAGGACCCTCTCGAAAATGAGATACTATGGGGTTGATTTAGGACTTCTATTTTACTTACTTCTATATTACTAATCTAATTACAGTATTATGATCTGGGGGCGTGTGGTATGTCATATTGCAATTTTGGGCATGTTAAGAAGCGCTTTTGACACCCCGCGGAGTGCGCAAAACGGCCTTGAATTAGTCATGGGTGTGTTTAAGGCGTGTTTGAGACGTACCCAATCAACATGTCCGTACTATTCTATTTACCAGTCAGCTGATGTCACATACGGAATGCGCACTTTGGGGATCGTGGTATTACATTTCTTCAGGCTGGCACCATAGAAGACATGACATGACTTTGTCACATTTGGGTTAATTATTCCTATTGCACTGCATGCTATCACCTTTATGCCTCAAAAGAACAGACCCAGCTATACCTTTCAGATCGGAATGGAACTGCGGGCAATCCATGCGTAATGTTCCCAGAATCGTCTAACCCATGTTCGTTTGATATTGTTTAATTCGATAACGATAGAACCATGTACCATACAGCGAATGAAAGCAAGATTCCTAAGGAATATGGAGATTTTTACATTTAATAAAACGGTTGAGAAATGAGAGAACCATGAGTGTTTATAGGCTAATATCAACGTTTTTTTATGAAAGACAAACGGGCTGTGAACTTGAAGAGCTCAATCACCATCCCGACACGGAAGAAATATAGCCTAGTGCATGCATGTATATGCACTGTTGCACTTGCACACAGTAGCCTACACACGCTCTTTATTTGTTTCTATTGAAAAACACCAGTAAAATAACGTTTATTATATTTTATTTCATTCAAGTCACGACGAAGGAATGAGTTGAATGCGTGCTGCGTAATGCTGTGGCCCCGATGGTATGGTCTTCGCTGAGTTCGCTCGTAGCATTTTATTGAAGAAGACTTGAATCGGGTGTATATAGCTATATATATATAGCATATGAAAGCAAACTTCCCACGGATTATGGAGATGTTTTTATTTATTTTTAAGGTTGAGAAATGAAAGAATTATGGCCGTTTCTAATCTCAACATTTAAAAAAAAGAAAGACGCAAAACGAGGCTGTTGCCATATCTCATAGAAACAAGTAAATAGGTCTATACAAATAAGCGCATATAACAGGGGTCTGTAACCTATTTTAAATGAAGTGCCATGTGAGTCTGCCATATCCAGATTAATTTTTAATGACACCACATTAAAATAAAAAAACATATTTTGATTGTCCACAAATATAAAGTTCTTCCTTCTTTTTAAATATGTTCTTGCACATTGTTATAATGATCATTATATATATCCCCCTGCAGTCAGAGTTCATAGTTTTAATGAATGAATGTGATGCATTGTGAGCTGGTATAGATCTGCTATTTTCAAAAGTAATCTTGGATTTTTTTAATTTAATTTTTGGATTAGCCGTCCTTAGTTGGGCAAATGCATTCATCTGGGGATCCTTGACATGGGAATGTGCTGTGTGAGGATCACTGGTTTAAACAACATTAGGAGAAAAGCCCAAATAACCACTTTAGAAACAAGAAAAGCAACCACAAAATAGTACAACTACCAATATTTACAAGCAACTTTACAGAAAAAGAAGCCGCTTATAATAAACAGACATGGCAACACTCTACCAGCCTTCCAGAGCCGCTCAAGTGTAAAATCAAACAGTGCTTGTTGCGTTTATGAGGTGGTCAGACCCACGTCTAATCGTTATGCGCTGAGTGTCTTTAAGTCAAGGGGCTTAATAGCAAATTGCGCAAAGCGAAAATAATTAACATATGGACACTCCCACAATGCTAAAATATTCAGGAACGCGGTAAGCCATAATGTGTGTGCGTTCAACACGGGCCAGTGCGTTCAACACGGGCCGATATGCCTTTCATAATACGAATGTGCGCAGAGCGAGGCCAATTTATGTATTTCCATTGGTAAAACGCACCTTCAAAATCTACCCATAGATCTCAATGGGGTATTCCTAAATAATAACAAACAACAAAACATCTCTGAGATGACCATGAGTCTACCGACGCCCCAAAGGCAGCAACAAAGCTAGAAACTAAGGGCTCTATTTTGCCTTTTATTATTATTTTTTACTATTTTGAAAAACATTTTCGAACAGTTAAAGATTGTCTATTTTAACTATTCGAAAATGTTTTTCAAAATAGTAAAACAAGGCAAAGTAGTTTAGAGATAAGGGGTTTAGCATGGACGAAAATAGAGCCCTAAATGTTTAGTTTGGATATGCGAGAATTAAGTCATAGAACTATGACTGTCAATTCTGGGATATTTATATACGCTTATACTGATCACTGTATGCAACGATCACAGTGATTACAGTGATACAATGATTATTATACTGATCACTGTATGCAACGATCACAGTGATTACAGTGATACAATGATTATACTGATCACTGTATGCAACGATCACAGTGATTACAGTGATACAATGATTATACTGATCACTGTATGCAACGATCACAGTGATTACAGTGATACAATGATTATGAGGATCAAAAAGCTTGGGATATGAATTATTGCTATTAAATGTTGTTTAAATAGAGGGTATCTGCGTGACATCATCATTATACACGGATGTTATGCGGGAACACAAACGCCTACGAGTGTAAAAAACTAAACTACTTTCTGTCCTCGTCAGTCCATACATCCAAACAGCTTATGACAAAGTGTGTGCTCCTTGCTTTGTGTGACCTTGTTGTTGTGTCTAGTATTGTGTAGTACTCAAACAAAGAAACTAGTCATGGCTAGTGATGGAGACAGAAAAGGATGAAAATGGAGACAGAAAGCACAGGGAAAGAAAGCATCTGTGGTTGAGGCCGCCCAGCTCGTCAAGTGGATTGATCACACCTGGTCATCATCATCAAGTGGATTGATCACACCTGGTCATCATCATCAAGTGGATTGATCATGCCTGGTCACATAATGACCCGTCCCTTTGCGTGGGCCCGTGGTGATGGAACTGGCAGCGAGCCAAGGAGAAGGAGGGTGATTTAAAAGTTTCCGTAATAGGCCGGTTTGAGCAATTTAAAAAAGAGCAAACAGTGTTTAACCCATTCAGTATTTTAGCTGTGACGTGAGCGCCCCCTCCTGAGATACTTCCGGGTCCTACTTTTGTGTCGCTTTTGTGTCCCCATGGAGTTATACTGTGACGCTCCGTCGGACTAAATCTGAGACGAAAACAACCACGAAAGTCTAATTTTACCGCTTTCCTCGCAACAACAAAGCTGCGCTGCTCTCCCAAATCTGACAGTGACAGGCCGTCTGTCCCACATGGAATACTATCGCCATTTTATTTTATTGTGTCAAATAAATCCTCATAATGCAAACTAGATTCAACATACTCAAGCCTGCACACATTCTAAATATACCCCAGAAATATTTTACCGATCAAATGGACTGTTGCCACCTTCAATAATAATGATAACTAGAAAAAGTGCCCTTCTGGGCACAGGTCTCCACCAGGTTATCCACAGATCCGTGCAGTTAGAGGTAAAAACACTTTTCGGCCAGTTATAGCACCACCTTGAGGCTGAGTTGAAATTGTTCATGTGGCATTTCGTCCTCGGCCTAGTGGGAATGTGCGTGCACAATTTCACGGAAATCACGCGATGTGTTCATGATTTGCAGCATTTTGTTTGAAACTGAGCACTCCTGTGAACTTTGGAAGCCAATCTTAACCAATCAGGATGGAGTCTGAGAAATCTGAAAGACGCGTTTCGTTGAATGGCTCTAGAGAGACTGTGTACTAATTTGCGTGATGTTTGGACAAAATCTGTAGGTGTACTGTGAAAAAACTTGTTTTGCACAAAGCGGCCTCCTGGTGGCGCTATAACAGGCCGTTCTGGAAAGTTTGGGGCAGAGGTTCATCGTTGGCATCCAGGGAGTGTGTGTGCAAAATTTGGCATCGACCGGGTTAACGGTGGCCGAGATTAGCTGTTCACGGACACACGGACGGACACACGGACGGACGGACACGCGGACGGACGAAGTGCAAAACATACTCTCCCCACATGCCTTCGGCCTGGTGGAGACAATAATAGTCTTTATTGTCTCCACATCATATATTTTTGTTGTCATGGACACTTGTACAAAACATTAATAATTCTACTCGAGTTGGAAGCATTAAGACCCATTTTAACCCTCAATGGTTTCCTTTCTGAAAAATAACGTCACTGTAAAAAGATTCACGCGTTTAGATATTCAATTTACATTGAGATGCGGACGGGAGCTGGTGCCACTTGGACCCGGACGTAGCGTAGCACTACAAAATGACGTCGGACTTAAATACTGAATTCTGGGCGGGAACCCCTTTTGGTGTTTTAAGCATCACCGGTGTCATTTCTCACTTCACTTGCCGTTGTTCTGTCCCCTGTACCATGTTGATCTGTTCCTGTATTGTACTGTATTGTATTGTGTTTTTGTATGGATGTGGTGTTGGGTGCTTGCACATAATGCACACATGGCACCAACGCATGGTGTTGTGTGCAGGCACACCACACTTTGTCTTTCTTTTATCTGTATTGTATTGTGTTTTTGTATGGTCGTAGTGTTGGGTGCTTGAACATATACACACATGGCACCAACGCATGGTGTTGTGTGCAGGCACACTACACTTTGTCCTTTTTATCATTCATTTTTTAAGATCTTGCCCAGGGACTACAGATGAAATTTAGCTTCGGCTAACTCTGGCCCATGCATTTACATTGATGTGAAAACTGACATGTTGATTAATGAGCTTTGTCCCTGTCAAATAAATAAATAAATGTTATACTTTGGCTATTGAAAAATATCAGATCTACAAGCTCATAGCGCGGCACTTGGTGCCGCGCTATGAGCTTGTAGATCTGATATTTTTCAATATTTTAAATCTGCATATTGTGTCAGACTCATCAGCCATCTTATCAGACAAAACAAAAACATTTTGCAGACTACACATCTAGGCCAGCTAATTAATGCTTAAAATTAAATTTCTGAGGTGCTTCTAAAAAAATTGTTTATCAGGAAAGCAGTGAAGCTGCAATCTGTTGGGATTCCTCTTCTTTGCTGTTATCAAACTTGTCAGACGGTGCTGTAGCTACGAAGCCACATGGCTCTAGCATCTGAAACATTCTGTGGCTACGAAGCTATACATGGCTCTGAAACATTCTGTGGTTGGGAATGAGTTGACTATAGGATCTTTTGATATAAGCCTGCAAGCTTTCACCTACAAGCCTTATTATTACTATAGGCTTTGTGTTCAAATTAGTGCCTGACAACAACAAGAAGGCACTTGTTGAAATGGCTAAAGAAAAATGTGAAATACATGAGCCTACATGGGCCTTAAGTAGAGATAAGACCCACACAATGGGGTTTTGAGCGGTGTGTGTGTGTGTGTATGTGTGTGTGTGTGTGTGTGTGTGTGTGTGTGTGTGTGTGTGTGTGTGTGTGTGCGCTTGCGTGCGTGTGTGTGTGCGTGTGCGTGGGCCGCTGGGCGGTGCATGCAGATGTGTTCTCATGAGAAGCAAGAGGATGCCTGCAAAAAGCTATAGTTTAGTCCTGGACACTTCACTCACTCACACTCACAGATGACAATATCCACGTACTGTAACACAGTCTGTAATACAGTCAACTGTAAAAGAGGGAGTTGTGGTATATACAGTAGGGCATAGCAGTGGGCGTGGTGCACCACTCAATAATCTGCCATTCATTTACAAACATATTTCAATTATTTTAAGCCGAGAATCAAGCCATCCAGTGATGGCAAGTTTTTAAGGATTAATAAAACCGATGCAATACTGCCTTATCAAAGTTGGTGTTGTGACTTTAGATATTCTCAATTACTTGCATGAGAAGGAGAAAGGTGGTGGAGTTAGCGGTTTTAGCAGACAGATTGAGGGTCCAATGGAGTTAAGAGGTTTTGTCCAATGCGTTTTTTTTACTACTTTCCATTGGTTCAATATTTTCGAAACAACACACAGACGTAAAGGGTGTTCAATAGCACTGATTTATGGAATAAAATCAAAAACCTAAAAAAATGAGTTATGAGGTTTCAGAGACGTCCCTGCTCCTCTGGCTTCCTCAGTGCTCCGCTATACTGTATATCATGATAATACCACATACTCTGTTACATCCTGACAAGACCTCTGGGAATACAATAGGACAAACAGCCCTAATAAAATACAATATCCAATCATATTACACAGTGAACAACTGAACATCACCCCATTTCCTACTCCTTTCCTATATTCATTGGCTTTGCCTGGGCCCCAATAACAATCTACTGTATTGTGGAACGACAGAAGGCATACTATTTTGGATTTTCTAATATACATGTATTTTTTGGACATTGTACATCTGGGGGTTTAAAAAAAACAAAAACAAAAAAATATGATATATTATGGCGAGTTTATAAACAGAGAACCTTTCTTCCGTTCCGCTACACGGAACTGGCGAGGAGCCACTAATAGTTCTGGTTTGGTGTTTTTTTCTCTCTTGTTTTTCTCAGCGTTTTCAAATGCCTCCCTTGCCTGCCCTCTATGGCAAATACGGCCCTCTGGTCATGAAGTAAATTTGTTATTGAGAAATGTTTGTACTGTTTATCGCACCCTTGGCAGCAGTTCTTGTCCAACTCGTGGGTTGGAAGAAAATCTCTCTTCAGTCTAAAGCAATGCTCAAAAACACTGTTATTACTGTTAAGCATTAGACAACTTGGAAGCATAAGACAAAAGGTCAAAGAAGACTGCATGCACACAAAGTACTAAATTAAAATAATCTACTTTATTGATAGGTTTATATACAGGTTTAATGTTAAACGCCATTGACAATGAAGGGAACATTTACGTCATCTTGTCCCTAACACAAACATTAAATGCCATTAACAATAAAGATAATTTAATGTTGGTTTTTAGTTCAATGTTGGTTTAAAAAAAATGCCCTTGGCAATGAAGGGAACATTTACGTCATCTTGTCCCCAACACAAACATTAAATGTCATTGACAATAAAGATAATTTAATGTTTGTTTTGTCACCGTTTGTTTTACATCACCTAGACCTTATTTAATATATTAGCGCCCCTCACTTCACACGGGTGTGATTTTTTGTTATGAATATGGGTTCCTTGAAATCAGTACCTTGACAGCATGCAGCTGACTTTCTAAAACAGCCATCATGTGAAAAAAAAATGTGAGCGTGTAAATCTTTGTTGTTGTTTAGATGTATGACTTTAACACGCCAGGGAGCTCTGTCTGTCACATTGTGCGTGAGAATGGACTAGTCAGGCAGGCACCCAGCGCAGAGGAAGAAATCAATACCCAGGCAAGAAAGAATAAAAAGAAAAGAGAAACTATGACAGAAATAGATGGAGAGAGAACGAGAGAGAGAAACAGAGAGAGAGAGAGAGCGCGCGCACGCGAGAGAGAGAGAGTAGATTATATGTAACAAAATCACTTTATTAGTGTTTTCTCCATGTACTGTAAATATTGATCACACGTGTCGCCTACTATCCAGGACATGGGCTCTGAAGTCGTGCTATCGATGCATGCGGGGAGGAGAGCTCTGAAGCAATTGATCTAAAAATCCTTAAATCACTGCTGTTCTATTACCACAGCTTGGGATGTACATTGTACACTACTTACCACAACTTGGGATGTGATACCGAACTTTAAGTTAAATGTCATATTGATGCACATTGTAAGAAAAGTTCGTTTCAGTATTGGTGTTCTCTATCGCTCTAGAAACTGTTTTACATTCTCAGTTAGGAAAATACTACAGCTTACTCAAACCGCATCCAAAACCAATCTGAATACTCTTAATATTGTTTATAATAAACAGATTTATCTTAGGTTGTCCTTTTACAACTCACCATGGTACCATGTACAGTATGTAAATCCTCAGTTGCCCTCTCTCACAATAAGACAGCGTCACTGTGGATTCAGTTTATTGTTAAATGTATACATTTCAAGTATCCTCAATATCTCAAACTGTTTCTAGAACCACCCACTACCAATTACAAGTTAAGGCATTCCACTCAACCTTATCTTTCTGTTCCTATACAGTCTCCAACGCATTAGGTAAGAAAGCCTTTATGTTTAAATCCCCCTCTGATTGGAACAATTTACCAACACATATCCGAACCATTTCATCTTTCAATATGTTCAAAAGTGCACCGTCTTCTTATACGACCTCTTGTCTATTCATGACTATTGCTATACTATATATATATATTGTTATACTACGACCTCTTGTACATGCCCATGACTATTGCTATACTATATATATATATATATATATATTGTTATACTACGACCTCTTGTACATGCCCATGACTATTGCTATACTATATATATATTGTTATACTACGACCTCTTGTACATGCCCATGACTATTGCTATACTATATATATATATATATATATATATTGTTATACTACGACCTCTTGTACATGCCCATGACTATTGCTATACTATATATATATTGTTATACTACGACCTCTTGTACATGCCCATGACTATTGCTATACTATATATATATATATATATATATATTGTTATACTACGACCTCTTGTGCCCATGACTATTGCTATACTATATATATGTTATACTACGACCTCTTGTGCCCATGACTATTGCTATACTATATATATGTTATACTACGACCTCTTGTGCCCATGACTATTGCTATACTATATATATGTTATACTACGACCTCTTGTGCCCATGACTATTGCTATACTATATATATGTTATACTACGACCTCTTGTGCCCATTACTATTGCACTACACTTCATTCATACACTAGTACACTTTTTTTTTTCTCCATTGCTCTGCAAGAACTTGGAGCTGTATTTCATGTCATGAAAAAGTGCTATACAAATAAAGTGTTATTATTATCTTATTATTATCATTATATATTTACTCATAAACAATGAACATATAAACAATGAGCTAAACTAAATATTCATTTGAATCAACTATATTCTAATGCTGACCTATGGAAATGACAATGATATTTGACGGAACAAATGATCCACCTTGAGCAGAAGGGAGTTCCAACCTCTAGTCTATTATGGCAGGCCAGTCTGGTGCATCTCAGAGGCAGGACAGGTTACAGGAGGAAAGGAGGCACTGGAGCAACTCAAGACAGTTTAAGCCCTTATTTTATCAGTCACATCTTGAATTAAAAAAAATAACGCACATGTTGTCGCCTGGATCAAAGACAGCTCTGCTCCAGCTCTGCTCAAGAAGGGCGCGACAACGCAAGCGTAAAAAAAGGCTAAACAGAATCCAGGTCTGGTGAGTCGCTGGCGTGTGCACGGAACGAGCACGCGCACGACACGTTCACAAGCTGAGCTTGTTGCGAACGCAGTGAGCCACTTACTATGACAGCAAGGGCTGAATGTCTGTGTGTGTGTCTGTGTGTCTGTGTGTGTGTCTGTCCCACTGTTACACCACCCGCCCGCCACCAGAGGGCGCAGCTGTAGCACGCACACACAACCACACACACACAAGCTGCGTTCGCTTCACGCGTTTGCGCGTCTTACTTGTAGATCAGCTATGTTCGGTGGCGCAACCCAGCACTCTTTAGCTATAGTGGAGATGCGGTGTGTACGACATGGATTTCTAAACAAATTTGTTCAACGCAAAATACTGTGTTCAAGTTCACGGAGACTTCTGAAAAAAAGCAATTCTCCTGAATGCTGCCTTCCGGCATGGCAGAGGAGGGCATTTGCATTTCTTTCACCATGTAGTAAATGCTGTATTCGTGGTCTGGAGAGGGCTTAAACTCTCCGAGTTGCTCCAAGCGCCTCCTTGTCTCCTTCAAATGATCCATCTTGTTGCTATTGTGCTTGCCTAGAGTGCTGTCCCTGAACGGGACAGCTCTTGCTCAAACTTGCAAAGTCTATATGCTCTCTTGCCCCATTCTTTGGTGGTTTGATTGGCGCGGTCGAGGTCGGCGAAGAGCAGTCTGTCTCCCGTGGAAATTTATGTCTGCGCGATAAAGTATTGAAAACGCCGAAAGCTTCACCGAACCGTCTGAGCATGCAGGACCTTTCCGACTGATCCGGGCGACCGCCCATGGCAATTAATTCTCTGCTTTCAGCGCTATCAAGAAAAGAGCTATGATGGCCTCCAGCCACCCACTACTCCTACACAATTTATACACCGCTGGCCTCTAAAATGGACGGTTTAATATCAAGGACTGCCATAACTCTTGGTAAGAGAAGAGTCCATTTGGAACCCTCTTACAAAGAACCCTGAACCCCTGAGGCCTGGACCCCACTTGAGAACCACTTATTTACACAAACGGATGTACAGTACGTCATGTATGTTTTACAAAGCGTATTTTTATATACAGTATAAAGAATAATCCTTCTCATTTCGGGCTGCTTGTATTCGCAACCTTATTCTTTCGGTCATGACCCACACTTCAGTGCTCGGTATAGACAGAGAGCTTTGCCTTCTGGCTCAGCTCTTCTTTTTGTCCCAGCAGTGCGAGTGAAATACTGCCCCCGCCGCTCCCATTCTGGAGCAGCAGCTAGCATTCTGGAACATTCCACATTCAACAACATGACTCACATTTTGACGAAGGGGTCGGAGTAGCCGTTGGAGTCCATGGCGGCCAGATGAGCGCAGCGTATGATTCCCACGATGAGGCTGCTCTTCTCTGGGTTGTAGCACAGTGACACTAGGATACGGCCGCGCTGCGTGACAGGGGCGAGAGACATTACAGTTACACCATGACGGGGGCAGAGAGAGACAGCGTCACTATTACAGTTACATCCTTGACGTTTCGTGCACACGCCCGCGACTCACCAGACCTGGATTCTGTTTAGCTTTTATTTTTACGCTTGTGTTGTCGCTCCCCTCTTGAGCAGACCTGGAGCAGAGCTGTCTTTGATCCAGGCGACAACGTGTGCGTTAATCGATGCCCATTTACACCATCACGCTGCATGATGGGGGCAGAGACCAGGCACGTGCACACAGACATCAAAGGGGGCTTCAGCAGCCCCTGTCAGTAAAACAACTGCCCTCTCCAGACCATGAATGAAGTATTTACTATGGTGAATCCTTTCCATGCCATACCCAAGAATAGTTTTTTTCTGAACTCTCCAGATCTTGAACGCAGCATTTTGAAAGAAGAATTCTGAAAGAATTTGTTTAGAAATCCATGTCATCTCCAGTAGCCAAACGAGTGCAGGGTCGCGCCTGGAAAATAGCAGATCTACAAGCTCTCAACGCGTAGCACTGTGACACGTTGAGAGCTTGTAGATCGGCTATTTTCTTCCAAAAGTGCCCTCCTACGGAATTTCCGCCCCTGGCCACAAAAATAGCGGGTCTACAAGCTCACAATGTGTACAGTACAGCACCTCTCAGTTCAGACGGGTCTGATTTTTCTATTATCAACACAGGGCATTAACAATATATATATATGCTGTATATATACTGTATATATTTATTACTCCTGTGGTTATCAAATACAACACTTACACACACAGTTTGTGTTTTATTAATTTTGTTTGTTCCGTTTCAATAAGAAATAAAAGGATGCAACGGATACATAATTGATGAACACGACTCGGAGACCTATAATTAGACAATCTATGGTGCAGGGCCGGGGCGCATGCAGCAGAACGCAGCCAGCCAGTCTCCTGGGCATTATCTGGGCACAAAGTGCGGGGCACACCACCACACAAAGGGGCTGAATGAGTCAGACGTGGCATGAATTACACCCGTCAGAGCATAATAGTCTCTGATTCCCTTCAAGAGTCGGTTGTGTTCCTTCGCTCAGAGTGCATTGTTATTTAGCTAAGTTAGAGGTGGCGCAATGACGCAAACACTGTAGTTGCTGAGGAAAAAAAGGACGATTCCGTGGCAGTGGTTTTCAACCCTTTTAACGTCAAGGTCCATCATTTATTCAGCATTTGAGCCTCTCAGACCCAAAACTGTGAGTATTTTGTTGTCGTTGGATACGATTTAGTCTACAATTCCATGCCTTCCATGGCAAACGATCAAAATAACAATATTTATTCTACATTCTCTAATTGTGTAGACTTCTTGTAAATTAAGTAATGTAGATCTATGTTTAACCAGTCTACAGAAGTGAACATTTCAAGCCTGTTTTCTCAACTCGCTGTTTTCTGCAAGACACTACTCTATAAGCCATATCTCCAGTACTGGTGGGTCAAAATGAACAACCAATATGTCAATTGAAGCTATGATTCCCTGCTTTCACAAACAAGAAAAATATATTTTCTACTTCTACAGTTCCTTAATCCGATGCACCTGTCCCCCGTAGGTGACTTATTTTTCTTCAAAGGCTACTTATACTGAAATAAATGCATCTCTAATGCGTCTCCCTTTCTCGCGACCTCTCTCTGTGTACCAGCACATGTAGCTTACTTATACTGAAATAAATGCATCTCTAATGCGTCTCCCGTTCTCGCCATGCACCTCTCTCTGTCTGTGTAACAGCACAAGTAGCTGAGCTCTGAGCGTAAACTCAATAAGGAAGATCTCTCTCTCTCTCTCGCACTCACCTCATCTTTATTGCATGAGGATGCTTCAAACAAACATCCTGTCGTTCAGGGGTGAAGTGGGAACAATTCTAGCCAATCTGCTGTCAGCCAATCAGGTCGACTGTGAACTGCCTTTTAGACATTTAAATACCGCTGACACTAAATCCAAATAATGCGCTCTCTATAAGGATACATCTGCACTGGAGTGAAATAACCACTTAACCCATTTTTGAGCGGTGCCTCCACACTCACTCCAGAGGGCCACTATAGTTCCACACTCACTCCAGAGGGCCACTATAGTTCCACACTCACTCCAGTGGGCCACTATAGTTCCACACTCACTCCAGAGGGCCACTATAGTTCCACACTCACTTCAGAGGGCTACTATAGTTCCACACTCACTCCAGAGGGCCACTATAGTTCCACACTCCCTTTCTCACGACCTCTCTCTGTGTACCAGCACATGTAGCTTACTTATACTGAAATAAATGCATCTCTAATGCGTCTCCCTTTCTCGCCATGCACCTCTCTCTGTCTGTGTAACAGCACAAGTAGCTGAGCTCTGAGCGTAAACTCAATAAGGAAGATCTCTCTCTCTCTCGCACTCACCTCATCTTTATTGCATGAGGATGCTTCAAACAAACATCCTGTCGTTCAGGGGTGAAGTGGGAACAATTCTAGCCAATCTGCTGTCAGCCAATCAGGTCGACAGTGAACTGCCTTTTAGACATTTAAATACCGCTGACACTAAATCCAAATAATGCGCTCTCTATAAGGATACATCTGCACTGGAGTGAAATAACCACCCATTTTTGAGCGGTGCCTCCACACTTACTCCAGAGGGCCACTATAGTTCCACACTCACTCCAGAGGGCCACTATAGTTCCACACTCACTCCAGAGGGCTACTATAGTTCCACACTCACTCCAGAGGGCCACTATAGTTCCACACTCACTCAAGAGGGCCACTATAGTTCCACACTCACTCCAGAGGGACACTATAGTTCCACACTCACTCCAGAGGGCCACTATAGTTCCACACTCACTCCAGAGGGCTACTATAGTTCCACACTCACTCCAGAGGGCCACTATAGTTCCACACTCACTCCAGAGGGCCACTATATTCCACATGCACTCACTCCAGAGGGCTACTATAGTTCCACACTCACTCCAGAGGGCCACTATAGTTACACACTCACTCCAGAGGGCCACTATAGTTCCACACTCACTCACTATAGTTCCACGCTCACTCCAGAGGGCCACATTGCATATATCAAAAATAGCAGATCTACAAGCTCAAAACGCGTTGCAGTTGTAGATCAGCTATTTTTGCTATATTTGAATTGAGATCCTGTATATTATGTTTAGCTATTTTCTAATTGGAATCCTGAAAAGTAACATTTTTAATTTCAAATGCATTTAGTTATAGTTATGTTAACTTTATGAACTAAATACAAATACATTGGACATAAAAAAGACAATAACATCTTACTAGTAATTAGCTGAAATCAATAATCATATCGAGAGAGTGTTCGTATATGAACACCTTGAATGCCCGGATGTAGTTGGAACCAGTAAATCAGTGTGCCCAGCGATTTGGAGCTACGGAGCCCATTTCAAGGTGCACAAGGTCGCCATCTTGGATGTAGCTTTTGTAGCTAGATGTAGCCAAAACACCTCAAGGTGTTAACCCGAGGCCACATTAACAGGTTCCGTACATCCGACGTGTCCACACGTCATAAGCAATCCAACCGACAGATTCAAAGGAAGTGTGTACACGTCCTAGCGCATCTTCAATGATATCAAACGAGAGAAGAATATTCTGATTTTTTTCTAATTTTTCTTTTTTTTTAGTTGGACTCCAAGGCCACCATACGCTTCGCTCTTCGTTCATGCGCCGTCCGGTCACTAATTAGTTCACCGCTGCAGAAAGAATGCCTCGTATCTCCTAATCCAGGGCGCTCTCCGTGGTTTTGATCAGATGGATATACTAAGCTCTTCATTTCTGACTTCTCACCTGCCTCTCGTTCAAAAATATGAACGCGAGGGATCATCAGCGACTTTTATCGGATTCTTAGCGAGCTATTAAAGCAAGCAAAAAAATATCTCAGTTTTTTTCCGGAACAGAGATTTACAGAGTAAAAGCGGCCATGTCTTCCCGGCACCCCAGAGCTTCTATTTTGAAGGAATCCCAGTGCTGATTGTGTTTTGAGTGATGGTGGAGGCCGCATGTGGCCAGTTGCCCACGTATGATGTAATGGAATCAATTATTTGCAAATGTCAAAACAAAAAAAATCCTTTAATTTCCACTTTAACCAGTGATGCATTAAATTAATCTAGACAGAGATGGGACACTATTATGATTCCAAAAAGGATGATGAGAAATATAAGATCCTATCAGTGCAACCGCCGCATGGAATAATTGGAAAGCTGCCCGTTTCTTTTCCCCCTGAACTTCTACTGGTTTCACTGATTTATTAAAAGTACATGTCATTCAGATGCACAGCCGGTGATTAAAATCAGATAATTAAAACCAGGCGGGGAAGGTTTGGGTGTCTATTAGAATTCCCAGAAAGATAAGAAAATTCATTAGATTTTCAGATGAGATCAAAGCAAATTACCAATGTTCCCCCCCCTCTCCCCCCCTTTGCTTCAAACAATGCTAATGGCATAATAGCTCTAATGCAGTGGGATTCAAACAGTGGTCCGTGCCCTCCAGGGACCTTGAGAGGGTTTCAGGTGGTCCCCCAGCTAAATGATGGAGAGTTGGTAACCAAATGGACCCTTGTAGATCTATAACTCTTTAGGGGGTTAAATGAAACCATATGGACCCGTATGGGTCCATTTGGTTTCATTTTACGCTCTCAAGAGTAAAATTATTGTTAAACATCTGCATTACCAATTTTACAAGAAGTCTACACAATTCGAGAATTGTTTTTTTGATCAACGTTTGCCTGTTGTCTCTGCTATGGTAGCAACATCTAACGTACAGCATGGAATTGTGGACAAATTCCTATCCAACGACAACAAAATATTCTTTAAGTTTTGGGTCTAAGAGGCTAAATGTCATCGAATGGTGGTCCGTGGCTCAAATGGGCAATAAATAATGGACCTTGACATGAAAAGGGTTGAAAACCACCGATCTAATGAAGAGTCCTACCTCTTCATTTTTGATGAATTGAACAATGTGGACCCTGTTGTAAACAAGTGTAATGCTTAATTGGGTCGTCCACTCACAGTTGACAGTCTTTGTATTGAGTTCGTGCTTAAAATGTACTGTAAATTCTACAAACTGTTAATAAAGATTTCAATCAATCAATCTTCCTCTGCTGTGGGCGCTCCCTGCTCCACAGCTTATCTAATGAAGAGTCCTACCTCTTCCTCTGCTGTGGGCGCTCCCTGCTCTAATGAAGAGTCCTACCTCTTCCTCTGCTGTGGGCGCTCCCTGCTCCCCACTTATCTAATGAAGAGCCCTACCTCTTCCTCTGCTGTGGGCGCTCCCTGCTCTAATGAAGAGTCCTACCTCTTCCTCTGCTGTGGGCGCTCCCTGCTCTAATGAAGAGCCCTACCTCTTCCTCTGCTGTGGGCGCTCCCTGCTCCCCACTTATCTAATGAAGAGTCCTACCTCTTCCTCTGCTGTGGGCGCTCCCTGCTCTAATGAAGAGCCCTACCTCTTCCTCTGCTGTGGGCGCTCCCTGCTCTAATGAAGAGCCCTACCTCTTCCTCTGCTGTGGGCGCTCCCTGCTCTAATGAAGAGCCCTACCTCTTCCTCTGCTGTGGGCGCTCCCTGCTCCCCACTTATCTAATGAAGAGTCCTACCTCTTCCTCTGCTGTGGGCGCTCCCTGCTCTAATGAAGAGTCCTACCTCTTCCTCTGCTGTGGGCGCTCCCTGCTCCACAGCTTGATTGTTGCCTTCTTTATTCTAGGAGACGGGGAGGGAGAGGGGGGGGAGAGATAGAGAGAGAGAGAGAGGGGGGGGGAGAGATAGAGAGAGAGAGAAAGAGAGAGAGAGAGAGGGAAAGAGAGAGAGACACAAACATACAAGATAAAGACAAAGAGAGGAAGAGACAGGGAGAAATGGTGACGTTTATTCCATATAAAAGGGCAACATCACATACATAGAACACACAGTATGACAGGCACGCATTCACACAGGGGTCACTCACAGGGGTCACTCACAGTCACAGGGGTCACTCACAGTCACAGGGGTCACTCACAGTCACAGGGGTCACTCACAGTCACAGGGGTCACTCACAGTCACAGGGGTCACTCACAGTCACAGGGGTCACTCACAGTCACAGGGGTCACTCACAGTCACAGGGGTCACTCACAGTCACAGGGGTCACTCACAGTCACAGGGGTCACTCACAGCAGAGCCATAGAGTAAGACAGAGTTACTACAACTCTGTTCACTTCATATAGGGCCAGTCCAATGGCGGCGGCTCTTCTACTTCTACATAGACTTCTATTGGTGAATAGTGACACCGGAAGTTTACGGAATGCATTGGAGTCCATGGGCTCACGCGAGTACATGAACCACCACGTGACCGGGCTGTTTTCTGCCCCCTCAATGTCGCAAGTCTTGTCTATACTCTACTATGGCTCTGGTGGTGGACATTTTTGTCAAAATTCAATTATTTGCTCCAAAAAGAGTGGACAATAAAATTTACGAAAAACACACGTTAGCCCTGAATGACCATAACAAGGGATTTTAACTCTGAGGGCTCCATTTTCGTCATCGCTAAACCCCTTATCCCTAAACTTCTTAGTTAAAATGGCCAGTCTACAAGCTCACAACGTGTCAATGTAGATTGGCTAGTTGAACTATTCAAAAATGTTTTTCAAAATAGTTTAAAAAGGGCAAAGAAATTAAGGGATAAGGGGTTTAGCGGTGACAAAAATGGAGCCCTCAGAGTTAACATCCCTTGTTATGGTCATTCAGGGCTATAGTGTGTTTTTCGTCAATTTTTATAAGAAGTTTAGGGATAAGGGGTTTAGCGGTGACGAAAATGGAGCTCTGAGAGTGTAACAAATGGAACCAAATGGTGGTTCCATTTGTTACACTCTCAGAGTTAAGGGGGTCCTTGCAAAAATAAAATATTAAATGATAACCACTATAGTACTGATTGTAGGCCTACTCCTAATGTGCCATGGAGTTGTAAATCAGTGTCGTACATTTTCTGAAGAAAACCTTGGAGTCTGACATTTTGAAATTGGGTCTTATCAAAATAGGAACATTATAATGGTGTGTGAAATAAAAAATCACACCAGTATGAACCAAGTGGTGCAACTCCCGTCTATTGGTTCTCTGTATCGTTCCAATTTCTTCTCTGTATCGTTTGCGTCCAGCAGGTGGCAGCCATGTCACATACTTATCTCGTTCCAATTTCGCATGCGCACACCACTCGTGCTCATGATACATGATACATGCGGACATTGCTGGATGTAGAAGTGGTTGCACCACTTAAAAATGAAAGTCTTCGAACAGACAGATTGATGACCGTGCACAATTTCAGCATGGCAATGATTGTATTGACACGCGCACATACACACAAGCGCACGCACGCACACACACACACACACACACACACACACACACACACACACACACACACACACACACACACACACACACACACACACACACACACACACACACACACACACACACACACACACACACACACACAGTGTATGTACCTGTGGTGCAATTCTCTCCAGTCCCATGTTGTATCTCTTGTTCTCCCCCTCTTTCAGTTTCTTCAAGGCCACCCGCACTTCTCCAATGAACTCATTTCGACCAAGTCTGTCCATGTCACACACACACAGTCTACATGCACGCACACGTGCACACATACAAACGCACACACACACACGTGCGCACACACACACACACACACACACACACGCACGCACACACACACACCAAGAATAGGGGGAAAAAAAGAACTGCTGAGTAAGTGCAAAGAGCCAGGTGGGCTCCATGGCATCCTGTCTAGCACTGTGAAACAGGCTTAGATGAACCCATTTAATAGGACTGAGAACAGATTCTACAAAATGTCTTCTAAATCATGACAGACGCGTTCCACACCCCCACAGGGAGTGCAGTGCCAGGTATCGAGTCGGTCGGACCCACGGTTCTCCAGAACCACCACAAAAGGCTCTGGTCAGGCTCTGCCAGTGGGCCTAATGAGGCCAACTCCTTTCACCTGACTTCACTTGCTTGAGGCTCAACCAATCAGGCTCTGCCAGTGGGCCTAATGAGGCCAACTCCTTTCACCCTGCACTGCAATCCCTGTGGGGGTGTGGAACGCGTGTGTCGAATGTGAAGTCGGTGGGTCAAACGGTTCTCGAGTTACGTGCATCACAACCGTGCACACACGTACGCACGTACGCAGAGACGTGGCACATTTATAGTAGGATTATTAAAATGTCAATGTCAGGCCTAAATGGGTTAATAGCAGCGATTCAGGGCTGGAGCCAGGCTGAACAAAATGTACATAAAGTACCCAAAGTAAAAGCACTCGTTGTGCAGAATGTAGCCTACTTATAGTTCTTTCCACACCTCGCAATAGGAGAGAAATCCTCTGCAACCCGAAAGAAATGGAACAAACGTTGTGAAATGCAACACATCCCAAACATCACAGATCCTCAAAGCATCATCCCTATTCTGGGTAAGACCCAAAAATAGCCGGCAATGTGTTAAAATATCAGATCTACAAGTTGTGAGCTTGTAGATAATATCGGCCAATTTCTGCGAAGAGATTTGGTGTAGAAGGAAAAAGGAGATGTTTGAGAACCCCACTTCTCAGAGTGGGGTCCCGGGGACCCCCAGGGGTCCTTGAGGGAGTCCCAGGGGGTCCCCAGCCAAATGATATAGTTAGGAACCAAAATGGACCCATGCGTAACTCTGAGAGTGTACAAATGGAAAGCAAATGGACCTGTTACCCGTGACCCTCAGAGTTACTTAGCAGTGATTTTACTACATAAATTGTATGCCATTAAATGGGGGTCCGTGTAGACTAATGCATGTCAAACTGGGGGGGTCCTTGAAATTAAATGGGTTGAGAATCACTGCTAGAGCCGTAAAATTCTTCAACGTGTTTTTCCAAGTCAAGGACCCCTTAGCTGAGAGAGAGAGCTGAAGCAGTACATATTCTCCCGTACCACCTGTTGAGAGCACCCCTGGTTTAAGCGCTTAAGCGCTTAATACATTTATTACCATAACTGCACGTGATATTTCTAACAGCATCGCAGCTGCAGAAATAAGCCTGCACACATTTTAGGTCATTACGTATTCCCGCTCTGTATTAAGTGCAACCACAAACCAGGTAAGACGGGTCAGCTGCTAACTTGGAGTTAAAGTGGGAGCAAGCATTCCCCAATCGCTTGAGACGCATGAGAAATAATAATGTGTCAGTATCGACCCTTCACTTTCAATCAGCATTGCCAGACGGACTGATTTAATGCCGAACACAAAATGTGGGGTAAATGCCATTTGGAGGTTTTGGAGGTTACATTCACCGGGCAATCATTCATAAATATTACAGCTTTCCATGGCAGACCATGTGACTTGGCAGGATGCCCTCTTGCATGGGCAGCGGCTGCTCTCTCGCTCTCTCTCTCTCTCTCCATCACCTGTTGGGCTGTGCCCAGACCGTCACTGCACAGTTGTTGTCACTTGTTTTTTGATACCCCATTTCTGTCCCCCCCCCTCATATGTCTCATTAACTCTTTGTTTTTTTGATGTCCAGCTTTGAGGGTTTGTGTAAACACAAACATTGACCTAATTTCCCAAGACAAACATTGACCTAATTTCCCAAGACAAACATTGACCTAAGTTCCCAAGACAAACATTGACCTAAGTTCCCAAGACAAACATTGACCTAAGTTCCCAAGACAAACATTGAATGCCATTGACAATGAATGTCCAGCTTTGAGAGAGCGCCCCTCACTTCACACGGGTGTGATTTCAGGTACAAGGGGTGGTACAGGGCTACTAACATCCCCCAAATGGAACTTCCGTGTCTTAAATCTCTCTCACCTTTCTCTGTCCACATGTGAATTTCATGCTATCTCAATATCACAGCCAGTCACCCTCATCCTCATTGTGCTCTATCGCCCCCCAGGAACTCTCGGGAACTTCCTGGAAGAACTAGACTCTCTGATCAGCTCGTTTCTGGAAGATGGCACCCCTCTGATTCTACTGGGTGTCATGTCCACCGGCTCCCTGGCTATCTGAAACTCTCAGATCTGAACGAACACCTCTAAGGGCAGCCGAAAGAAAGTGGCACAAGACAAAGCTACCAGATGACCTTTCCCACTTTCACTCACTCGTCTCTGCCTTCGCCCACTCACTAACCACTGCTAAAACCTCTTTCTACCACACCAAAATCCAATCCTGTACTTCTAACCCAAGGAAGCTCTTCTCCACTTTCTCCTTAAACCCCCTCCCCCCACTCAACCTTCATCCCTCACTGCTGATGTTTTTGTCAACTACTTCGAGAAGAAGGTTGATGATATCAGCAGCTCCTTTCCTCCCCTCCCACATAAAGTGGCATCTGACTCAACCAACACTAACCCCAACATACCATGCATGTCCTCCTTCTCTCCTCTTTCCCCAGACGAGGTTCTACAACTAGTAACATCCTCTAGACCTACCACTTGTCCTCTTGACCCTCCAATCTTCCAGACCATCGCACCTGATCTGCTCCCCTTCATCACCTCCATCATCAACACCTCAGTAACCTCAGGCTGCGTCCCATCTGCCCTCAAGTCAGCCAGAGTAACACCACTCCTCAAGAAACCAACCCTTGACCCCTCAGATGTCAAGAACTACAGACCGGTATCACTCCTTTCATTTATTTCTAAAACCATTGAACGTGCTGTCTCCAACCAGCTCTCTCTCCATCTCTCACAGAACATTCTGCTGGATCCCAACCAGTCCGGATTCAAGAAGGCCCACTCCACAGAAACTGCCCTGCTGGCAGTCGCAGAAGCACTACATGCTGCCCAAGCTGCTTCCCACTCTGCAGTACTGATTCTCCTAGACCTATCGGCAGCATTTGACACAGTGAACCACCAGCTGCTCCTAGACACCCTAGCGGATCTAGGCATCGGTGGAACGGCACTAAAGTGGTTCTCCTCCTACCTCACCGACCGGACCTACCAGGTTTCCTGGAAAGGTCTGTTATCATCCCCCCGAACCCTCCAAACTGGGGTCCCACAGGGATCTGTATTTGGTCCTCTCCTTTTCTCACTGTACACTAAATCCCTTGGCACTATCATCTCTGCTCACAATATATCCTATCACTGCTACGCCGATGACACACAACTGTTTCTATCCTTCCCCCCCTCTGCCACTCAGGTGGAAGAGCGCATCACTGCATGCCTGGCTGACATCTCACAGTGGATGTCCTCCAATCACCTCAAGCTGAACCCAGACAAGACTGAGCTTCTCTTCTTCCCAGCTAAGTCCTGCCCTATGCGGGAGCTAACTATCTCCGTAGACAACGCCCTGGTAACGTCTGTCCCAACAGCCAGGAACCTCGGTGTTGTCCTGGACAGTCAGCTCTCGTTCAAAGCTCACATCACAGCTGTCACTCGATCCTGTAGGTTCACACTATAACATATAGTTATTAGACTGTTCCTCACCCAGGAATCAGCCCAGCTCCTAATCCAGACAACAGTCTTGTCAAAACTCGACTATTGTAACTCCCTCCTTACTGGCCTACCAGCATGTGCACTTAAGCCTCTCCAGCTGATCCAAAAAGCCGCAGCTCGCTTGGTCTTCAACCAGCCAAGATTCTCACATGTCTCCCCACTGCTCCGCTCCCTCCAATGGCTCCCGGTCGCTGCCCGCACAGAATACAAAACTCTGATGCTGGCATTCAAAGCAACCAAAGGTATGGCTCCCCCATATCTTGCAAGTATGATTGAACCCTACAAACCCTCCCGCTCACTCAGATCAGCCAACGCAGGGAAGCTGGAAGTACCCTCACTAAAAACGCCAGGACAACGCTCCACACGTCCCAAACTCTTCTCCCTTCTGGCTCCAAAACTGTGGAATGCACTTCCCATTGCAGTCAGAACTGCAGCATCACTCCCAATCTCCCGCCGTAGTCTGAAAACCCACCTTTTCAGACTCCATCATGGCCCATAGCACTTACCCTACCCCCTTAGATAGCATTTCTGTAGACTTAGATAGCATTTGATACAGACTTATAGTATGTTATGTAGATAGCACTATAATTGCATTGTATATAGTCATAGCACGCCATAGTACATAATTGTATAACATAGTAGTATATATATATAGTTTATATGTATAGTCTCATAATATAGATATTCCACTGTTACTTTCTTAGCATGTTTCATGATAAATGCTTTTTTGTGATGTATTCCCATGCTTTTTGTTCTTGCTTAATGTAAATCGCTCTGGATTAAGAGCGTCTGCTAAATGCCTAAATTGTAAATCTTTGTATTCACACACACAGGCTTGCGCACACACACACACACACACACACACACACACACACACACACACACACACACACACACACACACACACACACACACACACACACACACACACACACACACACACACACACACACACACACACACACACACACACACACACACACAGTCCTATCTCGGTCCGCTCCTCTGACATTTGCCGTTTGACACGTTGGCTCCAGCCTGTTCCTCCTCATAACTGATGGGATGTGTCTCTGGCAGTCTCAGAATAACTCACTGTGATTTATACTCTCGCCCAATGCTTCACGTCAGTGGTTCCCAAAGTGGGGTCCGGGGACCCCCAGGGGTCCTTGAGGGAGTTCCAGGGGGTCTCCAGCTAAATGATAGTTAGGAACCAAATGGACCCATATGGGTCTGTAACTCAGTGTACAAATGGAACCAAATGGACCCATATGGGTCTGTAACTCAGTGTACAAATGGAACCAAATGGACCCATATGGGTCTGTAACTCAGTGTACAAATGGAACCAAATGGCCGCATTAGGGTCCATTTAGTCTGATTTTACAATATAAATTGAGAGTCCCAGAGATAGAAATTCCATTAAATGGGGGTCCGTAGATTAATATGCATGTCAAACTGGGGGTCCTTGAAATTAAACGGGTTGAGAATCATTGCTAGAGCTGTACAAATGTTCTCTTATGGGGGTCCCTGGCATATATTTTCAAATGTTGGGTCCGCGGGCTAATTAGTGTCAATTTGGGGGTCCTTGAAGAAGTTGGGAACCACTGCTTTACATCAGAGCTTTGCATTCACTCATGGTCCAATGCAGTGTTGATTTTGACAGCATTTTATTTTATTAGTCATAGTCACTCTTTTAGTCACTCTTTTACATCTACAAGCTCTATGTGCTTGTAGATCGGCTATTTTCACCAAACAACCAATCGTAAAATGACTTATACTGGATATCATGTCCATTAGTCCCTTCCTAACATTTTAGTCTAGTTTTTATTTGTTGAGGAAATTGTCAATCAAATTAGTCCTAGTTTTAGTCATCATGGCTTAGTTTCCATTTAGTTTTCGTTAAGGTAGTCGACGGACATTTTTTGTCATAGTCCAACGACATGCTGTTTGCAGAAACAACCTACAATGGGGATCTACTGCAACGGCTGTGATACACCGCCATCAGATAACATCATCCAAAACACTTCTGGGCATTTCAGCATTCAAGCAGCATGCATTACATGTATTATTCCTTGTTTGCCATTTGTAAAATCGATAAAAAATAACGTAATCATTAATGTCTTCAAAGCTGTATAATCACCTCTAAACCACACACTAATTATACAGGTCTATATTTCATCAACTGGACACTAAACATCGCAACACAACCTGTTGTGAGCTTGTAGATACGTTATTTTTTGGTGCAGATAGAAGGCTGGCACCATTACTTCAACGACCCCACTCCAGATAAGCTGTAGAAGACAGATGAATGTTGATTTGGTATATAAATTATGTAATTATGTTGAACTGTCGGGACCCCCAAAATAATCCTATTTGAACTGTTGACAGGTTGAGAACCACTAGACCAGGTGAAGCATGTACTGTAACATACTTCTTTAACTGAGTGGTATTCCATTTGAAATTATTATGAAGACAAAATCTATGACTAAAAAGTAACATTTAAAAGGACATTTATCAGTCTTACAAGGATATACTAAATAGTTTCCGTCATCAGTTCTCGCAGTACCTTTGGGGTACACACACACTGTTAAGTGTTTCCTGTTTTTGTACAAGGGAGTCATCTCTGCTCAACGATGAAACCACTAAAACTACCCCACTTCAAAGACTCCACCTCAACTCCAGTAAACTACCCCACTTCAAAGACTCCACCTCAACTCCAGTAAACTACCCCACTTCAAAGACTCCACCTCAACTCCAGTAAACTACCCCACTTCAAAGACTCCACCTCAACTCCAGTAAACTACCCCACTTCAAAGACTCCACCTCAACTCCAGTAAACTACCCCACTTCAAAGACTCCACCTCAACTCCAGTAAACTACCCCACTTCAAAGACTCCACCTCAACTCCAGTAAACTACCCCACTTCAAAGACTCCACCTCAACTCCAGTAAACTACCCCACTTCAAAGACTCCACCTCAACTCCAGTAAACTACCCCACTTCAAAGACTCCACCTCAACTCCAGTAAACTACCCCACTTCAAAGACTCCATCTCAACTCCAGTGGTGGGGACAAAGTACTCAAAAGTATCAATACAGCATTGTCGAACTGCATGTATTTACTTGAGTAAATGTACTTAGTTACTTTCCAGCACTGTCAATATTTGCATCCAGTGCCATCACATGTTCACCTTACATATACACCCAATCAAAGTTTTTCCACTATATCTCTCCTCCAAACACTGGTAGAGCGAGAGATAGAGTTGAGTCTATTATACGCAGCACCCGATAGATGGAGTGATAGAACGAGAGAGAGACAGAGACAGAGAGAGAGAGAGAGAGAGAGAGAGACAGAGACACAACCTTTACCGTTGTTATCTTTCTTGCCACATCATATATACGACTCATCAAAAACACCTGCACCTCTCTCTTTGATCTCTATATCCCGGTCTGATAATAATAATAGCCCTATTCTATTCTACTTTGATCGTATTAGGACGGTGTCACATTCGCAAAGAGTC
>NC_139702.1:43230631-43253131 GCF_964188405.1 Protomyctophum parallelum
CACAGATATTTCCAAAACGACTATACTTTATCTATTGAAAAATAGCAGATCTACAAGCTCGTAGGTCGTAGGAGCTTGTAGGTCTGCTATTTTTGAAAAATCCTGAAATGTGGCACAAATCTTTGAATATACATTCTTTCAGAGTGAATGTTTTCAACTAGAATCTTTGCTTCTGGAGGGGGTCCCTGGAACAACATATTTTCAGATGGGGGGTCGGCGGCATAATACATATATTTTTGGGGGTCCTTGACAGGAAATTGTTTGAGAACGACTGACATAGAAACATAGGTTTTTCAGAAAACTTTCAGACATTTTGAAGAATCGGCCTCAGGTCTAAATGCGTTAAAGGAGAATTCCATGCTAGAAGGCTTTCTTACCTTTCTTTGTAGTTGTTACGTTCCCAGACTCCCCACCAAAGAGGTCCAGGTGTTATTTTGTGCAAAAGCGCATTATTGGCTATTTCCCCTACCATAAGCCCTCAATTAATTGAATTGCATTGAATTGGGCATTGGGGTGTTTTGTCTAATTCACTTATTTACATCGCTCAAAAAAAACATTTGTATCCTCTCTTCATAATGTAAGTATTATCCCAAGTGGCACACTTTACTACTTGTTTCGATGGAAATAAGCGAATTAACACAAAAACTCAACCCCCATTGAGGGCTTAAATTGCACAAAATAACACCTGGACCTCTTTGGTGTGGACGTAACAACTACAAATAAAGGTAAGAAAGCCTTCTAGCATGGAATTCTGCAGAGGCAGAGGATGCAGACCCTACCCATCCATCCATCTTTCCTGTAGTCTATACTGGCAATGAATGTCATGAAACTTCACACACATTCATGCTCCCTGGACAACGCGGCAACACTAATGAAATCACTGTGGAATTGCGATATGCAATAAATACTGTATGACCCTTAAAGGAGTAGCCTATACAAACAAAAGCCTGTAGATGTTAAAGATGGAGTGACGTGATTTTCCCCACCCTAAACATGATCATCAGGTATTGTTATTATATAAGGAGGGAGATTATTATTATTCTTTTTTAAGTGTACAGTATTTGTTAAAATGGCATTTGTATGTGGACACGCCCACCATGCAGTTCATTAAGTATGCCTGGCTTGCCGGGTGGGTGGTGATGGTTAGTGATACACCTGAACTGAAGCCAGTGCCACACCCACAGCTGTTGATAAAGAGGGGGGTGAGGGTCTGGGGGTCTTAGGGGAGGTGATGATATTGTGATGTCACTATATCACAGTTTTTTTCATTGGCACGTTTGACTGTCAAGGTTTCAGTCTGCAGGAAGAAACCCTAAATACAAAGGGAAGACATCATTGCACATAACAACCACACCGAGGGGTCTAATGAAGTACTGTCACCTCATAAACGCATGAAAAACTGGAAGAAATACAAAAATCATGGCACTCCATCTTATCCTCTTATCCAAGCCATGTTTGCTGGTCTAGCGCCTGCAATGCCGTTTTGCCGAAGACCTGCATGTTTTTTATTAATGCAATCGATTTGTTTAGTTTTTCTCTCTAGCACAGCACAGTTTGCACTGCAGTACAGCAGCATTTTGTATTGAATAGACCCCACGCCTGTACTGTACGTGCATGGCAATTCCGATTAAACACTGCATTCTTTCTTCCTGCCTTTGTGTCCTCCTGTGGAAGTCTTTGCTTTAAAGCACCACTATATAATTCTACATCGACTGTCTGAGCCTTCGGGCAGTTTGATCCACGGGGAGGCTTGACATCTCACTAACCAACACCGACCAAAAGGTAGAACTCCCCCCTTCTATCCCCTGCTGGGCAGCAGTGGAGCGAGATGCAGAAGGGCATTAGCTAGTGGGTAAACATCTCCCCGGGGATCTCCCCCCTCGAGGTAAAACACCTCCCCAGAGTTCTCCCCTCCTGCGTGTGTGTGTGTGTGTGTTCTCCATTCTCCTCTGTTGTACTTTGTGGTTTAAAGAGAACCATGTTTATTGGTATAATAAGGATACTTTTAGTTTGGTGGTCATGTTCTCTGATCACATGCTGATGTCCTGATAGGATAGCTTTCTTTCTTCGGCTAGGGTGACCGTAATAATATGTCCCCCTTTTGTGTGACAGTCCCTCATTTCCAAGACTCTTTAAGGTGTCCCACAAATCGAGACACTGAAGTCCCACATTGTGACATGGCAGGCATTAGTGTTCAAATGCCCCTATAGACAGGGCTCCATTTTCGTCACCGCTAAACCCCTTATCCCTAACCTTTTTGCCTTTTTTCACTATTTTGAAAAACATTTTTGAATAGTTCAACTAGTCTACATTGACACGTTGTGAGCTTGTAGACTGGCCATTTTAACTATTCAAAAAAAGGCAAAGAAGTTTAGGGATAAGGGGTTTAGCGCTGACGAAAATGGAGCCCTTTAGTCCCCATGGCCTTCTGTTGTACAGCACTCTCGTCTCTTTACCAGCATACTACATACTGTGAATACAATATTTGTATTCACAGTATGTGAATACATACGTCCCCCCCCTCCCCCCGTCCCACTTGTCCCACACAAGCGATACCTCAAATGAACAGTTTGGATCTGCATGGTCACCCTATTCTTCAACGGCTTCTTGCAGAAAGATGGGGAGGGGATGCTCCCTATACCACTCCCCTACTGGGTGGGGCTTTTCTGTTTTTTTTTAACCCATTTAAGACTTGAGAACTGATTCTACAAATGTCTTCTAAATCATGACCGTTTTCTGAAAAATCACACCGGTGTGAAGTGACTGGTGCAACTCTGTGTGGCGGTCCCTGGAACTTCCAGACCCACAGGTTGAGAAATGACAGAGTTACTGTGTGGGGGTCCCCGGGGTGTGTGTGTGTGTGTGTGTGTGTGTGTAAAAACCTCAGTGGTTCTCAACCTTTTTCATGTCAAGGACCCCCAGAATTATCATGCATTTGGCTGCAGATTTAAATCTTATAGTGTTCCACAGCCGATATGGGGTCGACGGCCAAATACAATATAATTTCAGGGGTCCTTGACATGAAATAGTTTGAGCACCACAGACCTAGGGTTTTTTCAATAAACTGTCAGGATTTGGAAGACATTTTTTGTAGAATCTGGTCTCTGCAGGTCTAAAATGAGTTAACACTCCATTTTCTATCTCCGTTTCCCCGTCTGTTCCGTTGTTCCCCTCAGTCTTTCTTGGCCACTGTCTGTATAGTTTCCTCAATTCTCACCTCTCTGTCACTTGGCATCATTCACACTTTCCCTCCTCTCGCGCCCTCTCGCTCTCTCTGCGATTCTTATCGGCATCAGTCAGTCAGTCTTCTCTCTCTCTGTCTCCCTATTTTTGTCACTGTCTGCTTTTCCGTCTGTATTTCTACGTCTCTCTCTCTCACTGTTCCTCTGTCTCTCTCTCTTGACTCCATACCTCTCTGATCCTCCCCCTTTTTAGCTCCTCCGAGCCTCCGTGCCAACATGTCTTCAGGGCTGTCTCCTTTCTCCTTGGATAGAGGTCAGGTGGGCTTCCTCATGGTGTGAGGGGCCGCAGATACTTTCCTAGCGTGTGTGTGCGTGTGTGTACCCACACACACATATGACACAAGAGAATGTATATTACATTCAATGTGTCAATGTGTCAATGCTTATAGAACCTGCATGTACAGTATTATGCAATGATGCAAAGAAGCCTTTTGGCATGCGTTCAGAAGTGGGGCATTCATTAATTCATTCTCTCCATGCATGCAGCCTGGATGCAGTCAGTGTCCTTGACATGCATTCCGAATGACAAACACCTGACCGCCTGTCTGTATCTGTATATCTGTGTGCATGTATCCGTTACAAGAGGATTAGATGTGTGTACGCATGCGCGTTTGCTCGCAAATCCAGCTGTACGACAAGTGCAACAAGAGTGTCCAAACTGCCTGCGTTTGGAGTTTGTTTCCCCGAAGACACTTCTGCACAATGACGTCCGACTCTAATGCTGCTAATCTCTGAGCAAACGGGAGCATTCTGGAACCCAGTGGGCCACGGAGGAAAAACAAACACTCCCTCTCTCTCTGAATCCTCTTTCACTGACAATCAGGATGGGTGGTGATGTAACCGCAGTGGTCCCCAACCGTTTCATAAACTACCACCTCAGAAAATATGTGTACCACATTTTAACAAATACTGTACACTTTTTGAGTGGCGCAACCACTCCAATAATAAACAGCTGTGTGTGTCCCTATGTGTTCCTGGGTCTGAGCACGGCAATAGCATATTATCACCACCAAGTGTCACTGTTGTGCAGCCTAACACACACACACACACACACACACACACACACACACACACACACACACACACGCGCGTGTGGACACATTTTTGACCTCAGCGACTCTGCAGAGTCTCTGCGGGCTATAGCTGGCTGGCCAACAGCTCAGCAGCGAGTCACCACAGGCCTCCACCCGCTAACCAAGCAATATCTTTGGCCCGCCATCGCCTGCAGGCTGCGATAATGCATTAACTGGGAAACATCCACTGGGGAGGCATGGACAGTTATTGGCATTAGCGCCAGCGATTTGGAGGAGTCATGAATAGTTTGTTCCCCTGCATAATGAAGCCATCATTTGGCGGTGCTGGGGATTGGGCGATAGTTGAGCCGCGCGGCATTAGCCCATTTAGACCTGAGTGAGGAACGCATCTGTGTCACCTCATAGCTTTTAACCACTTTAACCATTATTTTAAAACTTTTAGCTGTTGAAAAATGGCAGATCTACAAGCTCGTAGCGCGGCACTCTGTGCCGCAGTACGAGCTTGTAGATCTACTATTTTAGAAGAATCGTGAAAACGTGTGCAAATCTTTGAATACTCTTTCACAGCAAACGTTTTTAACTCAAATCTTTGCTTCAGGGTGGGGTGGGAGTGGGGTCCCTGGAACAACATATTTTCAGATGGGGGGTCGGAGGCCATGCAATTACATATCATTTTTTGGCGGTCCTTGACATGAAATAGTTTGAGAACTGCACTGACATATAGAAAAATAATATAATAGAAGACATTTCTGTTGTAGAGTCTGTTGTCAGGTCTTCTTAACGGATCAGGGAAATGAATATCCTACCTGAGTGTTTTGGTGGTCATGTCGATGGCCGTGATGCCGTGGTACACCAGCGTCTCGTTCCACACCGGGTTCAGCGTGTTCTTCAAGGTCTTTGTGCGTAACTTGTTTGCCTGGAAGTGGAAGAAGAAGAAGAAGAATGGACATCAGAATCAATCTTTATTATTGTCACATCACATTACAAGTAAGGTGGGTGAGAAGCTGGCTCATCATTGCAGTAAAAGAAAAAGACTGCAAGTAGAGCGTACACAGCTTACGTCGGCGCTGCCAGCAGCTTTCTGGCAACTCGAAGAGAAAATAAGTCAAAACCATGGAGAGCTCCGTAGATTTAGAGTTATTCAGCTTTTTAGTCAGCCTGCATACAAGAAGTTAACGGAACCGGTCTAGGATCGCTGAAGAAGCAAAAAAATAAAATAATAATACAGCGATCCCGTTTGATATCAATAATAAAGCTTATATGACGGAGCGTTCTGCCAGGAGCAGTTGGCGGTTGGATTTTAATTGGCGGAACGTTCCGTCATGAGTTTTTGATGGAATGGAGGGAAAACACATTTATTTATCCCCCTTCACCCAGCTCAGGAAGTCACAGACATCTGCCACCTAGTTTTTTCGGGGGAAGAGAACAGCAGGCTTTCCACACTTCACCTGTCCCTGTGCCCCCCCCCCCCCCCTCCACCTCCCTCCCATGTCACAACAACACCAGCAGCAGCAGCAGCCACCAGATGCCCTGATATCAACATCCTCCAACACAGCAGCACACCAGTCACTGTTTTAATACACGATAATAAAAATAAAAGGCCCAGGGGGCCACGCACTACTATAATAACTGTACTATAATAGCTGTACACTGCCGACGCTATTCAACACTTACTTTCCCTTATTTTACGATTCACTGAGATTTATTAAATGGGCATAATATATATAGGCTGACTCATTCTGACAGACTCTCCGTGCCTTCAGGAGTTCAGGTTGTGGTTAGTTTAGTTTGAGCATATTTTATTTCTCTCGTGCTTTTCAAATTGCAGCTCTGTGTTCTTCTCTGCGGGGCTAAATGGTGCATTTATATAGCGCTTTTATACACAGCCACTTTACAATGATTGTGCATTATTCACACGTACGTACGTACGCAGTGCCGCGTGCGCGCGCACACACACACACACACACACACACACACACACACACACACACACACACACACACACACACACACACACACACACACACACACACACACACACACACACACACACACACACACACACACACACACACACACACACACACACACACACACACACACACACACACTCTGATGGCGGTGGAAACTATGCAAGGCACCATCCTGCATGTCGGGAGTCTTTCTGAAGGACCCTAACTCTGGGGGGGGAGCCCGGGATCGAACTCAGTTCCCATCCGGGCCGCTCTACCGGCCACTCTACCCCCTGAGCCACTGCTGTTAATTGACTGTTAACGCCATGATGAACACATCATGGTTTTTAATTAACACTCTGGATTTTGCGGTGTGTTCGCTCCTCCAGCAAACTAGTCAATTCGAGTGTGAAAACTTCTAGTGCTTTTCAACATATAATTAGCCTCCCCTTCCCCGCCTCTCGTCTCTCTCAATGTCGTGTGTCTCGTGGGCGAGAACGATTTTTGTGCTTTTCATTGTGTTTTGTGGCCTGCCAGGCTGTGATGGCAAACCAGTGTAATATGCTGTAGAGCACACACTGCATTCCATTGTTCTGCCATACCGTCAGCCTGTCTTCTCCTCCTCCTGAGTTCCATTCACCAGCCATGCAAACTGCACAGTCTGGCTTTCTGTTCAAGCCCTTTCAACCTGGTGTCCGTGGTGACCCGGCCGCACTGTATGTTGTGAGCTATTTCATACTTTGTTGAAAATGTCTCGCAACATCTGCGGGCGCCTGATGGACGGGGAATGAAACATGGTTGAAATAATGTGTTCCTTCCACGCACTATACGTCCAACCGGGGAAACTCCCCCCCTGCATTGAAGGAAGCATGAGGTCAGTCCGCTGCTCTCCCCAGGTTGGCGGAGGGAGTGTAGCGCCCAGGATTACATTAGATAATTGACACTGGGTGGTAGGGCATTAACCAAACGTGATTTTTGATAGTCGACTCGACTACCATCAAAATCGATTTATAGTCGATTAGTCGTGGGTAAAATATGATATTTATTCCATCCAATCAAGCATTAAAACATCGCGTTATGAAACAGCCAGCGAGCGAAGCAAAACAGAGCGGTGAATGCACTATCAATGCAGGCCGAGTGGAATAGTACTAAGAGAGTGGCGACACACTTCCTATGGGCTATAGTTCCAAACATTGGAACTATCCCATTGAGATAGAATGAGCACTTCCGCATTCCATTGTTACAGTGGGAGTCAACGCGAGTGTTGCCACTCTTACTAGATTACGCTGAATGCCGCTCTGATTGGCCGAAATTAGCTCAGCTGTTTCAAGTCAAAGTTGCAAGTCCACAATGACTCACGGATGGACGCGTTGTGAGCTTGTAGATCTGCTATTTTTTATGCACAAGACCGTTCTATGGAGCAACATAGCATGTTACGTTGTTCACAATGTTTGGAGAGTGGAGACTGGAGCAATGAACCATGCGATGTTTTTCATACAACCCTAAATGTTCAACAACAAGTTACAATCACAGTTCCTTTGGTTTTTAGAAGGAGCTACAAGCAAGGAGGAGGTTTGCTAGCTAGCAGGCTGCCAGGCTTTGAATCAGATGATCAACTACTTAACTCCATCGCGAGTCTTTTGCGGCTACGTATTAGAACTATGATCGTGCGGCATCGCTGTTTGTTTTTAATAATGCCACACGCGGCACGCAGACTTTTGTTGGATAAGCATGAAGAAACATGAAATCACGGCAAGAGCTACTGTAGTTTGACTGTCACCAAACTGGATACTATTGGGCAGAGCGAGGAGGAACTCCTGCTATACTTTACTGTACCGGACGACGACACGTCTCCAATCTAACTTGTTGAACAAACTACAGTAATAAACTCACCAATAGTAAACGTATTTACACACTGTAGTTGTCCCCATTGATCTTATGAGCCTATGAGGCATATCACATATGCTTTTCCCAAAGAAAAACTGTCTTGACTGCTGCTAGTGCCACCGCCGATACGCCGCCCACCACACCTACACGAGTCAGACGAGTGAGGGTGACGGCAAAACCCACGTACAGTAGGCTTGTATGATATGAAAACAATCAGCCAGGAATGGATTAGTACTGAAGTTGGCGAACTACCAACAAAACAACCGAGCTCACAGCTGCATGCCTGCATGTCTGCTGTAGAAAAGCAAAAAAAAAAAAAAAAAAAATCATAAAAAATATTAAAAATAATTAAAAATAATATTAGCGAATAATCGGATGTCAATTAACAGTGTCGACTAGTGTTTTGCTAGTCGACTAGTCGACTATTCGATTATTATGTTAATGCCCTACTGGGTGGAAAGAATGGGTTACAAAATCGTGGGATAAAAATTATAAAGAACTTACTGTGCTGCACTGTTGTGACAAAAAGAGAGCTGAGCCAGAACAAGCAATCTTCTTTCCTATACGGTCATGCAGTGTGGGTCATGACATGACTGAAAGAATAAGGTCGTGAATACAAGCGGCCAGAATGAGTTTTCTCAGACGGGTGGCTGACATCTCCCTTAGAGATAGGGTGAGAAGTTCAGTCACGCAAGAGAGACTCAGAGTATGGGTATGGGAGCCAGCTTAGGTGGTTCGAGCATCATAGGATGCCTCTCGAGCATCTCCCTAGGGAGGTCATCGAGGGGGCAGACCAAGGACCAGATGGGATGATTATATCTCCCAAACTGGCCTTGGAACGTCTCGGGATCCCCCAGAATGAAGTCACTAATGTTGCTCTGGAGAGGGAAGTCTGGAGCACTCTGGTGGAGCTGTTGCCCCCGCGACCCGACTACGGATAACAAGCAGTTGAAGGATGGATGGATGGACTTATGCTGTTCATGAGCAGAGTCACGACTCCCCACATCTACGGCAGCTTTCGTCGTCGTGCCATGCAAACATTCAGCCTTCACTTCTCTGACACCAACCATACTTGCACTTCCTTTGAAATGTTCCCCCATTTCAGGGTCATGTCTAATGACCTGAGCTCAAACTTCTAAACATTCTAATTCATGACAGTTTTCTGAAAAACACATGTTTCTGTATCAGTGGTGCTCAAACTACCACCCCAAACTTGTATGTAATTTGGCCACGACCCCAATAAATATTCGAAATTTGCACCGCATTTTCAAAACTGACGAATGGCGCGCTACGAGCTTGTAGATCTGCTATGTCAATAGCTAAATTATACCATAATGCTTAAAACACCAAAAGGGGTTCCCGGCTCCCGCCCAAAATGGGCTAAGTCGCGCACGCGGGTGTTTTCAGCTATATCTGTAAGGAATACAAGGGGCATGCATCCTGCAGTAGTCACTTTGAGTGGCACCACACAAAGCCACAGGAGAACATGTACAGTAGTTGTGCAACAGACCTTAACCCATTTTGGGGCGGGAACCCCTTTTGGTGTTTTAAGCATTGTGTTATGACTCTCACCTATATGGTCATGCAGGGTCATGCAGTGTGGGTCATGACATAGGATCATATATGGTCATTGGTCATGCAGTGTGGGTCATGACATAGGATCATATATGGTCATGCAGTGTGGGTCATGACATAGGATCATATATGTCGGGGCATTTATATTACTAACCCTATACCCTAAATCCCAAACCTAACCCTATAACCACAAGCACGACGCAACGGACCATCTACCCTGTGCATTTCTTTGATTACCAGACAAACAGGAATGTATTCTTTATGACGGAAATCATTAATTGCAATAATTTGTGTGTTAATCGCCAAAAAATGTAATGGTGACAGACAGCCCTACGCGTTGCTGCCCTTTTAGGTCAGCTACATTTGGCGCATCATACAACAATAAGTACTGACCCATTTAAACCGTGCCGTTTTAGACTGTATATGTATATATATATATATATATGTACTACAAGCAGCCTCACAGTGAGCTACAATTTTTGAAACATCCTTAAAGTGTTTGTAAATGCGTTGTCTTCTGGTGGGGTCGCTGGTACAACACTACACACCAGGATGCTTACACACACCAAAGTGCCGCGGGTCCACAAGGGGGAATACACTGAAGAGGGATTCTTGTAAAAGACAAGAAAGCAGACACACACACACTGAAGTGTTCAATATGCTATTAACCCTTAATCCATTTAGACCCGAGGACGATTCTACAAATGTTTTCTGAAAAACCCATGTTTCTATGTCAGTGGTTCTCAAACATTTTCATGTCAAGGACCCCCAGACTTATATGTAATTGGCCTAGGACGCCAATCTCAAAATATGTTGTTCCAGGAACCTCTAATGTGAGTATTCTTTCCACTAGATCGAATCAACACTTTCTGACAAGAAATTGTCAGAAAGTGTGCTTCGTTTGGCAGGTGTGAAGGCTCAATCCAAGTCTGATGCGGATCAAAGAACTGCATTCTACTCCATTTCACTGCAGGTGTCAATGCAACCCGCATCAAATCAAATAAAGGAAATGAAGCAAACAATGTGGCGGATGCATGATGAGGAAACACAGTTGGAGACGGAGAAGGCATATTTTACGCACGTTGCCGTGGATAGACGCGGTCGAATGAGGAGACTGAAGCACTCATCGAAAAATATGAGGATGAGTACATTAATCAATTGCTTATAAGGAAACTCATAAAAACACTGCAGTGTAGCCTACAGAGAGAGATCCAGTCCCCGACGGCCCGACGACACACTGCATGCACGTAACCCTAATTTTACGTGACGTCCTAACTATTACTCTGAGTATAATTTGAACACCACATATTTCACAGTGTAGTTTGTGCATTGAACACATTGATAAAGTTCCTTGCTGGCCTGGGCCGTGGCTCAGCGGTCCAGGCACCTTGGCTGGTAATCCAGTCTGGCAGTGTGCCGCGGGTTCGACTCCCGATCCCGAAGGCATGTCACCCCCCCCCCCCCTCCCCATTTCCTGTCAGCCTACTGTCTGTCCCTCCATAAAAAAAAATATATATATATATATAAAGTTCCCTGCTGCGTTTCCAATTGCTGCGGATCACAGCGCAGTGTGAAGGCAAACGCGGCAAATTTAATAAGCAACTTCTCTGCCCATTCGCATCGACTCTATACCGAATTAGAGGTGTGAACGTGACCTTAGTCACAAATGAGTCACCTGGAATGTTTTAGTGTTATAGTCTAGTTCTCTGTGGGTGTGAGACGTGATGAGGAACGTCTCACACCCCCCCCCCCGCCACGGGCACAGAGCGCTGCTGAAAGCACCGTGGCAACAAAAACAAACAAAACACTATGTGTGTGTGTGCGCGTGTGTGTGTGTGTGTGTGTGTGTGTGTGTGTGTGTGTGTGTGTGTGAGTGTGTGTGTGATGTTAGACTATAGTAATATGCGTATGAGCATGGACAGGCGCGTGCCATGGGTGTGTGTGTGTGTGTGTGTGTGTTTGTATGTCTGACATAGTCTGAATAGCTGTTGATGAGTTAACAGCATCCTTTTGAGAGGAAGAAAATGTGTGTGTGTGTGTGTGTGTGTGTGTGCGTGTGCATGCGTGCGTGTGTGCGCGAGTGTGTGTGTACGTGCGTGCACGAGTGTGTGCCTGTCATCGTCAATTTCACACTTCCACGGCTCTACCTTGGAGCAGCATGGTCCTGTGTGTGTGTGTGTGTGTGAGTGAGTGAGTGTGTGTGTGTTCCTTGGAGCAGCATGGACTGTGTGGTCGATATTTACCCCAGGCAGGTGTGTGTGGGTATTGGCGTGCTCACTGACGTTCTCTCTCTCTCTCTCTCTCTCTCTCTCCCCCCTCCCCCCTATCTCCCTCTCTCTCTGTCTCTCTCCCCTCATCTCCCCTTACCACCCTCTCTCTCTGTCTCTCTCTCTGTCTCTCCCTCTATCTCTCTCTCTCTCTCTCGCCCATCAACACTCGCCATTTGCCTGTTGACGTGAGCCGTATAACAATCCACAGTGTTGCCATGACGACCACCTGCTGCCGTCCTGCCCCCGCCCCTCCCCTCCCCTCCCCTCCCCTCTCGCCTCCCTCCCTCCCACCCTCCCTCCCTCCCTCCCACCACACGCACTGTTGGTATTTCAAGGTCAAAGAGGGTCACGGCAAGATGGAGAGATAGTGACAGAGGGTGGATAAAGGGAATGTGAGATAACAACAAAGGGGACCAAAACACACAGATGGGAAAGGGGGGCTGGAGGGGGGCTGCGGGCGGGCGGTGGTAACGGCAGTGGTTTCTGAGGGTTGAACCTTAAGACCTCTGCGGTCGGTCGCATCGATGCAAACCGTCCGTCTGGATGGATGTCTGCCCCGTTTGTCACACCAGCCTCGCTGCGCGTGTGTGTGTGTGTTAACCTTGAGCCAAAAATGGCTGACAACAGGTTGCCGCCGCCTATAGCCCAAGGCGTTAATGCTGCCCTGCACGCGCCTCATCTTTGGGCTGCTGCCGTTTGCATTAACTCTTTCTCTGCCACTAGCTTGGTAGCATACTTGTAGTTAAGCTGTGCCAGCACCTGCGTCCACTTTAAAGATAATCGGTTTCCTCCCCCCTGTAGCCCCATTCACACACTCACTGCAACCATTGGCTATCATTAGCATTAGCGCACACTGTTTACCTTGTCGCCAGAAACGTTTACATGTCGGGAGCGATGCGAGACAAAGTCACAAATGACATCCGAAATTTGGATGGCTGAAGATCACCAAGGATTCCTGAGTTATGGAGGTTTGAAAATCCTGCTTTGAACCTATAGGTAAACGGAGAGGAGTTGTAACGTCCCATAGCTGGTGGTGACGGAGGCATCGCATAGCAACCGGATCAATGTTAAAAGCTGATCTGGGGCTCAACCAATATAAGATACACAGCTGTATACGAGCTCCAGGGGGGTGCAAGGGGGGGCTTTAGCCCCCTTTGGTGGAGGCGTAGCCCCCCGAAGCCCCCCTCAAAACAAGCCCAATTGACTGACTTCTATGTAAACCAACATTCATTAGCCCCCCCTCTAAATAGCCAGCCCCCCCATAGCACCCCCAGTCACAATTTTCAGGAGCCGTCGCTGATATGAGGGAGTATACGAACATGTTCGTACCTGGCTGATAACGTCCCATAGCCGCGGGGTATGAATATATTCGTACCTCGCAGAGAGAGAATTAAGAACAAGGCGAGTGGGGGTGATGAAACAGACCAGAACACGTTATGTTTCTGCTCGGCAGAGCGGAGCATTGGCCGGTGACCAACGCAGAGCCCTGTGCAATGGCTTGAAACCACATGCTAGATTAGTCTAGCTGCTATAGCGCGGCAAGCGCTTTTCTTTTTCTGCACGGGATTCGGTGACATTCTGTTTGACCTTTTTCATGTAGCTGGCAAAAGAAAAAGAACACGAATAAATTGCTTGCATTATGCTCAAACGCATTATACATATATAACACACACACACACACACACACACACACACACACACACAGTGTACAATCATTGGAGTGTAAAAACTGTACCCCCACGTGGACTCTTTACATGTCTCTGACTGGGGATAATGAAATCGCACGTGGCATTTTAATTAATTAAAAAGCTCTTCTGTTTCGCCCCAGATATTCTTTATCGTTCGTTGTAGGTTCATTGCTGTCTGGTGTGCTCTATCTAGACAAGAAGAGAACGGCACATGTTGTGAATGGGGCAGAGAATCAGTGTTGATTTCGTCGACTAAAACTAAGATGAAAAATGTTCTGTCGACTACCTTTTTCCACTGATGAAAACTAAATGGAAACTAAATTAAAACGAAGCTATTGTGACTAAAACTAAGACTAAATATACTGACAATTTCGTCAACAAATAAAAACTAGACTAAAATGTTAGGAAGGGACTACAGTGGACAAGAGATCCAGTATAAGTCATTTTACACTTGGTTGCATGCTGAAAATAGCAGATCTACAATCTCACAACGTTGTGAGCTTGTAGATCTGCTATTTTCAGCAAAAGTAAACGATACGACGGCATCAAGGCACCACCAAAATACATTTTAGTCGACTAAATCAACTGCAGATTTAGTCTGGAGTTCTGACCTTGCTAGCCCCGGGCAGGAGATGAAGCTTGACGTATGGATCCGCGAGCCCATTGGAGTCCATCGCCTTCAGTCCCTGCAGACAGACACACACACACACACACACACACACACACAGAGACAGCACGCACGCACACACACACATGCAGATGAGTCAATGGTGACTGGTGATGACACAGAGCGTCAGATTGTGTCCTCCCGCCATAATTACATCTGAACATAGTGCTACCGGGGTGTCCTTTTCCTTCGCACCATTGTGCCCTTTTTCCCCCTCGTCGGGCGAGCTCACAGGACATTAATTAACATCATCTGACAGTCCAACAACATACGGCGCAAAAATCTGTGCCCTCGTGTGTACTATACTGTACGTCCGACCGTACGGCCGTTCTGGATAGTATCTATAGCCGGAGCTAAACGTTAAATGTTGTGTTTTGCCACGTTTTTTGCCCTGACGGCGATCGGTATGAAGCTTTACGTGCCAAGACATTGTGCTATGTTACCGTCGTATTTTATCTATCTATAAATGCACCACGTCTCTGTACGTGTGTGTGTGTGTGTGTGCGTGTGTGTGTGTGTGTACAGTACGTTATTTACTTCTGTAATCCACGGAACTCGAGAACCGTTCTCCCCACACCGACTTCAAATTTGACACACGCGTCCCACACCACCACATGGAGTGCAGTGCCCGGCCTGTTCTGACATCACAGTGATGTTCTGACATCTGCATAGACTCCATATATCGGCATGCCTGACAAATAACTCCATATATGGTCATAAAATAATAACTTGGCGGCTGTGGCTCAGGAGGTAGAGCAGGTCGTCCAATGACCCCTGGGTCAGCGGTTCGAATCCCGGCTCCTCCTGTCCACATGTCGAAGTGTCCTTGGGCAAGACACTGAACCCTGCATTGCCTCCAATGAGATGGTCGGTGTGAGCTCGCCACCATTGGTGTGTGAATGTGGGAAGTGAGGACGCTGGCGTCGATTGTTCGCCGCTTCACCTCCCTTCACCTCCCAATGTATGAATGAATGAACCATTGTGAAGCGCTTTGAGTACTTGGAAAAGAGCTATAAAAATGCAATTCATTATTATTAACTGAGTGGGGCATGCATTTCCATCGATTAACTCGGACAACATAATAAATATGTTCCTATTGTGCAAAGTGCAGACACTGTGAGGCTCACTTTATTCTCTACTAGAGCGGTGCCCGTTGGGCACTGGTAAAAACTACATTGTGAACAGATAAAAACTGATGACTTTTTTGTGATTAATCGTGAATTTAATCGTGCCGTTAATCACAAATAAAATATGAAATCGTTGGACAGCATGCACTCACTTTTATTCAAGCAATGTTTCAGTCAGAAGTAGACCTTACAATTTACAATTTAGGCATTTACCAGACGCTCTTAATCCAGAGCGATTTACATTAAGCAAGAACAAAAAAAGCATGGCAATACATCACATACAGTACATAAAACGTTATCATGAATCATACGTCAGCTAAGAACGTAACATAATGGAACTATGCACGTATACTTTATAGTGCTATGTCTACATAGAAATGTAGTATATGTGTATAAGTAAAAAATGTCGGGGATAAGGCAAGTGCTACGGGCCATGATGGAGTCTGAAGAGGTGGGTTTTCAGACTACGGCGGAAGGTTGGGAGTGAGGCTGTAGTTCTGATTGTAATGGGAAGTGCATTCCATAGTTTTGGAGCCAGAAGGGAGAAGACCTTCTTCAGGCATCATTTGATATTTGATGCCTGTCACTTTATTCGCATTCTCTCATGTTGATCCCTGCCTAATGCGGCCGTCTCTGAGGCCAGCAGGTGTGCATGAAGGTCCATTTCAAACGGGCAGAGATTTACCCGAGTGGGATAGTAAGAGAGTGACGACACTAAAGCGTTGACTCCCATTGTAACAGTGGAATGCGGAAGTGCTCATTCTATCTCAATGGGATAGTTCCAATGTTTGGAACTATAGCCCATATTATGCACCCGCTTTGCGGCGAGATCAAAGCGTGTCGCCACTCTCTTATTATTCCACTCGGCGATTTAAGAGCATAGTAATTCATTTTCAATGAGAGCTGCATTTATTTAATTTTTACGCCGGTGCGGTCCCGTGAAATTGTCGCCCGCGTGCTCGTTTCGTACACACGCCGCGCGACTCACCAGACCAAGATTCTGTTTGTCTTTTTTAGTTTTTTGACCGCTTGCGTTCGTTCATCGTTGCCCGTTTGAAAGGAACTTTACACACGTTGTATTATTATTGTTTGTTTTTAAAACACTGAATGGTTTTGGCACCTCAGTATCTGTCGGATCTTATTGAGGTGTATAATCCCCCACGGCCACTGCGGGCCAGCTAAACCTTAGGGTAAAGAATAGTCTTTTCCATCATATCCCCCACATTATGGAATGCGTTCTCCACCCAATGTCAAACTGGCCCCCTCCATTGAGACCTTTAACACTAGCAAGGCTGAAAAAAAATCACTCCTACTCAGTCTGACTATATCGGCCCATTCGACCGCTCTCCCCCTTTATCCCCCCCACCCCCGCACCACTCGTTCACACCTCTGGAGCTGGAGACGTCATTGTTGCCTACACGCACTCACTTTTATTTTTTATTTTCTTCCCTCTCTTATGAATACATTATTATACACCCAATGAAAATGTACACTTCACGGATTATATATTTGGAATTAGGACAATCGGTAGAAAATTGGCCGAGAATAGCACAATAGCACATTAATTGTTGCCTAAATGTATACGCACTTTTCTGAAAATGGTTAATCTGCAAGCTGCCCCATTTCCTTTTCAACTTGATATGTTTCGTAGAGAGGGCATACACAAGCCAGAATTCCGTGGTTTACATGAGCAAAAAATAAGCGAGTTATGTAAAGAGGGGTGGAGGGAAAAAGGCGATTATTTGGCACAATCAATCAAATATATATTAATTACATCGCGTAGCCTATAATGTTTCCCCCTCTATATAATAGAGGGGGACAATATATAACTCTAATGTCGTATTTCGTCATGTATGTGAACTATATGCTGCTTGTAATACTGTTGGTCAAAGTAACTAGTAGTTGGACAGGCTAAATATAATAGTAGGCTATAAGCCCGTTTTCAGCTAAATGCTTTTTGTTCTCTTTTCTCCAGGCTCATACCCGCATCGAGATGAGCTAGCTCTGCGACAGCCGTGCTGTTTTCAATTAAATTACTTGCAGTATAATATTAATAAATACTACATCCTATATATATTGTTTGTCTGTCTAATCATTCAAATGTTTTTCTGCATGCATATTGCATAGTTTATGTAAGCCTGAATTAAAGTCTGATTACGGAGGCTTTTTCCCCGTCTCACAAACAACGAAGCCTATAAATATTGTCTGAGAAGTTGAGAATTGGTGTCATGCACATATATATGCACCACACATTCCTGCACCACGCGGTAAATAATGAATACTTTGTGTTAATTCAACCATGTTTATTTTTTCTTATTGTTCACAATATCAGAAAGCATGAAAGAAAGCAAATATAAAGCGGAATAAAATCAGGGAAAACACAAATCCTACGCATTAGTTTCTGTTGCTATACTTAGAGACACTTGACACATGTCATTGTAAATGTTCCCGTATGTACCACATTGGCCATGTATTGCGTAAATCCACATCTTGCCTTGGATGGGAAGAGTTGCTCATCGACCGTGATGTTTCCTCCAGGCACATAGCAAGATATGCAGTTATCTGTGAACTGATTCCAAATGTCCGTTATTGCAGCAAACTTGTCTGTTTCTTTGCGTGCTTCTCTGGTGTCCTTGTCGTCAAATCGCAGGTATCGCATTATGGATTTGAAACGGTCACGAGACATTGTTTCTCTCACCGTCTCATTCCCCCATGCCCCTTTCGCCCACAGTTGATTCAATGGATAACCAGATGTCGACATCGCACGAATGAAAAACACGCTGATGAATGCTTTCAGTTCAGTAACAGACAGATCCCATTCTTGATTCTGTCCATCACTGCGGGCAAACTTCACTGTGCAGTCTTTGACGTTTTCCAACATGTCGGGGTCAAACATACACAAAAAACTGCTCAACTCGTCGTGGATTCTGACTTTGGCAAAAGCAGTAGGACCTGGCCTGGCATTTCCCCTCACTGTATATGTATCTTTATTCTTTTCCCTTTTTGCTTCCTATATGATTAATTCCTGTTCTACTGGCTGGTAGCCTATGTCTTGTATAGGGCCTTGTATATCTGTTTATTTTAAGCATGCCGCCGCATTCTGTCAGAGCAGAGACATATTTATTTAAAATAATCCTGTCTCGCACGGCACAGCGGCACGCCATCACTATATATACAAATGACAGGGAGAAGGTGTAATGGTTATTACAACGCAAAAATATATACATAATAGGCTTTGATGTAAAGACATTTTAAATGATTATTGATTATTAGAAAAGGAAAATAAATCACCTGCTGCGGTACTGGCCCTTTCCAAGGTATGGAAATCCATTCAGGAAGTATTTGCTGTCCAGGTCGGCAGCAATCCAGAACTTAATTCCAACAGCATGCAGGATGCATAATTCTCAACTTCTCAATATTTGCCTATATTTTACAGAACATAACTTAACATTAAATGCAGTCTATTAGTATTGACTATGCATAGTATATAACTTATAACGTAAGCCTAAAACGAATCTATAAACGAAAAATAAAATAAAGAAAGAAAACCTGCACTCTCAATGGGCACTATTTGGTCACATTCGATCATAAAAACATTTAGGCCTACATGGGACAAGCTATATATATATATATATATTTCCCTATTTGTCTATTGGTATGTCTCTAAATGTTTTGATGAATTGAACAATGTGGACCCTGTTGTAAACAAGTGTAATGCTTCATTGGGTTAATATAGTATGTTTTTGAACGAATATTTGGGCCTAAGCAGTTTTTTGTGTGTGTGTGTGACCAGTGTTAGTCGACTCGGAATTGCAGCCATCCGTAGGTGCCCTTTGTGTCAGTGTGCGCCTGCCCAACCCCCCCAACCCCTGATGTGTGGCACCTATACGGATGGCTGCAATTCGAAGTGGCCTCTGTAAAACCTGAATCCCCCCCCCCCACCCCATTTCCCGAGTCGACGAGCAACACTGGTCACACACACACACACAAAAAACTGCTTAGGCCCAAATATTCGTTCAAAAACATACTATATTAACCCAATGAAGCATTACACTTGTTTACAACAGGGTCCACATTGTTCAATTCATCAAAACATTTAGAGACATACCAATAGACAAATAGGGATATATATATATATATATATATATATATAGCTTGTCCCATGTAGGCCTAAATGTAGGCCCCCCCCCCACCCCATTTCCCCTCACTGTATATGTATCTTTTCCCTTTTTGCTTCCTATATGATGAATTCCTGTTCTGTTATAGCGCATCATTATATCAAAACCAGGCCTATACTGAATGTATTACTTTTGTTTAAATCAACTGAACTAGACCAATAAAATAGTAGGCTAGTATTTATGTTTTTCGTTAATAATAATACATGCTGAGGGAATGTGCTCCGTTCATTGGCTCTATATAGGCCGTGCGAGACAGGATTATTTTAAATAAATATGTCTCTGCTCTGACAGAATGCGGCGGCATGCTTAAAATAAAAAGATATACAAGGCCCTATACAAGACATAGGCTACCAGCCAGTAGAACAGGAATTCATCATATAGGAAGCAAAAAGGGAAAAGAATAAAGATACATATACAGTGAGGGGAAATGCCAGGCCAGGTCCTACTGCTTTTGCCAAAGTCAGAATCCACGACGAGTTGAGCAGTTTTTTGTGTATGTTTGACCCCGACATGTTGGAAAACGTCAAAGACTGCACAGTGAAGTTTGCCCGCAGTGATGGACAGAATCAAGAATGGGATCTGTCTGTTACTGAACTGAAAGCATTCATCAGCGTGTTTTTCATTCGTGCGATGTCGACATCTGGTTATCCATTGAATCAACTGTGGGCGAAAGGGGCATGGGGGAATGAGACGGTGAGAGAAACAATGTCTCGTGACCGTTTCAAATCCATAATGCGATACCTGCGATTTGACGACAAGGACACCAGAGAAGCACGCAAAGAAACAGACAAGTTTGCTGCAATAACGGACATTTGGAATCAGTTCACAGATAACTGCATATCTTGCTATGTGCCTGGAGGAAACATCACGGTCGATGAGCAACTCTTCCCATCCAAGGCAAGATGTGGATTTACGCAATACATGGCCAATGTGGTACATGTACGGGAACATTTACAATGACATGTGTCAAGTGTCTCTAAGTATAGCAACAGAAACTAATGCGTAGGATTTGTGTTTTCCCTGATTTTATTCCGCTTTATATTTGCTTTCTTTCATGCTTTCTGATATTGTGAACAATAAGAAAAAATAAACATGGTTGAATTAACACAAAGTATTCATTATTCACCGCGTGGTGACAACAGCAGGAATGTGTGGTGCATATATATGTGCATGACACCAATTCTCAACTTCTCAGACAATATTTATAGGCTTCGTTGTTTGTGAGACGGGGAAAAAGCCTCCGTAATCAGACTTTAATTCAGGCTTACATAAACTATGCAATATGCATGCAGAAAAACATTTGAATGATTAGACAGACAAACAATATATATAGGATGTAGTATTTATTAATATTATACTGCAAGTAATTTAATTGAAAACAGCACGGCTGTCGCAGAGCTAGCTCATCTCGATGCGGGTATGAGCCTGGAGAAAAGAGAACAAAAAGCATTTAGCTGAAAACGGGCTTATAGCCTACTATTATATTTAGCCTGTCCAACTACTAGTTACTTTGACCAACAGTATTACAAGCAGCATATAGTTCACATACATGACGAAATACGACATTAGAGTTATATATTGTCCCCCTCTATTATATAGAGGGGGAAACATTATAGGCTACGCGATGTAATTAATATATATTTGATTGATTGTGCCAAATAATCGCCTTTTTCCCTCCACCCCTCTTTACATAACTCGCTTATTTTTTGCTCATGTAAACCACGGAATTCTGGCTTGTGTATGCCCTCTCTACGAAACATATCAAGTTGAAAAGGAAATGGGGCAGCTTGCAGATTAACCATTTTCAGAAAAGTGCGTATACATTTAGGCAACAATTAATGTGCTATTGTGCTATTCTCGGCCAATTTTCTACCGATTGTCCTAATTCCAAATATATAATCCGTGAAGTGTACATTTTCATTGGGTGTATAATAATGTATTCATAAGAGAGGGAAGAAAATAAAAAATAAAAGTGAGTGCGTGTAGGCAACAATGACGTCTCCAGCTCCAGAGGTGTGAACGAGTGGTGCGGGGGTGGAGGGATAAAGGGGGAGAGCGGTCGAATGGGCCGATATAGTCAGACTGAGTAAGAGATATATGCCTAAAATCATATTTACAAAACGTTTCAAATGGGGAAAAAAACAGAGATGATTTCAATCGAATATTTAGACAAAGTCATGCAAGGGGAACTTTCTCTGGACTCCATGGGCTGAGAAAATAAACATTGAAATCTCAAATTCGGTCAGAACGGCTGCTCAGACTTCCTAGTGTTAAATCCCGCCTAAAGACCCACCTCTACACCTTGGCTTTTAACCCCGGTTGAGTTTCTGTGGTCCATGTTTTGTATATCTGTTTTGTATTTTTGTGTGTGTTTGCTCTGTGTTTAGCTACAGTGTATTTAGTTTTATTCTTCTGTACAGCACTTTGTAAACGTTTGAGTTGTAAAATGTGCTTTATAAATAAAGTGGATTGGATTGGAAGGTTTGTACAGGTCCTTTCGGGTCCCTTTCACTGCACAGAGCAGTGCATTCATCTCAATACTTTGACAGTGTCTCTACTGCACATACCTTGGCCTTATGGATGGTGCAGTGAAGGCTGTTGTTGCTCACATCAAAGTTCAGGTTGAATTCCAGGGTGCCAAGGTAGGCTGAAAACACACAACACCATGGTTACTGAACAGGTAGGCTGAAAACACACAACACCATGGTTACTGAACAGGTAGGCTGACAACACACAACACCATGGTTACTGAACAGGTAGGCTGACAACACACACAACACCAGTTACTTAACCTGTTACAAAACCTGTTACACTTAACACATTCGCATGCTCGCGCGCGCGCACACACACACACACACACACACACACACACACACACAC
>NC_139702.1:43255631-43393131 GCF_964188405.1 Protomyctophum parallelum
CTCTGTCCCCCGTTTCCTTTCAACCTACTGTAAATATATCAATAAAAGGCATAAAAAGCCCCCCCAAAAAATATATATATTAAATACAAAGATCAGACCAGTTTGAAGTGAGTGGTACTGCACTGCACTGTACTGTACTGTACTGTACTGTACTGTACTGTACTGTACTGTACTGTACTGTACTGTACTGTACTGTACTGTACTGTACTGTACTGTACTGTACTGTACTGTACTGTACTGTACTGTACTAGCCCTCCTCCCTGGCCTGTGTGTGTCTGCATGTTGTGGTGAATGCTATTTCCGTGCTCAGACACAGGGACAGACCCAGCCACACACATAGCTGTCTATAGGAGTGGTTGCACCACTCAAAAAAACAAAAACAAACAACCAGCCAATTCACCCATTGGTTGCTGCATGTTTCGTGGTCGGACAACAATCCATTCTCTCCTCCACCGACTACCATTGAAATAAGGTGTTTTTCAGTTGCTTCGTATTGATATTCTGTGTGTTCATTATTTAAAACTTGGCGTCAGTAAAAAGGAACATCACAGTTGCAGCATATCATGTTTGTTTTTATATGTATGTTTATGTTTTAGCAAATTCAACGTAAACAAGGCGGAACCAGGGCGGAGCAAGGCAGAAAGAGCCTGCTGGTTGGTCAGTCAGTCAGGGACCAATCAGAAGGCTGAATCATAACAAAGCACTCACTGTCTTCGTCGTCCGAGTCGGCGCGCTCTCCCTCGTCGTCGTCGCCGCGGCTCTCTCCGCCGCCCCCCTGATCGAACTCGGCGCCGATGATGTGCCCGTTGAACGTCTCCTCCTTCAGGATCTTCTTCTCGCGGGGCGGCGGCGGCGTGCACGGGTAGTCGTGGAAGCGCGGGAAGAAGTCAGAGATCTGTGGGATGGGCAGGATGGGCCCCGGGCACACGTTGATGGCAAAGTGCTCCTGCATGCTGATCTTCACCGGGGAAGGGGGGGGCAGGGCATGGTGGTGGTGGTGGTGGTGGCCCCGGGGGGCCACGCAGGGAGAGGACGCCGGAGAGGGGCCAGAGGAGGGGGGGGCGCCAGAGGAGGAGGGGGGGATGACCAGGTGGGTGGTGGAGGAGGGGGGCGGCGGGGGGGGCTTCGAGACACTCATGCGGACGGCCGGATGTGACTGTCAATGGGACAGGAGTGTGTGTGTGCATGGGAGGAGGAGGGTGGGGACGTTTGCGTGTGTGTGTGTGTGTGTGTGTGTGTGTTTGGGGGGGGGGGGGGGGGGGGGGGCGTGTGTGTGTGGCGGGGAGGGGAGGGGAGCGGAGGGGCAAGAGAGAGAGAGAGAGGGGATGAAAAAAGATTGAGGTGAAAAGAGGGACAAGGGAGGATCGTCGTGAGTAAAGAACAAGACGTTATGGGCGGGAAAAATGAGCGAGGTTGGTCAGAGGGGACGGAGAGAATTAGGAGGACGCACCGGGGACGAGACAACAACAGACAGTAAGAACACAGTCACATCTGTATCAGACTGTCTCTCTCTACACTCTGGCTGAGACAACAGACAATAAGAACACAGTCACATCTGTATCAGACTGTCTCTCTTTACACTCTGGCTGAGACAACAGACAATAAGAACAGTCACATCTGTATCAGACTGTCTCTCTTTACACTCTGACTGAGACAACAGACAATAAGAACAGTCACATCTGTATCAGACTGTCTCTCTCTACACTCTGGCTGAGACAACAGACAATAAGAACAGTCACATCTGTATCAGACTGTCTCTCTCTACACTCTGGATGAGACAACAGACAATAAGAACAGTCACATCTGTATCAGACTGTCTCTCTTTACACTCTGACTGAGACAACAGACAATAAGAACACAGTCACATCTGTATCAGACTGTCTCTCTTTACACTCTGGCTGAGACAACAGACAATAAGAACACAGTCACTGTGTCATCTGTATCAGACTGTCTCTCTCTCTGTCTCTCTGTATCAGACTGTCTCTCTTTACACTCTGAGACATGAGGGTCAGGGCTTTACACAGCTGCACAGCTCCAGTGTTTGAGTAATTAATTGTGTGGCGTGCGCTCGTGCGTGCTGTGTGCACGTATACACACTTACACAGTGCCATTCCTGTACAGTACACACCCACCCACGCACGCACGCACGTGCAGACCGTGTGCGTGTGTGCGGTCTGAACAGGAATGGCAGTTGAATGTCCTGTGATATGCCAACGATATCAGCGTGACATTTATATCTTGGGTTCTAGCTGACAACAAAATAACAGCTCGCTCATCTCCGCCGCACGATGGAGGTGTTATGACACGATGGTATCTTCATTTAATTCTCTCTCTCTCTCATCTTGCTTTCACATGAGTAGTCTCTCTCTCTCTCATCTTGCTTTCACATGAGTAGTCTCTCTCTCTCTCTCTCTCTCTCTCTCATCTTGCTTTCACATGAGTAGGCAACTATATTCACGTTGCGCAGCTTGAGCTCTTACTTTGCTACTTATGCTTGTGTTTGTCGGTCAATCGAGTGGAAAGACTTGACGTGCGGGGCGGATAATTGTCCCTTAAATGCCACCTCCCGTAAAAAGGCAATGTGTTTTGATTCAAATGGCAGAGCAGGATGTTATTCAAAGTGCAGCTGCTGCCGTATGGTTTCTGCCGTATACAGAAACCTCCCATCGCCAGATTTCAAACGTTGGTCGTCATTACAAAAACTGCCCCACTTCGTCGTACGACAAATACAGCAAAAACGGCACGACTTTGGGGCTTCATGGGGTGCGGAACTGATTGAAAATATGTCACTTGTGACCCATGGACCTTGACAAATGGTTAATGGTTAATTAATTTCTATTTTCATTTTTTTCATGTCCTATGAAAGCAGGGAATCATAGCTTCAAATTGACGTATTGGTAGTTCTGTTTGACCCACCAGTTTTAGAGATACGGTAATGTTTTACACCTATAGCTACATGTTAAAGCATGTTTTACACCTATAGCTACATGTTGAAGCATGTTATGCATCTATAGCTACATGTTGAAGCATGTTTTGCACCTATAGCTACATACAGACAAGACTGAGCTTCTCTTCTTCCCAGCTAAGTCCTGCCCTATGCGGGAGCTAACTATTTCCGTAGACAACGCCCTGGTAACGTCTGTCCCAACAGCCAGGAATCTTGGTGTTGTCCTGGACAGTCAGCTCTCGTTCAAAGCTCACATCACAGCTGTCACTCGATCATGTAGGTTCACACTCTATAACATACGACGAATTAGACCGTTCCTCACCCAGGAATCAGCCCAGCTCCTAATCCAGACAACAGTCTTGTCAAAACTCGACTATTGTAACTCCCTCCTTACTGGCCTACCAGCATGTGCACTTAAGCCTCTCCAGCTGATCCAAAATGCAGCAGCTCGCTTGGTCTTCAACCAGCCAAAATTCTCACATGTCTCCCCCCTGCTCCGCTCCCTCCACTGGCTCCCGGTCGCTGCCCGCACAGAATACAAAACTCTGATGCTGGCATTCAAAGCAACCAAAGGTATGGCTCCCCCATATCTTACAAGTATGATTGAACCCTACAAACCCTCCCGCGCACTCAGATCAGCCAACGCAGGGAAACTGGAAGTACCCTCACTAAAAACGCCGGGACAACGCTCCACACGTCCCAAACTCTTCTCCCTTCTGGCTCCAAAACTGTGGAATGCACTTCCCATTGCAGTCAGAACTGCAGCATCACTCCCAATCTTCCGCCATAGCCTGAAAACCCACCTTTTCAGATCATGGCCCATAGCACTTACCCTAACCCCTTAGATAGCATTTCTGTTGGCTTAGATAGCATTTGACACAGACTTATAGCATGTTATGTAGACAGCACTATAATTGTATTGTATATAGTCATAGCACGCCATAGTACATTATGTATAGCATAGTAGTGAATATGTATAGTTTATTATGTATAGTGTATGTATAGTTTCATCATATAGATATTCCACTGTTACCTTCTTAGCTTACGCATGTCTCATGATAAATGCTTTTATGTGATGTATTCCCATGCTTTTGTTCTTGCTTAAATGTAAGTCGCTCTGGATTAAGAGCGTCTGCTAAATGCCTAAATTGTAAATTGTAAATTGTTTAAGCATGTTTTACACCTATAGCTACATGTTTAAGCATGTTTCACACCTATAGCTACATGTTTAACACTCCCAGTCAAATCCGGTCACATTATTTGGGTGAACTGCTCCTTTAAACACTTTCCCTGTGGAACCCGACTTTCCCGACCTGATTGATAAGGAACTCTTTCCCTGCTAAACACGCTAAACCCGACTTTTGTTTTATTTATTTTATTCGCCGAGTTTTGATAATTTTAAGCCATACATGGGTTTCCTCGGACAATCCGTGATATGTCACACGTTTGGATCACGTGACCGGAGGGAAAAAAAACCAAAACAACTTCTCAAGGCTTCTGGGAAATGGAGGCTCAGTGCATTCCAACGGTGAATCATGGGAAATGGAGGCTCAGTGCATTCCAACGGTGAATCATGGGAAATGGAGGCTCATTGCATTCCAATGGTGAATCATGGGAAATGGAGGCTCAGTGCATTCCAACGGTGAATCATGGGAAATGGAGGCTCATTGCATTCCGATGGTGAATCATGGGAAATGGAGGCTCATTGCATTCCAACGGTGAATCATGGGAAATAGAGGCTCATTGCATTCCAACGGTGAATCATGGGAAATGGAGGCTCAGTGCATTCCAATGGCGAATCATGGCGTCCCTCTGTGTCGCTCTGTGGCAGCGTCTTTGTTTTGGATGGCGGTTTTGTGAATAATGTCTCGAAATGATGAGAAACGAACACGCGATTTTAACGTGGACGATCGCGAAAGGGAGGAGCTACATTGACTGCCGCGTGATTCTTCAAATGCGTGATCAAACATAACGGTGCTGTCGCTGTGTGTGTTGACCAAACATAAGTTACAACATGTACATGGACAACCTTTTTTTGCGTCTACACGAGGGGGGCAGTCAATATATATTTTGTGAAGCCAATAAGGAAATCGGGACTTCCTGAAAGTTCATATAATGGCCTGTTGAATGAATGAATGGCGCTGTCATTGGGGTCCATAGAGGTCCATGTATTTGGGCCCAACTTCACTGTATTACCTTAATAAACATGGTCATGAATACTTTCTTCTTCCAGTCACTAGTTTAAAGTCTAATTTCTCATGTCATAATATTCTTTTTGGAAAATTATGGTCCCATTTATAAACAAAATTACCATAAAGTCGCATATGTTCTGATGGGCATGGCTACCGTTACAGTCTATGATCGGGAGCCACCCCCCGTTCAAGTCAAAATAAAAAACCAACGAAGAAGAAGGGGGGAAGACCCGCCTCGTTGTCTGGGCCAGCCAATGGCCAGCTGGGCCCAAACGGATCTAGAAAGATGGCGATTTACAATTCAAGGACTGACTGGCTTCATCTTACGTCCATATCAGACCCGGAGAACACTTTGTCCATATTTTTTTACAGTCTATGGTCTACACCAAAAACAGCCAAGGTAAACAACTCGTCACTGTTTGCTTGTAGATGGTTTTCCCCCACATTAGGCATGTGCTGGCGTTCACATGATTAACGCATCAGTGTCCCTGTTCTCAGCAGACGAACATTCTGCAACTCAACGATGATAGCAGATCTACAGGGTCGCAAAGCTTGTATAGATCCGCTTGTACAGTACGTTCCCTTTTTCGGCGAGAGAGATTTGGTGTAGAGGAGGGGCCCCCAGGGGCCAAATATAGGCCCCTGGGGGCCCCCAGTCAACAAAGATTATAGGGTTTAAGTGATTAATGGTTAACGACAGCATACAATTTTGCACGCAACTGAAAGTGTACTTTCAAACAAGTAAACAAATAGCCTTTTAAGGAAGCAAAAACAGTATTGTATTTTCACTGTAGTGTATCATAAGACATTCACTACCTCCTTTGGACAAACACGTGTGTGTGTGTGTGTGTGTGTGTGTGTGTGTGTGTGTGTGTGTGTGCGCGCGCATGCATGCGTGCGTACATGTACATGCATGGGTCTGTACAGGAACATCAGTGACTAAATATGTCCTATGATACACCATTTATATCCATGCAGAATCATTTTGGGGGGTTAGCTGATTTTAGCAACCTAAATAACAGCTCATGCACATCATCGAGTCTCGGCTCACGTGCTTCCCCCCAAAGAGCTACTTATTTTGCTCCTTCTGTACGAAACCAAGTTTCTTTAAAAAAAGAAACCCAAGTAACGTCTCTCTGTGCTATTATTGTTATTAAGCTACTGTGCACACTCACGAGCTCTGACTGGAAGCGCCGCCGCTCATGTGCACGAATTAAACTCGGACGTTCCAGTCGTTGTCAATTATACACAAAAAAAGATAATCCGTCTTCCATCCAATCCATGCTTCACGTTCATTCTGTCCCCCGACGAAGGAGGCAGAACGCTGGGGAACGACCAGTGACCAGCAGCATGTTGCTCCTACACACTTTCACTCCACGGAACTCTCACAGGACGAGTGCTCATACATACATACATGCACATATGAGGACACATACATACATGCGCACACACAGACACACACAGGCAAACACACGCACACAGGCACACACACACAGGCACAGTTGCGCACACTTACCCAGGGACTGTCTTCATCTGTGCCAGCGCTGCTCCATCTTGTCTGCTCTCTCGCGCGTCCTCTGTCTCTCTCTCTCGCTCACACACTGGGAAGAAGCGGCGTGCACCACATCAGCTTTGAGTCAATAAATCCTCCCGTGCCCACTCTCTCTCTCTCTCTCTCACCCGCTCTTCATCGCATATATGCGCTCCTCGCCTCCTCCTCTGTATCACTCCCCTCCCTCCCCCAACGGGTTGAGTGTGACGTGTCTGCTTAAATTCGCTGTCAGTTGCGCGCACACGCAGCGCATATACTGTAGTATAGTGTCACTCACTTTCTCAGCAGCACCGGGGCGATTTAACACAACGCAGAGAGAGAGAGAGAGCGAGAGAGGGGCACAGAGAGAGAGAGAGAGAGAGAGAGAGAGAGAGAGAGGGGGGGGGGGGGGGCACAGAGAGAGAGAGAAAGAGAGAAAGGGAAAAAGAGAGAGAGGGGGATAGGGAGAGGGTGAGTGAGCGGGATGGAGATAGAGACGGGCAGGGAAAGACATTATGAGACTGAATACCCCAAACAGAGACAGTGCATGGCATCATGCATATACATGGTGACTATACAGTATATGCAGCATAACATGGTGTCTACATACAATATACAGTACAAGACAATCTCAGCTCTTCAAGTATAGGTCCATGTGTCTCCTGTTACAGGCCTAACGGTGTATTTATATTTTATTGTATGGTATTTTATTTTATGTGTTGTATATTATGTAATCTGCCTTGTAAGAATCCTGGGAGCAAATTTCATAGTAAATACCTTTGGTATTGTATAACATACAGTATACAGCAGGGCATTCACTTCTAGTCATTTTTACTAGTTGACTAGTTGCCTAGTTTACTAGTCGAATAGTTGTTTAACTACCTATTATGTAAAGATTAATATTTGTACATTTAAAAACTGTGTACATTGGTGACTATAACTATACCTGATATTGAGGCCTACAAAAATAAATAAAAAGGAAAAATATTTTTTCTTTTCTTATCAACTAGTCAACTAGTACCAACAAGGTCGACTAGTTGAATAGTCGACTAGTTGCTTAATGCCCTAGTGCACAGTGACTATACTGTAGAATGCAACCAGACACAAGAAGAAGGAGAGAGAAAGGAAATAGGACCAGCAGGTCAGAAAGAATTGCTAAAAAAAAAAGATAAATTAAAGCCTGTAGGAGTGTAGGGTATGGAGAGCAAATGAAACGCAAAATCTTCCTGGCCATACTGACCGATTACTCCATGTCAACTGATGAAGACTGTGCATGCGTGCGTGCATGCGCACATATAAGTCTATGACAGTCTATAAATCCACGTTTGGGTGTGTGTGCATACAGTATGTAATCATCTAGCTGCAGTATAGCACATAAGAAAATGTGTCACAAACCATGCTTCATGCGTGCGTGCGTGCTTATACGTGCGTGAAAGGGAGTGGATGAGATCGTCAAGGGACATGTAAAGAAAAGGATGAACCTTGCAGCCAGAATGAGTTGCAAATGATAGATCATAATCAGCTAGTCAAATATTTGACGGAAATTAGGATAGTCGCTCTCCCGGAAAATGTAACAAAAGAATGCACAAGGAAAAAAAAACGGGGAAAAAACACATTCTCTTGGCTCGGATGGCTGATGAGAGAGAGCTCTCTTTGATTTGGATAAGTAGAAAATAAAAAATGCAGGGCTTTGACAATTTAATGAAGTACCACGGGTTGGCATAACATCAGAGAGCATGTACTTCTCTAAGGATACAGTAACGACCGCGAGCATAATCCATTACGTTTATGGTTCAATGGAGGGAGAATGGAATAAATACAATTATACATGTGGGTACAGGCTTGTGCATATTTAAACGTATCTAAACAGCGTGATCAGTCATCTCATTACATCTGCTACTCACTCGAATTGGGTTAATGAGCCATTACACCATTACAGTTACCATTAGATTTTTCTTTTAGGGGCACTAACCCCTACTATGTATTCAGCTATAATGTAGATTTTCGTCTTACGCAGACATTAATTCAATTCCCATTGACAATGAATGGAGAACTTTACATCGACTTTCGGCTTAGTGTCTATTTTCGTCTTACAGACATTAAATTCCCATTGAAAATGAATGGGAATGGGAATGAATGGAGAATGTTACATCATAGTGTCTAAGCAAATAGGCACTGTGTCTATTTTACGTCACACTGTGATTCTTTTTTTGAGTGGTGCAACCACTCCAAGAAACAGCAATGTCCGTGTACACCTGGCTATGTGACTGGCTTAAATGATTGGGAACGTGCTTAATGAAAGCTCAGTGTACCAATTAATGCCAAACGTCATCTGCCTACAAATACAGGTAGACCAATCATGGAGACAGACAGGCTGAGGAAGTAGAGCGGTCGTTTGGGGACTGGGGGGAGGGGGCGTCCTTGAGAAAGACACTGAAGCCCGACTGCCCCCCGGGCACGGTTCAATGCTTTTCCACTGCTCAGGATGGGTATACGCAGTGGACAAATTACAAGGTACAAAGTGCACATTTACTAGGTACGTACACATGGGCATGGGCCCGGGGGGCCACATGCAGCCGCCCACTTTTGCTTAATGTGGCCCTGCAGGTTAATTACAATAAAATGTTATTGTCTTTATTTATTTTTACATAATTATATAACTAATTGCATTTGAAATTAAATAAAATTTTTCATTTTCAGGATTCCAATTCAAAAATAGCAACAAATTATTCAGGATTCCAATTAAAATGTAGCAAAAAATATAGCTGATCTACAAGCTCAAAACGTGTCACACTGTGACGCGTTTTGAGCTTGTAGATCAGCTATTTTTGCAGTAATATGCAATTTGGCCCTCTGGAGTGAGTGTGGAAATATAGTGGCCCTCTAGAGTGAGTGTGGAACTATAGTGGCCCTCTGGAGTGAGTGTGGAAATACAGTGGCCCTCTGGAGTGAGTGTGGAAATACAGTGGCCCTCTGGAGTGAGTGTGGAAATACAGTGGCCCTCTAGAGTGAGTGTGGAAATACAGTGGCCCTCTGGAGTGAGTGTGGAAATACAGTGGCCCCCTCCATCGACAGTCAAGATAGCTTTGTAAAGCTTACTGTACCCCACTGTAAACTGCCCAGTGCCCACTTGTGGTGCAGCTACAGTAAAGGTACCAAACGCTGTCTTATATTTAGGCCAATAGGGTAAATATAATTAAGTTGCGGGTGGCATACAATGATGCTCTCAGAATCCTGCTAGGGCCCCCGAGGTGGACGAGTGCCAGTTAAGTAAACAGTTTCCCATTCTGAATGCTGTCCTCTGGAATTTATTATTCAGCTTTAGGACGAGGTTACAATAAAAAATTATAATGACAATGAGCATGCCTAAGAACTAAGAAGAGCAGCACCTGGTACCCCTGATTCCTGTGTTTCTTTTTAGATTGTTGTATATGTTTTTGTTGCTGCTTTTAACCCATTTAGACCTGAGGACGACTACAAATGCCTTCTAAGTTAGTTTTCTGAAAAACCCTATGTTTCTTTGTCAGTCGTTCTAAAGATTTGAGTTAAAAACGTTCGCTCTGAAAGAATATATATATTCAAAGATTTGCGCCACATTTTTTCAAAAATAGCAGAGCTACAAGCTCGCGCTACGAGCTGCACAGAGCATGGCCTATATGGCGCACTATCAAGCCCTGGTGGCGTTATGCCTGTCATGTCACCAGTCACACTTTAAACATGGCAGCACGGCTTTTGACAGCCTCTCGGGGGTATAAGGTCCTATATTACTCCCTCGCCGAGCTGTCAAAAGAATTAGGGAGAGAGAGAGAGAGCGCGCTTACAGATACAGCCAGTCAACCATCTCTGAAGCTTCTCCATGTAGCGGGGACCCCCTGCAGATGAGATATACTGAGGGTTCTCCTGTTTTGACAGAAGACTCAACCACGTGTCTGAGTCATGGCTGAATGCTACATGAGTTTCCGGGTAGTTTTAATTGCTTGGAGCAGTGATTTTTTTCAACCAGTTGGTCCTTGAGGGGGTTCCAGGTTGGTAACCAAATGGACCTCTTGAGTGTAAAATTATAATAAAAAGAATAACAATAATTATTGTTATTTTGATGATCAACGTTTGCCAAAAGCATGGAATCATAGACACAATCTTAAAAATCCCCCAGGAAAGTGTTTGTCTCCCAAACATCATTAAAATAAGATTTGGTTGCAGAAGGGGGTGAAGTGTCCCTTTAAGCAGGTCAGTCTGTGTGTCTGTCTGACTGTGTGTCTGTCAGTCTGTCGGGACTGAGTTAATTCTACATTAATTTCCACATTTAATTTAGTAACTCAATTATCCTTTTCACAGGTTTACTTTTTGAATAACATCAACGGGAAGATTATAGGCTGTAATCTTGTTTCAAGGTCATACGTCATATGACTACATTGGGGTGTAACGAAGTGTCTCTTTAATATGCAGCCTTTCCCTATAGCTACAACAATGTTAGTAATATTGTCTTCAGACACAGACATGTAGAAAACATCAACCGAAAACCATACTGTAGCTAGCATATTGTGAGAGGGTATGAGGGGTATTATTTAAAAATGTAAAGCTGCTATTAGCAATAGTATGTCAAAATTCTCCATTAGACTCCATGCTGATTGGCTAAGATTGGCTTCCAAAGTTCGCAGGAGTGCTCAGTTTCAAACAAAATGCCACAAATCATGAACACATTGTGTGATTTCCGTGAAATTGTGCACACACATTCCCACTATACAGAGGAAGAAATACCACTGGAACATTTTCAACTCAGCCTCATGGTTGCCAATTAGTGTTTTTACCTCTAACTGCATGGATCTGTGTAAAGCTTTGTATGCACACTCCCTATAGGCCAAAAGAATTTCACATTTACATTGGCTTGTAAAGTTTTCAGGAGTAGCCTGCTTGGCGTTTTGTACTCCTCAATGCAGCGTCCGATTGTGGTGAAACTGTGCATGCATATTCCCACTAGGCTGAGGAAGAAATGCCGCTTGACAGTTTTCAAATCAGCCTCATGGTGGCGCTACAACAGGCCAAGTCGCGTCTCACACACACACACATACTGTACACACACACACCCACAGACCCACACACCCACACACAGACATTTATATTACTCCTAAACATTTTGCCAGACATCACAAACACTCCTATCCTCCCGGTGGAGACCTGTGCCACTTTTTCTAGTTTGTTGTTGGTTTGATTCCATTTTGTTTACGTAACACCATTCTACCCCTGGGCTCACATTCCACACACTCCAATAATTACCTGAACTATATGACAGCTGTGTCAATCATCATCTCTGCGAGCGTGGATCTCTCGGCCAATCCGACGGTGGGACGGCTGCGGCTTCATCGGCATCCAGACATCCCTGAATGAATAGAAAACAGGAATCAGAAAATGTATCTGGCAGCAGAAGCAACACCAAGAGCAGAGTATGAACTAGAATGCTATCTGGCCCTGAACAGAGAACACAGCTGAGCACCGTCCGTGACCGAACCTGATGACAAACACTTATAAGTAATTACTTTTAGATTAAAAAAAATCGATACAAGCACAAGTTCACACAAAGTTTCTCGATGTTTTATCATTAAACATAGTGTTTTTTTCCCCTCCCCCTGTACTAGTGCTTGTGCATAGTCCTAGGGGAACTTTTGAGAAACACTTTGTCAGAGCATGTGGTTTTCAACCCTTTTCATGTCAAGGTCCATTATTTATTGGGTATTTTTTGAGCCACAGAACCACCATTTGATGAGACCCAAAACTTAAAATATGTTGTTGTCAATTCCATGCTGTGTTTATGTTGGTACCATTAGGAGAGATAACAGGCAAACGTTGAATTGTGTAAACCTCTTGAAAATTAAGTAATGCAGGTGTTTAACAATAATGCAACTCTTGAGAGCGTAAAATGACTTTAACTCAAGAGTTAAAGTTATATATATAGGGGCCCATTCGGTTACTATAACTCTCCATCATTTAGCTGGGGACCACCTGGAACCCCCTCCAGGACCACTGGTGGTCCACGGGCCACTGGTTGAAAACCACTGGTCTAGAGGAAAAGGTCATGCATGGGGTCTGGGGACGGTCATGTCTGTACAACTAATGGTTCAGGATCATCAGGTGACTCAAATCAATATGTTACAGTTTACACCTGGGAACATGAACATGAGAACACGCTTATTTGAAAACTGAAAGTTTGAACTGACGGACGGTGGAGCTGCCAGAGGAAAGGTCTTGGGGTCCTCAAAGTCAATACAGCATTTTATTTATTTTAGGAGCATGAATTTGCAAAGCAAATATTTTTTCATGGCAACCTGGCATTACCTTTTGCAAAAATGTTTGGTCAGAACGCCAGGCCGATCGTGCAGGCCACTATAAGATAAAGGACATGCTGGGCTCAGCAAAATCAATAGGCTTTCTCCTCCAATGGAGCATAAATTTGCACGGAACATTGCTATGGCGAAATTGACTTTTTGAGATACGATGGTCACAGACAAGCAGATGGTATTACATAACCTGCTTGGCAGAGGTAAAAAAATAAATCTATATAAAATATCACAACACGACAAAAGAGTAACATTTTCATAATGTTGATCATGTTCTCTTGAAACTGGATTCCCTGCTATGCTATTATTCTCCAGACCAGTGGTTTTCAACCGGTGGTCTGGGGACCACCAGTGTTCGTTGAAGGGATTCCAGGTGGTCCCCGTGCTAAATGATGGAGAGTTGGTAAATGAATGGACTCTTGTAGATCTTTAACTCTTGAGAGCGTAAAATGAAACCAAATGGACCCGGTGCGTGGCTCAAATGCCCCCAAAAAAGAATGGGCCCCGATATGAAAATGGTTGAAAAGCCCTGCTTTAGATATCTAATCTAGGAACTTGGTATCAGTCTGCACCTAGCATGTTGCCGGGAACCCCTTTTGGTGTTTTAAGGATTACTAGAACTGTACGTGCCCGTCGCAGTCGGCCACCGGCCTACTTGGGAACGATGCAACTTGGGAACCTAATGATATGTACGTTGTCATAGCACCCGTTTTAACTGTCAGTTGGTGTTCCACATGGAGATCTGTGTATGTGCCTGTGTGCCTGTGTGTGACGACTGCAAACTGACTGGGAAAAGTGGGCAAACTGACTGTGAAAAGTGTACTTGGTTGAGCCTCAATTGGCTGAGGCTGGAAATTGCCCAGGTGAAAGGAGTTGGCCTCATTAGGCCCACTGGCAGAGCCTTAGCCTGGTTAATAAACCAGACCGAATAAGCCGTTGGCAAAAATAAGTTGCCTGCCGGCGGATTACGGTCTGGAGAGGCTCAATTGTACGCCCATTTCCTACACCAGAGAAATGGGGAGGCCAATCGGGACACGGTATGCAATATGGGCGGGCATTGGTACAGTGACTTTCAATGCTTGAGACCTTTGACTGACAGTAGCTCTGACCAATTGCGTCAAAGAGAAAATGTTTCAACCCGCCCCCCTGGAAATGAAATCCAAGCTGAGCCTCCCCAGACTAATATCCTGCGGTCCGTGCGATATTAGTCTGGTTTATTAACCAGGCTAGCAGAGCCTGGCCCAGGTGAAAGGAGTTTGCCTCATTAGCAGGGGTGAAAGTGGGCCGGCCGGAGCGCACCGGAGCTATCAAAATACTAAATAACCTGCCACGGTGCCCACAAACGGATGTCCATGAGGAAAACAATTAAAACATAATCTATTAACGTCAAAATCGAGTTTTCTTAATAAAGAGTGCTTCTGAATTGTAACAGTGTGTTTGTGTCAGCCAGCGTAATGATCCGTTGTTATTTTATTAATCCACCACCGCACGCCACGGACTGGAGGAGAGAGAAGAGTTTCTCCCTTCGGCTGGCTCACAGCAGCGCCGTGCTGCAGAGCCGTGCTGGGTTGGCTGACGAGACTGGCACAACGCAATACTTAGTTCTGATTGGTTCAGAAAAAAACAAAAAACTAAACAGGAAACTAAATGAAATGCAGGCGGAAACTGTTTTGAGAAGTAAACTAAAAAGTCAGTAGAAGAATGCGCTAAAAATATATATAAGCAAAATGGCAATGCAACGAACATTAGCTCAGCTCTTTAAGAGAAAAGAAAGAGTCATTAAGAGAAGATAATGTCATTAAAGACAGAGATAGAAAAACAACCAAGACCATAGGCAGAAGTGGCAGCAGGACCAGCACCAAGCACAGGTAATAATAATAATAATAATAATAATATTAATATTAATAATAATAATAATAATAATATCACTGATATTATGAAATTCCTGATATTATATCAGGAATTTTATAGCACTTTTCTAAGTACTCAAATACGCTTTACATGTGTCTGGGGGAAGGGGATCCAGAGCAGGTTGCTGGGCAGCTCACTCAACGGGTTGCATGGCTCGCTGTGACTCAGGACAAGAGGATAAGGATAACTACTTTAGGGTTAGGCCTCTGTGGACGTTGTTTTAAGTGTTCTGTTCTGTTACCTGTTCTGCTCTATCGATCCTCAACTAAAATATTAGGAGATGGAGTTTGGGGTAATTTTATTTTGCACATTGACAAAATAAATTCTTAAATGATAATCTGTTTCTTGTGTATGCCTCGAATACAAAACTGATCAAAGGTTTGTGTGTCTTAGACTAGTACATGGGCTTATTATAGATATCTGGTATATGGTTGTGAGTATGGTATAAATAGGACAGGAGTAGGGGTGGGTCCCGAACCTCGGGACCAATCCGGTACCGAACCGAACATGCTCGAGTACCGGGTACCCATTACAATAATTCAATTTCGGTTCTCTCTATCGGTTCCTGGGTGACACCCTGCACGCACGCACGCACGCACAAAAAACAGATGATTATAATCAGATCATGCTACTTGGAGAGCCAGCAACAGAATGGACCGTGGTAATCGCTCTTGTCGCTCAAAAGTATGGCTTCACTATAGTAGACAATAAAAGCAGTTAGCCAAGTGCAATATGTGTGGAAAAGTAATCAGCGCAAAACCCCGAGACGCCGTTTACGTTGGCGAAAAAGAGGCTGACGAAAGAAAAAACTGAGGAGTGTCACCGAGTGGTCACGAAGTTTGTTGTCAACGGACTACATCCATTCTCAGTTGTTGAATCTCCGTCATTCAGGTAGGTTTAAACCGTTTAAGAAACTTTGCTCAATTCCATTTGTAGCCTACCAAGGTCCTGGCGTCACTCTCCCATCCACTGGGCCACGGAAGTTTTTGGTCATCTTAAAATAGTCTCATATAAGAATTGTGGTCCAAAAATAAACAAACCGTCTAAATGATATTGTTGGGGGGGTTGTCTTTGTATCGTTTACGACCGTCAGTCACTCGTATTTGATACAGTCTGTTTCTCCTGTTTCTAGCGAAAATGTAACTAATTCGCGGCAGTAACATTAGCGTTTTCTCTCAGTCAGTTGATTATTTATATCCATATGAGTGAAACCGCCAGGATCATTTATTTGATTTATTTAGTGCCTGTTTGACACGATATGAAAATAGTCCATGGGAATTCAGAATGGAGGGGGGAACAGGCTAACTTCGAAGAGAGGAGGTGAAAAAAAACAACAAAAGCCTGCATGCAAGCCCCCCCCCCCCCCCCCCCCCCATTAGCGATGCTAATTTGCACAGGCAATCGTGTGTGTGTGTGTGTGTGTGTGTGTGTGTGTCGTTTGATACTAAACGTTTACAGTACTGTTATGTAATGTTGATCAATCTCTGTTTTCAGGGAGATGACCATGGTCCTCAATGCCAGCTACACACCTCCCTCCAGAGATAATTTATCTAATCATCTTATTCCTGCCTTTGTTGTCATTGTGTAGTAGTAAGAGGAAAGGATGTTGGTCTATACTCTATTCATCTGTCTTAAATCAAAGTCTTAAAAATAAAAGCTTTGTGAAAAACAATTGACCTTAAGTTTATACCATTTCTTTTTTTACTATATTATCCACAAATGGCTCAACTGAATGAGGAGGAAGAGGATGTTACACTATTTATTCATTACATGTCTTAAATTGACATTGAGCTTTTTTGTTAAACATTTGACCTCTGTTATATCATTTTGGAACCGAAATAGGGAACCGTTAAGAACCGGAATCGATAAGCAGAACCGGAATCGGTACCGGACTCGAAAAAATCCTAACGATACCCATCCCTAGACAGGAGTAGGACTTGTTACAATCAATCATGTTATAGTAAGTGTAATGAAATAGGTAGCCTAATGCAGGTGTAAGACCTGTTTTGTCTGTGCCAAAAAAATGCAGTTTTCTATGCATTTCAGGGGTACTGTGGGGTTTGAACCCCCAATTTCTTTCCAATGTCGTCGCAGAATGACATTTCTGGGAGCTCCTGTAAGAAATGAAAGCCACTTTCACCCCTGCTCATTAGGCCCACTGGCAGAGCCTGGCCAGAGCCTTTTGTGGTGGTTCTGGAGAACTGTGGGTCAGACCGACTGCACTGCACTGCACTCCCTGCGGGGTTGTGAATCGCGTGTGTCAAATGTGAAGTCGCTGGGTCAAACGGTTCTCGAGTTACGTGCACGAGTTACATACACACGCACGCAGACAGAGACGTGCCGCATTTATAGTAGTTTGTTTTACTTTAGCTATTGAAAGATAGCAGATCTATAAGCTCGTAGCGCGGTCTTGTAGATCTGCTATTTTTGAAAAATCGTCAATGGGATTCTCTCTTGGCAATATCTGTAGAGGGTGAAAGAAATTCATTTTCTGGCCAAAAAGTGCATTATTTTTATACGTGTGGGCTCAGAGTGCATCCACCGTGGACAGTAGGCTTATCACAAACCATTTTGTATTGGTGAGTAGCGAAATCGTTCTTTGTAGTCAAGAGGCTGTCATGCGGCGGCAGGGAATGGAGAGTCCCATAACCTTAAAGGAGAATTCCATGCTAGAAGGCTTTCTTACCTTTATTTGTAGTCCCCACCAAAGAGGGAGAGACAGCGAGATCCGGGCACGGCGGAGACGTAGGTCCCGACGTATTATCTTCCGTCGTGGCTTATTATTCAATAGGTCGCGGTTTAAATATTCATTCGTCCCGACGGTTTAATAATTCGCCCCAACGTTTTTTTTTCGTCGTGCCGTATTCATTAATACGTCGAAAGGGTGCATGCCTTTCCCCGTGGAGAACCTGCAGGGCAGCAGGCCTTTTTACGCGCGCATCGTGCGCCCGGGCGAGGCACCACTGCGTGCGCCTCGCCGGTCCGGTTCCGTGGAGGGATGGCCCGACCCACGTCCGTGAAACCCCTGGGGGGGTGGGGGGTCCCCGTGGACCCTTGGGGGATCACAGGGGTCCGCATAGGAGCGACGAGAGAGAGAGAGTGTGAGTGAGTGAGTGAGTGAGTGAGTGAGTGTGTGTGACTGTGTGTGTGTGTGTCAACTGCACCACATCACCAGCAACCTATACAGAGAAACTGTGATAATGCGTGGCGTATGCATATAGCCATGTGTGCAACTATATTCTCGCACCTATACAGTCTGAGCGCTTGTGCTCCTATCCGTGTGCCTCCCCCCCCCACCCCATGTGGACCCTTGGGGGGGGGGGGTCCCTTTGCACTTTGTGTAGAAGCTGCATAGCCTCATACTGAAAAAAAAGACTATTTTACGCACAGCGCAAGGCAATGTGATTACGATCGTCCTTCTGGGGGGGGGGGGGGGGGGGGGGGGCGTCCTGTTAGTCCCTACAAGGACATATGAATTTATATTGTTGGCTATATTAATTTAGCCGATCATCAAAGCTCACCGCGCTCGTATAGCGCATTGACAGGTCTGTCTGTCTGTCTGTCTGTCCGTCCGTCTGTCTGTGTCTCAATGACTCGCCCTATAGCCCAATGATGATGCTACTGCATGATGTGCTGCTGGATCGTCGATGGCCTCCCCGCAGCCCCCCCCCCCCCCCCCCCCCTGTTTTAGCTGGTACTTTTATTTACAGATTGGTAATAAACACAGCGGTACGATTTCAGAACACATGATTCACTCATCTTGTTTCAACATTTCAGCATGCAATGTTCAACAGTAAAGATTTCAATGATCAATAGTAATTAGATATATTAGATATAATATTCGAAGAAACTATAGCATAGGAACCCACTGGAAAGAATGCGCAACTTGGAGAGAGAGAGAGATATACGGAGGGAGAGAGCGAGAGAGAGAGAGAGAGAGAGAGCGAGAGAGAGATTGAGGGGGGGGGGGGGGGGGGGGGTGAGTGACCGGCTGCCGCCAACCGCGCAATCAATCAATCACTCCACACCGATCAGCAACCCCTCTCACTTTCCCCCTCTCTCTCTACCCCTGTATCTCTCTCTCTCTCTCTCTCTCTCTCTCTCTCTCTCTCTCTTCCTATATATTGTTATGTTAATAGTTAATAGTGCGCATTGTATTATATATTATATATAGTAGGCTAGTATATGTTTTTCGTTAATAATACATGCTAATTATTATTAAACCATTTCAAATATTTATATTTCACCAACATACGAATTTATGCTCCATTTTACCGATCTAGCCGTCAGTCTGTCTGTCGTCCGTCCGTCCGTCCGTCTCAATGACTCGCCCTATAGCCCATTGATGATGCTACTGCATGATGTGCTGCTGGATCGTCGATGGCCTCCCCCCCCACCCCCATAGACAGTCAGTCAGTCAGTGCAGAGCACGCAAAATATATAGTGATTGTTTTCTTACTTATATAACAGCCTGTCTTTCTCATTTTATTGACTAACATTCACTTACATTGTCTTAGGCCTACTGTGTTTTTTATTTCTCCCTGCAGACATTGAACTGTTCAGCACCGAAATAAACTATTCGTTCATTCATTAATGCATTCATTCATTCTTTCATTCAATTTACTGCAGGGAGAAATAAAAAACACAGTAGTCTTAAGCCAATGTAAGTGAATGTTAGTCAATAAAATGAGAAAGACAGGCTGTTATATAAGTAAGAAAACAATCACTATATGTTTTGCGTGCTCTGCGCTGACTGACTGACTGTCTATGGGGGGGGGGGGGGGGGGCTGCGGGGAGGCCATCGACGATCCAGCAGCACATCATGCAGTAGCATCATCAATGGGCTATAGGGCGAGTCATTGAGACGGACGGACGGACGGACGGACGACAGACAGGTAAAATGGAGCAGACAGATCGGTAAAATGGAGCATAAATTCTTATGTTGGTGAAATATAAATATTTGAAATGGTTCAATAATAATTAGCATGTATTATTATTAACGAAAAACATATACTAGCCTACTATATATATAATATATAATACAATGCGCACTATTAACTATTAAACATAACAATATAGGAAGAGAGAGAGAGAGAGAGAGAGAGAGAGAGAGAGAGAGAGAGATACAGGTGTAGAGAGAGAGAGAGGGGGAAAGTGAGAGGGGTTGCTGATCGGTGTGGAGTGAGTGATTGATTGATTGATTGATTGTGCGGTGGCGGCAGCCGGTCACTCACCCCCCCCCCCCCCCCCTTCAATCTCTCTCTCTCTCTCTCTGTCTCTCTCTCTCTCCCTCCGTATATCTCTCTCTCTCTCCAAGTTGCGCATTCTTTCCAGTGGTTCCTATGCTATAGTTTCTTCTAATTCTTCTAATTCTTCTAAATTACTATTGATCATTGAAAATCTTTACTGTTGAACATTGCATGCTGAAATGTTGAAACAAGATGAGTGAATCATGTGTTCTGAAATCGTACCACTGTGTTTATTACCAATCTGTAAATAAAAGTACCAGCGAAAACAGGGGGGGGGGTGGGGGGGGGTGGGGGGGGTCTGCGGGGAGGCCATCGACGATCCAGCAGCACATCATTTCTCCTTTAATGCAACGGCATTAAGGCTATGGACCAGAGCTACATGTTGCCGAAAGCTCAAAGTCATCTTGACACAGGACTATCAAGCAACAATGATGTCCTATAATAGATTCACCATGGACTCACTATATCTAAATTGCAAAGAGAGACGATTGGGTGACAAAGGGGGTGACAATGCAGTGACAGCAACAATGGGCAAATCGGACAGAGTTTACCGGCGAACCAGATGCCGCTTTCTATTCTGTCACAGTGACCCACCCTGCAGCACGGAGATCCGTCTACAGCTTTCGGCGGTCAAGCCTAGTCTATAGTCTATTGGATGAGTAATCAATTGCGCTCGACGAATGAAGTCAGACAAAGGTGCTGAATTATTGATTATTCCCACATCCCCAGGATACAGATTAGGTATCAGATTGATTGGTATCCAACTAAAGAAAGTGTTGTTGTCCACATTGAGCCACAGCAGCCAGAGGGAGTATTTATGGCAAGCCGGGGAAAGACAGTTTTTGATCTATACTTGAAAAGCAAAATGTTTTGGATTTGCTCAGCCCCCATGGCTCCGTCCTGGACTGCAATCTTTGAAACCTTTTCATTTATCTCTGTGAGAGAGAGAAATATTGTAGATGTCTGCTGATGTCTCACACTCTCACTGTCACTGTCAGGGGCCTTCTTCCATCCTCCCCTACTAGGATGCAGTGTAAATGTAACAAGCCACCCCGTCACACGCACTCCCAGTGGGAGAGTGGGAGACTAGAGAGTGCTTGGAAAACTTAAATACTTTAAAGAGGCTTAACTAAGCGTCTGTGCGATAATTGCTCTCTTACTTTGAACATGAATTGACATCAAAAGGCAGAAGTAGTTTTCCCTGAAACCACACACAACATTCACTCATCATCCACCCAGGTTTATTTTCACACTAGGGGGGTGTTAGAGCAATATATTATTTATGCCCCAAAATCTTTCTATGAATCTCACACTATTAAGGCAACCGGACGGTTCCACGGGCTGCACAAGGTGCCCTTTTTTCACATGAGCACCTGCCCCTCTTAATCTGTGCACGCCACTGGTTATCATCCCTGCCTGCTCACCTGTTTATAATAAATCATGTGTAGCCTCTGTCTGTTTATTATGACCTGTCGGAGATGGAACTGACATGGAAACCTTGTCATTTCTTCTGCCGCGCACACTCTATTAAAGAAAAGGCTCCAATTATCCTAGTTGCTCCAGTGATTTATTATAGGCTACCTATTATTCTCTTTTTTACTTTGCTTCTGTTTCAATTGATAAACAGCAAGACTTTATTGTTGAAGATGCCATGGTGTTAAAGGTGCTGTATAAGTGACATTGTTTTTGCAATAAAACAAAATGTTATTGGTTAAATCGCTGAAGCTCTACAGTATATTATGATAATAAGCATTGCTATCATAATTTACAATTTAGGCATTTAGCAGACGCTTTTAATCCAGAGCGATTTACAGTAGGGATGGAGCTCGTTAATTCTTATTGATAACGATCACCCTATCGATCAGGCTTATCGAGCCGGGTTCTTATCGAGCCCACTATCGAGCATTTTCTATTATTTTGTGGAAAGACAATACAATAATATTAAAGAAACTGTTAAACTTAAAAGTGTTGTTTACCCTGGCAGTGCTGGTTGGCAGGTATCAATACACTTTTAGAACAACATGTTTGTGCCAGCGTGGGTGATTACATTTATTTATTGATCGGCTCTTGTCTTGATTGTTTAAACATGGCGTCATGGAACGCTATGCTCTTAAACAGGCTTGATAAGCCCAAAGCTTATTGATAACGGGTACTCAATAAGCGTGTTATCAGATTTTTCCGGGTATCGGACGGTTATCGAGCTCCATCCCTAATTTACAGTAAGCAGGAACAACAACATGGTAATACATAGAATTCACTAAAATAGTCCTCGAGAATCATACGCAAGAATACAGTGGAATATCTACACAATAAAACTATGGACACGTATACTCTGTGCTATGTCTACAAAAATGTCTATCTAATTTACATAAGTTGAGCCTTTGCATACGCCTGTAAGGTCGACGAAGGCTAGGGAAAGTGCTACGGGCTAAGATAGTCTGAAGAGGTGGCTTTTCAGACTATACGGCGGAAGATTGGGGAGAAGTGCATTCCATAGTTTTGGAGCCAGAAGGGAGAAGAGTGTGGGGGACGTGTGGAACGTACGTCCCAGCGTTTTAAGTGAATGTAGGCTACACTGTTTGTTCAGTTAGTTGCTGTTAGTCAGATGTTTGAATGTATAATATGTTTATTAATCCATTTGACGTCTTTTTAACTCTTTGTACCGCTATATAATAGGCCTATTTAAATAAAACATTTCTGTGAAAATATTCAATCAACCTCAATCAATCCTACAGTAGGCCTACAGTAAGGTAGATTTATTTATAAAGAGCCTTTCAAAACAAATGTTACAAGGTGCTGTACAATAAAATGAAATAAAACAAAAGTATCATATAGATCAACAATTAAATGACACAAAACAATAGTACAATGCATCAGAGCAGTGAATAAAATATCTATAAATACACAGTACAGTACATATGTAGACAAAAATTACGAACCAAAATGCTTACTTAAGTGGGTTTTTAGCAGCTTTTTAAAGGCATCAACAGACTCTGCCCTTAATAGGGAGAGTGGTAGTTCGTTCCATAAGGAAGGGGCTACGAACGCAAACGTTCCATCACCTTTTGTTCTTAATTTTGTTTTAGGAACAATGAGAAGGTCTTTCCCTGAGGACCTAAGTGTTCTCACATTAACCTTAGGTGTTAACAATTCAGTTAAATAAACTGGAGACAGTCCGTGCAGAACTTTAAAGGTGATTAACACAATTTTAAAAACAATTCTACAGTCGATTGGAAGCCAATGTAAGTACTGGAGTGATATGAGATAAAAGTTTTAGTTAAAAGTGTGGCAGCCGCATTCTGCACCAGCTGGAGGCGGTGAATTGAGGAGCACGCACACACACACACACACACACACACACACACACACACACACACACACACACACACACACACACACACACACACACACACACACACACACACACACACACACACACACACACACACACACACACACACACACACACACACACACACACACACACACACACACACTCTCCACGCCTTTGTGGTGCTGAAAAACATAATAGGGTTCAGCAGTGGGTTAGCTCACTCAGCACAGCTTACACTGCAACCTATAAGCCTTACCTCCAGACAGGATATCGTCTTTCTTGACTATGTGCAAACAAAGTGCATAATTCGATCAAAACAAACATGATGTAATGAATTATGAGTTCAGAGTGGGGCACTTCTGGTGTCCTCATCACAAACATGCTGGACCGCACCTGAAGTCAATCTCCCTGATTGTGACACCAATTTGTCAGCCTTCTGATTGCTCCCTGACTGACTAACCAGCAGGCTCTTTCTGACTTAATTGTTCCGCCCTGGTTCTGCCTTGTTTATGTTGAATTTGCTAAAACATCATTTTTTTGGAGAAAATAATTACTAAAAACAAACATGATATGTCCATGCAGTCACCATGCTGCACCTTTTTACTGACACCAAGTTTAAAATAAGAATTTAATGCACATGCAGGATATCAATATGAAGCAACTAAAACACCTTATTTCAATGGTAGTGGATGGAGGAGAGAAAGGATTTTTGTCCAACCACGAAACGGCAACCAATGGGTTCAAAGAGGGGCACAAACACAGGCGGGACATTTAGCAGATGCTCTTAGTCCAGAGCGACTTGTCTTACAGTAAGCAAGAACAAAAGAAAACATGGTAATAGGCCTATATCAAATACATCATACGTCATCATGAATCATACGTGGAATCTATATGTGTATACACTATACAGTGCTATGTCTACATAAAGTACTATTTAAGTTACATAAGTTGAGCCTTTGCATTCGCCTGTAGGAGGTCGAGGCTAGGTCAAGTGGTACGGCAAGTGGCTATGGGCTAAGATGGAGTCTGAAGAGGTGCGTTTTCATACTGCAGCGGAAGATTGGGTGTCTGCAGTTCTGATTGCAATGGGAAGTGCATTCCATAGTTCTGGAGCCAGAAGGGAGAAGAGTTTGGGACTTGTGACAAAGGGTGAATTGCAGTTGTGAATCATGACTATGTGCTGTGATTGTTTTTCTTTTTCTTTTCTTTTTTAGCTCAAAGTGCTCAGTGCACTTTGAATTCTAGCGCGTTCCTCCAGACTGTGCTGGTTGCTGGGCACTAGCCTGGCATTAGCCACTAGCCAGACTGCATAACGTAGAGCAGTGGTCCGGCCGGGACCACCAGGGGTCCTTGAAGGAATTCCAGGGGGTCCACAGCTAAATGATAGTTTGGAACCAAAAATGGACCCTTATAATGGGTCTGTAACTCTGAGGTCCATTTGGTTCCATTTGTACACTCTCATCTCAGGGTCCGTAGACTAATGCATGTGGGGGTCCTCGAAAGACTAATGCATGTGGGGGTCCTCGAAATTAAACGGGTTGAGAATCACTGCTAGAGCCGTAAAAGAAAATTAAATTATGGGGTCCGCGAGCTAATAAGATATTGATATTACATTGGTTTTGTACCTGATTTCAGTAAATACTATATAGGAAAAAAAAGCCTAGTTTTCCTGGATTGGGGACCAGATGGGGAGACCTGCGTTCATTAATATCAGAATTTAGAGCTATTTAACACTCATTTTGACCAATTGTTTTAATAATTAATTCATAGCACTGACGGAAGTTCACAAACAACACAGAACAAAAACAGCCATATGCATGTACTGCACTGTATGCATGTATGTATGACTCTCACACATACAGGCACAAAGAAAACAAAAACATAACGATAAAGTAGCATCTCATGTACAGTACATATCCCTGAAGCCACACATTAGCAGATGAAAGCATCCAGGTTGCTCATGACTCTAACATGAATGTTCCACTTCCTCCCACCAGAGACGGAGTGACACAGAAAGAGAGGCAGAGAGAGAGTGGAAGAGAGGGTGAGAGAGAGAGAGAGAGAGAGAGAGAGAGAGAGAGAGAGAGAGAGAGGGGACACAGGGGGGCTAATTCTTGATATAATTATACTCTGGTATAGTGTCGCTTGCCGAAAATAGACAATATCCAAACTCACCGTTAATTCCGTAGCTTGGAGATTGCCTATATATTCATGTCGTCTTACGACGAAGTGTAAATCTATGAAGGCTATGAAGAAAATAAGTCGTGGTTTGAGAAAGATAATTTCCCCCAGTCCTTCTGCATGGCGAGATAATCTCCACCCTATTACTTCAGCACAAAGCAGCAGTGGTCCTCTATTATAATACGCAGCCACAACTTCTACCAGCCTGACATTAACCACACACAGTACGGTACTGTAGCTCCCATGCAGATAAACTTCTCTTCTATTTACATACTGCCAAGTAGGCCCTATATGCCCAACATACTGTAATAAACACATACATAATTTCCATTTGGAGTGCGGAGGGGTGAAAAAGTCACATCATTCTTGTGATTTACATCCACAGTACAGCTGCTTGCGTGCGTCCTACACTCACCCTTGCGAGTGCAAATAATGTGCCTCTGCTTATCTCAAATGCTGGAAAGTTCTGCTTTAATTGTGGGTCGACAGAACTCTCATTCTATACCTGGCTGTGAGGTCCTGCCTTCTACACGTATGTGTACTGTACACTGTTGTGTGACATGTGGAAGTTCCCTCTGCATTGAATCTAGCAACTATTGCTATATTTGTTATCATAATATGTGATGTTTGACAGTATTACATGTACAATACATAATGTACTGTAGGCCTATGCTACAGTGCTATATACAGTGTAAGGTCTGATGACTCATTGATGTATATTCATTCAGCAGTAAACTGTACGAGATGATAGACTGAATATTTATCGACAGACTGTATACATACAGTGTGTTGTACAGGGCAGATTCAAACTATGGTCCTGGGTGTGCACTCGGGACCACTTGGCAGATGTTGTGGTAATATAAATGTTGCATAAACCATTCCCGCGAGCGCATCACACAACCATTCCCTGAGAGCACATGGAGGTACAGTATAGTCTCAGGAGTGTACTCTGATACGGATCGATGCAATGTGAAAGCATTGAATACAGTTGAATGAAGTGTACTCGGATACGGATCGCTGCAATGTGAAAGCATTGAATACAGTGGAGTGAAGTGTACTCGGATACGGATCGCTGCAATGTGAAAGCATTGAATACAGTTGAGTGAAGTGTACTCGGATATGGATCGCTGCAATGTGAAAGCATTGAATACAGTGGAGTGAAGTGTACTCGGATACGGATCGCTGCAATGTGAAAGCATTGAATACAGTTGAGTGAAGTGTACTCGGATATGGATCGCTGCAATGTGAAAGCATTGAATACAGTTGAGGGAAGTGTACACGGATATGGATCACTGCAATGTGAAAGCATTGAATACAGTTGAGTGAGGTGTACTCGGATACGGATCGCTAGTTGAATGAAGTGTACTCGGGGTGGAAGAAACAAGGCGAATGTGAATCATGGCCAGCGGGGAACCAGGCTACCGTATTCGGGAACAGTTTGAATGAAACAAACAACCCTCATAGCGTCATAGTCTGAGCCTAATGCTTGTTCTCATCTTGATTTGGTTTAGGCTCTTATCCGTCCGTACCCAGGGCTGGATTAGCACCTCTGAGGGCACTGGAGCTTGAAGGGCACTCCTGCACATTCATGGGCAGACCAGAGCGCAAAATGTTGGCGGTTTTGTGTGGATTTTTATGCGGTATTTTGGCCTATTCCCGGCCGCCTCCCCCGCCCCAGAGTGACAGCCAGGCAGTAACAAACACATTAAACATAGTAAGCACATGGGTGGGAGTCAGAGAATCCACCAGTGCCAGACATTGTATTTCAGTGTTTTTACCTTTTCTTTTTGACGAGCCACCTGACGTGCTGTGTGCGCCGAATAAAAACAAAGCCATGGATGGCGGACGCGCTTCTGTTATTCACCCAGAATCACCTCTCCACCTGACCTGAACAACAGCCAATCTAGCGCATTGTTGCTGTTTCACGGCACGCACAATTGCACTTTACAGCTGCATTCTCACCAACAATAAATACACTCATTTTGACTCCATTTCTTTTGTAGATAATAACAAAATGGAGCTAAAAAAAAGTGCCCATATAATGGTAGATGATCTTCCATCCCTGTACAGCTATTATTGTGTTTCACTCTTCTGCTGCAGCTGCTATGCCACCTGAATCCCCCGCCCCCCTGGGGATCAATATAAGGTACAATGGTAAATGATGCATTCATTTATAAAGTGCCTTTCTCCAAAGCACTTTACAATGTGCACTGCATTCTAATGCCCTGCATGCATTCACACACGTTTACACAGTGACGCCGCAGGCAGGCCAACCTGCATGCAAGAAGGCCCATTGGGAGCAAAAAGGGCTTGCATGCTGCCCCCTGTTCATCTGTTCATGGATGGCAACGGATACGACCTGATGATGAAGCCTGTATTGACATTCAGAACGACGTCGTGCACCCCGAAGGCATACATTGACATGATTTGGCTCCTGTGGCTTCCTTCTGCATACTTCTAACGCCGCCCCTGAGACGCACCAAACGGACCAGCCTGGATGTGGCTTGAGGCGCAGTGGAAGCGCTTTGTTCCTCACCTTTGGGAGCAGTTATACGGGTGTCTCGCTGAAGGACACTTCCACACAAAGCCAGGAAGGAGGAGGAGGAGCCAGGCAGGCAGGCATCCAGAACGGGAACCTATACCACTTTCCAACTAAGACGGACACTCAATACCAAGTCAGAGCCGGGCCGGGTTTATCTGAGCTGATCTGGTGTTAACCTGACTGGTAGGCCTATACAGTTATTTCCATATTCGTCAAACTAGTCAGTGCCTTGTGGTGGTGGTGGTGGTGGTGGGCAGAGCCATAGAGGAAGACATGAGTTACGACAACGTTCACTTCATTGGGCCAGTCTAATGGTGGCTCTCCTACATTCATCTACAGACTTCTATTGGCGAAGAGCATAGCAAACAGTGACAATGTCCTGGACCGGAAGTTGGCGGAATGCACTGGACTCGGGCAACAGCCCAGCTTTAATGATCTTAAATCCCTGTGTTTTAGATCGTTTTTGAGTAATAGTACAACATAAACATTACAGAGACTTTAGTTGTCACTGTACAATACTTTAAACAGTTGTCATGTTGCACAAATACAGTAGCTAAAAATAAATAGCACAAATAGCTCTTATTTGCGCCGCCCGCGTTGAAAACAATGTATTTCAAACTCCAGCTTGTCACACTCCAGGGCCAGGCTGCATGTACAACACTTGAGCGCTCAGTGTTCTGCCCCCTCAATGTCCTAACTCTTGTCTTACTCTATGGCTCCAGTGGTGGTGGTGTGTGTTATCAGAATAGTTACATCAAAAGATGAAGACGAAAAGATCGAAGAGATCACTCAGAACGTTGTATTGATGTTCAGTGACCCCTTTACTGCCTGCAGAGCCACCAGACTCACTCACTGAAGTGGTCTGAAGTATTCACACGTACTGTTCTATCTCACACACACACACACACACACACACACACACACACACACACACACACACACACACACACACACACACACACACACACGTGTAGTCTACCGCAGTGGTTCCCAAACCTTTTCATGTCAAGAACCCCCCAAATTGACACTAATTAGCCCACAGACCCCCATTTGAAAAGATATGCCAGGGACCCCCCATATTCCCCATAAGAGAAGATTTCTATGGCTCTAGCAAAGATTCTCAACCCGTTTAATTTCGAGGACCCCCAGTTTGACATGCATTAGTCTATGGACTGAAAGAATAAGGTCGTGAATACAAGCGGACGAAATGAATTTTCTCCGACGGGTGGCTGGCATCTCCTTAGAGATAGGGTGAGAAGTTCAGTCACACGGGAGAGACTGGGAGTAGAGCCGCTGCTCCTTCACCTGGAAAGGAGCCATCTTAGGTGGTTCGGGCATCTGGTTAGGATGGCTCTCGGGTGTCTCCCTAGGGAGGTCCGCGATGCACGTCCCACTGGGAGGAGACCCCGGGGCAGACCAAGGCGCAGATGGAGGGATTACATCGACTCACTGGCCCCCAGGAGGAAGTCACTAATGTTGCGTTGGAGAGGGAAGTCTGGAGCTCTCTGGTGGAGCCGTTGCCCCCGCGACCCGACTACGGATAAGCGGTTGAAGATGGATGGATGGATAGTCTACGGACCCCCATTTTAATGGCATTTCTATCTCTGGGACCCCCAATTTATATTGTAAAATGAATGTTAATTTTACTCTGAGTGTACAAACGGAACGGAATGGACCCTAATGGGACCCTAATGGGTCCATTTGTGTCCATTTGGTTCCGTTTGTTCAGAGTTACAGACCCAGGGTCCGTTTGGTTCCAAACTATCATTTAGCTGGGAACCCCTGGTGGTCCCAGGCCCAGACCCCACTTTGGGAACCACTGGTGTAGTCTACCGGTATATGCTATATATACAGTATGTACTGTAGTATGGCGTGGCGAAGTTTATGAAAAAGCATATGCCGCCTGCTAACCATTTAATCCATTGACCACACATATAGCGTATAGCCTAGCCTAAGATTTAGACTCTCGTAGATAGTAGTATTTTATCGATTCTGACATTTTCAATCTACGAGAGCCGCCCTATAGGGTCTCTCTCCACACGGTTGGTTGAACGGCACCGTACTGCCTCCGTAGAGCTCGGAACCCTGCTACCCCAAATGTTCGATTTCTTTGCGGAATGCATTTGAAAAAAAAAGAAAAACAAAAAAATGCAGTAAAGAAGTGTTTTAACGTTTTAATCCATTCTGTCTCGGAATCTGTACTGTTTTTCCTCGTTGCAGCTGCGAAACAGAGACCCCATGTGGCTTGCTCTTTGCCCTTCCTTTGAACAGAAGGTCAATTAATTCCCTGCGCATGTCGCAGAGGGAATAATTATGGTATACTGTCTGAAAGAAATAATCAAGAAAAACGTAGGCTACAGCACTGCACACACATGCACTCGCCCACTTGTGGAGAAGTGGAGAAGGATGACTCATATACACCTCTGTAGACAAAGTCCTGCATGGTTTTTGCACGACATGAACTCTCATAATGTGCATTTGTTGGAGTTCATGAGCAACAACAATAACCCCCCCCCCCCCCCTCCAGGAGTAGAGCCATTGTCTATTAACATGAAAAAAATAGGCTTTCTGCAGCCCACTCCCTTGGGGTGAGGAAGGGTGGCAGGGGTCATTTTGACCGGAAAACAAGATGGTATAAGTACGCCTAAATCCATATTTAGATAATGTTTCAGGTGAAAGGTCACGGAAGGGTGAACCTTCTGAGAGCTTCACGGGCAAAGATAATCAACTTCAAAATCTCAAAATGGGTCAGAAAGACCTCCCAAGACACTCGAGCTGATTTGCAACCCCGCAATCCCGTTAAGAGCATTGTTCTGTCTGACGCCAAGGTTTCCATACCAACAAAATGACAGCCAAGAAAACAACGGACTATGAAAAGGACATAATCATCGACGGCTTATCCGCCTGAACATTCGGCTAGCTCCCTTTAAACCGAAGAGGTGCCGCTGACCTTTCTTGCACACCATTTCAGTATTAAAATCAATAACCACATTCAAGATTAAAGATTCAGGGGTTTTATTGTTACAACAATGTTTTGTTTATAGCAAACAACAATATCAGCAATATTGAGGGGGGGAGGGGTATGTACTGTATAAGGTCAAAGGCAAAGCACATTGTGAGGTACTTGAAGGTGGTTTGATTTGATTACCACCCCCTGTTGAATCACTTGAATGCTGCTGTATGTTTCCTTCCCCCTTTTTACCTCCTTTACATGATTCCCTGTTTTTGGTATAGAAGTGTACTGTACATGTGTACGTCTCTAAATGCTCTGATGAATTGAAAAGGGTGGACCCTGTTGTAAACAAGTGTAATGCTTTATCAGTGTGTCGTCCACAGTTAACAGCCTTTGTATATTGAGTTGGGCTTTTCATACTGTCATACTGTTAATGAATACTTCAATCATGTTTTATTCATTGTGTCCTATGCATTAGGAGCAGTGAGCAGCCAGCTGCACGCAGTGCATTGTTTATCATCTATAGTGTGTTTGCATGTGTTCGTGTTTTGCTGTCTTAAAATATGCAAAGTAGAGGTCTTAACGGGTCCAATTTGACCAACACGCAACCAATAGATACCCGCTGCAATTATTAGAATTCTTGCCTACTACTACTACTACTGTATAGTGTAAAGTAGTTTTTTTTAAAGGCCAGCTGCCAAATATTTTCCCTATAGAGAAAACACTTCTGCTCTCTGCCAGATGCCATGTTTTATGCATAGGTTGAGTTTGTCCATCGCTCTCAAGATGCAACACATGTACACCGTGCTGGAAGTGATATACCATATATTGTATATGCAGTTATGCGCACGCACGCACTCACGCACGCACGCACGCACGCACAGAACATTTTTACAATAAAAAAATAAACAGGGCTTATTACTGTAAGTGTCTTTTAAGTAAATTAAGTAAAGTCAATAAATTACTGTCAGGCACAGGCGAACTGGCACTGGGAAATCGGCCATGGCATTTTGTGATCTTGTGACATCTGCCATAAGTGCAGTTCAGTCAGACCGTCCAATCCGGGCATGATTACCATTTTTCCCCCCTGTGGGGAAATCCATCCTCTGCATTCTAAACTATTTGGACTGGAGCAGTGGACTGAAGTATCTGCATGGGCCATTAGTCAGGGGATGTTAATGCAATCTGCATGGGAATAATTTTTTTACCAAGACTACTAACATATCCCACATTGGTTTCTATTCAGCCACCCTTAAGGCATTTCTGACAGCTGCTGAAAGCAATTGGCAATTAATGTTCTACATTTCATTATGTTTTAAGTAACATGTGACGTGTCAAACTAGGGTTTTTTTTCATGATTCTGAACCCATTCCAAGCATTAGGTTTGCACGAAAAACAGACACACCTTGGGCTAAATACGGCCATAGCCACTTTGGCCGTTTTTAGCCCAACAAGTGTTTTTGGAATGGAATTAGCTTGGAATAGATTCAGAATCACGAAAACCCCCTAGTTTGACCTGTCACATGCTACTTAAAGCATATTGAAATTTCAAACATTTTGCCATATATTCGTTCTTATTGGTACCCCAACTTTCAGCAACTGTCAAAAATTCCCCTAGGGTGGTTGAATAGAAACCAATGTGGGATATGTTAGTAGACACACTTACGGACACATTGGTGAAGAAAATTCTTGGTATGAAATGTATTTCCCAGATTTGTCATTATTCTGATAATATCCCCTGACTACATACTATAAATGCAGATGCAGTGCACATTGTTCAGGAGGAGAGGTTCTCTCTCCCACTCACTCCACCACACAGATAAGGAAAAACAGCTGCTCCTGAGCTACAGACCACCTGGCTCTGGAAGCGTCGTCGTTTCCCCAACAGCTACTTTACTTCACTTACCTTAGCACACAGAGTATAGTCACACAGGACAGGCTGTGCTGAGCCACTGACTGCACCAGGTGTCAAACTGTGATTAGAGTTTATTGGACTTTGCCCCCCCCCCCCCCCAAGAAATCTTTGCTTGGAAGTACTGCGTTCGATTTTTGACTCCGGCAGCACTGGGAAAAGACAGTTATCACAACAATGCAATGCATCAGCACACGTGCACGTGTGTGCATGCATGCGTGAGTGCGCACGAGTGCAGTTTAGAACCAGGTGGTAAGTTGTTGATATACGGGCACAAAGGGACAGCGCTTGTCGTAGGTGTATATACAGCCCTGCGTTCCTGTTCATTTCCGCTTTGTGTTGAGTCGTGGACCACTGGTCATGTTGCTGGCAGAGAGTAGTGGAGTAGTGTTCCATCATCAAGGCCAGGGACATTATTCTTTCTCACTGCCCTGAGCCCCCCCCCCCCCCCCTTCAGAACCCTGCCCTGAGCTCAAGAAACCACTCACTCTGTCATCATCTGTCTTTCTTTGACAAAAAACTGCTCCCTTCGTTTACCCCCTACTAATATTAGGCTATATCTGTCTTTCTGTGTCTCTCTCCCTCTCTCTCTCTCTCCGCCCCTCTCTCTCTCTCTCTCACCCCCTCTCTCTCTGCCCCCCCCCCCCCCCCTGTCCCTTTCTCTTTTTGACAGCATCTCATTGGACACAGAGTCGCAGACAGATCCCATTAACCCTACCCATGACTTGTCCTTAACTTTGACACGCAGGGGATCACAAATAAAGGAACGGAGACATGCATCTCTCTCTCTCCCTTTGTTTCTTTGTGATTCTTCTTTGGGGTCATTTTGCGGCGGTCCAAGAAGCCAGCGGTGCAAAAATAAACTAAACTCGCCGTCAAAAGAAATGACAGATTGACAGGGCCCTGTTGCCCTGAGGGTAAGACGGGGTCATCGTCTTTTTTTCCTTTTCTACTTTTGTGAGAAAAAGAAAAACACACCAATCCAAGTTCCACATTTGGAGCACAATGTGAGCTTGTAGATCGGCAATTTGCTGAGCGACACAGTGAGCAAACCAAGTACACCTGCGTCTCCAGCAGTTGTGTAAAGTAACTAAGTACTGTATTTAAATACAATTGAGGCATTTGTACTTTACTTGAGTATTTCCAATTGCCTGTACTTTTACTTCTACTTCACTACATCAGAGGCAAATATTGTACTTTTACTCCACTACATTTATTTGAAAACTTTAGTTTCTTTGTAGATTTAGATTATTATTGCAAAACATACTGTAATGGACCTGGGACGTATCCTCAGTGATGTATCCTGAGGTCATCGGGGGTAAACATACTGTAATGGACCTGGGACGTATCCTCAGTGATGTATCCTGAGGTCATCGGGGGTAAACATACTGTAATGGACCTGGGACGTATCCTCAGTGATGTATCCTGAGGTCATCGGGGGTAAACATACTGTAATGGACCTGGGACGTATCCTCAGTGATGTATCCTGAGGTCATCGGGGGTAAACATACTGTAATGGACCTGGGACGTATCCTCAGTGATGTATCCTGCTGTAATGGACCTGGGACGTATCCTCAGTGATGTATCCTGAGGTCATCGGGGGTTTCGGGTTTCAATTAGGGAAAAACCAGGGCCACCACAATCCGTTGCTGCTGGAACTATAATCTACCGGGACTGGGAGGAGCGTCAATCTGGCACGTGGAAGGACTAGGCTCTGTGGGTTGACTCCTGTCCGGGCCACTCCTACCCCTCCACCAGGTCCACTCCTGCTCTCACCAGGCCCAGGACCTGTGCACCCAAGCAAAATTTGGTGGTCAAATGCGGAAGTAGACGGTTCTTCCGGATCCACTGAAATGAACAGCGGGGGGGCTATCCTTTCACCAGACTCCCAGCACCAGACTCCCAGCACCAGGCACTTCATTCAGGAATCAGTGGTGGATTATAATGGCCGGGTGCCGTCTACATTGAGTCTCTCCGGTGTACATATAGCATAAATTTCGGCCATTTGAAAATAGCCTATCTACAAACTCGCGATGCGACGCATTGTGAGCTCGTAGATGTGCTATATTTTCAAAATATTTGTATACATTTCACTGGCGCTCGAGCCACTCGCAGCCGCTGTTCGTAATGCTCCAGGTTTTCCAGGGATACAAATAGGTGGGTCAGCCCACAAACTCATGCTGTATGCTGATGATATCCTGGTCTTCGTTTCACAGTCTTTTTGACATCATAGAGTCGTTTTCCAAACTTTCCGGATATAAGGTGAATTGGGGGAAGTCTGAAGCCTTACCTCTGACATCCTACTGCCCTAAAACGCTATTTCAAGGTGACAAATTTAAATGGCCTACAAAGGGTATTACTTATTTGGGCATAATATTTCCCTCCCTTATTAAAGACATCATTGATGTGAATATGGTTCCTCTTTTGGATAAGTTTAAAAATGATATAGAGAGATGGAACCCTCTTTATATATCTTTGTGGGGAAAAGCTAATATCCTTAAGATGAATGTTGTTCCTAAATTTAATTATCTCTTACAAGCCCTTCCAATTAATATCCCGCTGAAATACTTCAAACTATTTGATAAATTATGTAATACATTTTTATGGAATAACAAACGCCCTAGGCTTGGATTGAAGAAGCTGCAGTGGCCGGTGGACCAGGGAGGTCTGGGAATCCCAAATATTGTGCTCTACCATTATGCTTTCAGCCTGAGACATTTAGCTCACTGGTCTCTCCCTCCTGAACGAGCCCCGCCGTGGTCTCAGATAGAGAACCACTTCTCTGATAGCCTACCTTTGGTATATTTTACCACTGCTCAACTACCTGAGGTTGTTAGTGACCATCCCATTTTTCTCCACTTATGTTGGGTGTGGAAGAGAATGTCGCTTTTTTTCAAATTTAACTTATACCTTAACCCATCTTCCAGTATTTGGCTGAATCCCAAACTCCTTATTGATAGAAGACCATTCATTTGGAATCTATGGGTAGAAAGAGGTATTCTGGCTCTGAAAGATTTGTATGAGGGAGATACATTTAAAAGTTTCACAGAACTTGCTGATCAATATGGTCTTCCACGTTACTTCTGGAAATATCTTCAAATTCGGCATTTACTATTGACAAATGTAAGAGCTCACCCCAATATGCCGACAGAGTTTGACCTTTTGAAAACAGTGTTAGCAATATTTGGAACTGGGCATGAGGCGTCAACATATTATTCAATTATGATAGCACACCAAGGTCAGCCCTCAAGCGTAAAGAGTGTTTGGGAGGTTGATTTAAATCAATCCTTTACTGACGGTGAATGGAAGATGATTCTACGGAACTCAAAGAAGATGTCCCGTGAACTTAGAACCAGATTAGTTCAATTTAAAATAATGAATAGAGTCTACTGGACTCCGAGAAGATTGTTCAAGGCTAAGCTCAGAGATAGTCCGGTTTGCTGGAGGTGTGATGAGGACCTCGGTACACTTATTCATGTATTATGGGAGTGCCCATATAATGCAAATCACAAACCAGGATATTCCTTATACACCGGCGCTCTTTATTCTGGGTGATCCATCGCCACTAAAACACCTCCCTGCACCTCTAGCTGACTGGATTCAAACAGCATTAATGGTGGGCAGGAAGATCATTGTTAAGGAATGGAAGTCTGAGGTTTTACCTCCAGCACATGTATGGTTCACTCAGCTCGGTACTGTGGCTGCTTTGGAGAGGTTATCCTTTAAGATGAATAATCAGTTGGATAAATATGATCTGAAGTGGGACGTGTTCCTCAGTCATGTTGCAGGTCCCTTGGTGTGATCCATGGTCAGGCAATGCCCTCTTGATTATTTATTGTATTACTACACATTATGATACGGTTGATGATGCTGCGTTTGGTCGTGTAAATAATGTAAACTATTTTCACATTTTAATTTGATTTTTCCTTTTTTTTCCCTTTATTTTTTCTTTTTTTATCTATCTTAAATTGTCTATCCATGAATACGTACTCTGCTGTTGTTGCTTGTGTTTGTATTGTAGGTCTTATGCTTTATGTGTATTTTTATGTAAAATAAAGTACTGATCATAAAAAAATATATATATTTGTATACATTTCAAAACTTCGGCGGAAAATATTCCCATGGTTTGTTGTTGAAGAGAAAAACATGCCGCTATTATGATGGGAAACGAACACAACCTGCACAGCATGTTGTAGTCCAAACATGCATTGAACTCATTTTCCCAGAAGCCCTAGCAGCCCAGAGCATGGCTTGAATTCCGGTTTCGTCATCATAACGCGACGGCCTCGTCACCAGGTCTGTGAAAAACGCGCTATTTATTTTGAATTATTAAAAAACTAATAAACAACTAGAACTGCACTCTGTCGAGTGCATACTTGCTTGTTGCACACTAGTAGGCCATAAATGGCCAACTAGTGCGCAAGCAGAGCGCGCAAGTCCTTTCGACCGCTGTAAACTGTCAAATCTCAGTATCTCTGTGAAGGAACGTTTGAAATGTATAATGTTTAGATGTAACTATTTGCTACCTACCTACTTTATGCATATAAACACCTAGTAGTCCCAGCAGATCAGGCACAACTTGCTATTTTATTTTTACTGATTATGTATATAGTATATGTATGACTAGCTCTAAATGATGACGTAAGAGATATGGTCATTTGTGGTCGTTTGGTCCCAGCAAAGCAGGCATATACTATATAGGCATATACTATTATAGTATATAGGCATATACTATATACGTATACATATATACTATATAGAGTGTGTAGTTGTAAGTTGATTAGCGGTATACTGTGGTTACTTTGCGCCAAAAACCGTGACAGCTGTCCCGCCATTTGATGTTTATGCAAGAAAACAGCAAATCTGTGCCTGGTTTGCTGGGACCAAACGACCACAAATGACCATATTTCTTACGTCATCATTAAGATCTAGTCATACATATACACACCACGTACTCTGGTCCCAGCAGATCAGGTACAATTTGCTATTTTTTTTTACTGATTATGTATATAGTATACGTATGACTAGCTCTAAATGATGACGTAAGAAATATATATAGTATATATATAGTATATAGGCATATACTATATACGTATACATATATACTCTATACTAGTCTATACTGTATAAAGTGTGTAGTTGTAAGTTGATTAGCGGTATACTGTGGTTACTTTGCGCCAAAAACCGTGACAGCTGTCCCGCCATTTGATGTTTATGCAAGAAAACAGCAAATCTGTGCCTGGTTTGCTGGGACCAAATGACCACAAATGACCATATTTCTTACGTCATCATTAAGAGCTAGTCATACATATACACACCACGTACTCTGGTCCCAGCAGATCAGGCACAATTTGCTATTTTATGTATATAGTATACGTATGACTAGCTCTAAATGATGACGTAAGAAATATGGTCATTTGTGGTCATTTGGTCCCAGCAATACACACACAAATTTGATGTTTTTCTGCATAAACATCGAATGGCGGGACAGCTGTCACGGCGGAAGAGACCGGGCGAAAACATTACTTGCGCGCTCTGCTTGCGCAAGTAAATAGCGGGTTTGGCGTTTTACGCAGCACCGACACATGGATTAAATAGCGGAGTAGTTCTACATGGCAGAATTGATACTTTTACTTGTTAAGTAGTTCTACATGGCAGAATTGATACTTTTACTCGTTAACGGAGTAGTTCTACATGGCAGAATTGATACTGAAGTAAGAGCACCAGGTTTATTCTCCAGCTACACAGCTGATCTGGGTGCCAAGCTCCACGCTTTACACTCACATTATTATTTGCTGCCGCTGACCCAATTAGGTCCCACCACCTCGTGACTCTCTCTCTCTCTCTCTCTCTCGGTTATTTCTCTTTGCTCCTTTTGATAAATGGTTACTTGCTTTTTTAGGACAAATGACAGCTCAGTGATTAATTGTGCACACTCTTTCACCCCCCCCCCCCCTACTCTCTCTCTCTCTCTCTCTCTCTCTCCTATCGTCACCTGGCTTTACCCCCATCAGCACATTCTCTCCCTCTCTCTCTCCCCCTCTCTCTCCTATCGTCACCTGGCTTTACCCCCATCAGCACATTCCCATAAATAAAGGAAAAGGGGGCGAGGCGGAGTGGAGGGGGAAGCGTGTGGCCTCTTTGGGCCACGCACTCCCCCCTCCACTGGAGAGAACGACAGGCTGGAGGGATGAGAGGATGGAGGGATGGAGGAGAGGATGGAGGGATGAGAGGATGGAGGGAGGGAGGAGAGGATGGAGGGAGGGAGGAGAGGATGGAGGGATGAGAGGAAGGAGGGATGGAGGGATGAGAGGATGGAGGGATGAGAGGATGGAGGGATGAGAGGAAGGAGGATGGAGGGATGAGAGGATGGAGGGATGAGAGGAAGGAGGATGGAGGGATGAGAGGATGGAGGGATGAGAGGAAGGAGGGATGAGAGGATGGAGGGATGGAGGAGAGGATGGATTTTTTAATTTTGTCTTTAAAAAACATACTATAATAGCATGCCCAAAATAGGGATAAAGTGTTGTAATCCAATTTTGTGTGAAACGTCCCTACGTCTTTCATTTTGAACCAGTAATTCAACTGGCATTTCTTAAAAGCCCATAATGGGATTACCAAGGAACCATCTTCCAGCTGTGTGCAATCAAGAATTGATCAATGACATTAATTAGAAGGGGGAAAAAAAACACCAACATCTCTTGTTTTAATGCTGAGACATGACCGATTATGTCATTAATCTGAAGTTAATCATCTCTCTGGGGTAAACCTGCACATGCCATGCACCAATAGTTCCATGAGAGATCCTCCCATCTGTTCTCCCATGACCTTCATTTGTGACTTTGCCCTTTTCAACTCACAAGTTAAACACCCCGAACGCCTGGGGGTATTTAGGACCATTAAATCAGGTGGCACGGCGCCATATTAGAAGTAGCTAGAAGTACCCAAAACACCCCCCGAGGGGGTCGACAACAACGGCAGCTAAGATTAATTCACCGCGATGGTCCGTCAAAAACATAATCTTTGATTAGAATTGGAAGCATTGATTTAGATTGATTTAGTTATTCACGTTTGAAGATTTTTCCTCCCATCCACTAAAATGGAGGGGGACCACTTTGGATGACGTCCCCACTGGAAATTACATGGAATGTTTCCCAACAGGCGCTCCCAGCCTGTGGAGCGGTGCGCTCCGTTATGAAATGATTCATGTTCCGTCCTGTGGTTAATCTCCGTCCTGGCCGACGAGCACAGCTATTTGATAGAACGGAGACCTCCGTTTATGCCACTCAGGGTGTTTTAATGGTGGACATTAGAATGGTATAATGGCTCATTTATAGAGTGCCTTTATCCACGGCGCCTTACAATGACTGTGCCATACATTCCTCCATTCACACACCTTTACATAGATTGTGCATTACATTCACCCATTCACACACACATTCACAGTTTTACATAGATTGTGCATTACATTCACACACACATTCACAGTTTTACATAGATTGTGCATTACATTCACACTCTCACACACACACACACACACACACACACACACACACACACACACACACACACACACACACACACACACACACACACACACACACACACACACACACACACACACACACACACACAGATGGCGGAGGAAACCATACAAGGCACCAACCTGCTTATCCGGAGCAATTATAGGGGTTCAGTAGCCCTGGTCCAGTGCTTAGTGAGAGACTGGCTAACGCGCTGGACCAGGGTTATGGCTCGTACACACTGCCCCAGGGTTATGGCTCGTACACACTGCCCCATATTTGCTCTGATTATGCTGTCGGGGAGCATTTTTGGCGCTCGCCGACAAAACCCCCGATCTGACGTAAAATCGGTCGGCGAGGTTTTGCTCGCTGTGTGTGAAAGGCTCTGCGAGAAGATATAGTGCCGATAAAAGTGCTCACCGACGCCTTCCCGAGCGTTGCTGAATATCAAGCAAGTTTGATATTTGGCTCTGTCGCCGACTGGACATCGTACAGTATGAAATGGGTTGCGATCGCATCCCGAGAAGTCCTGTATTACAGCCAATGAGAACACAGGACAGCTGTGCTCACTGCTCACCGCACTGCTGTCTGTCTGTCGTGTCGACTGTATCGATAGATGATCAGATGATAATATATAACCATTATTCTTTGGGTAAATCCCTGTCCTGGGTCGTACATGGTAGCTATATTAGCCCAATGTTGATGTTAAATAAACCATAACAAAATCATTTCACTTGAATAATGTTGATAAAACCAAATCGGAGCAAACTTTTGGACCTCGTACGCTCTCTCTCTGTGTGTGTGTGTGTGTGTGTGTGTGTGTGTGTGTGTGTGTGTGTGTGTGTGTGTGTGTGTGTGTGTGTGTGTGTGTGTGTGTGAGTGTGTGTGTGTGCGCGTGTGTGCGTGTGTGTGTGCGAGCGGAGAGAGACGGAGAGTTATTTCATGAAAATCAAGATTTAACGTCCTGTCTCACTGCAGCCCACGTAGGCTGCACTACACGCCGTCACAAACATTTCACTGTGTAGTCTGGCTATTCCTGTGCATGTGTGTGGCATGCACAGAGAGAGAGAGAGAGAGAGAGAGAGAGAGAGAGAGAGCGAGCGAGAGGGGTGTCCTCTGTGTCGGTCTCGCGCTCGTATCACGGCATCATGCACGTGCGTGAGATGTAAAAATGATAAAATAAAAACAAATTAATATCGTGTCTGGATCGCATCTTGGTTAACTCTTGCAGTGTGTGATGCCTAGTCTGCGACCAATCGTTTAGTGTGAAAGCCACAACGATATAATGACAGACTAATTAAAAAAAAGACTCCTGCAGTGTGAAATACATAACGATCTGATGACTTTAAAACTCCTACAGTGTGTAGGGGCCATTAGGGGTTCAGAGTCTTGCTCATATAAGGACACTTGGACACTCTGGGGGAGCCCACAGGGATCCAACTGGGAACCTCCATGTTTCCCAAGCGGTCGCTCTATACCTCCTTAGCCAAAGCCATTAGCCTGGGTGAGTGCAGGGGGCAGAAGATGAAAAATGAATTGCCTTGGCTGATGTTTTTGCATGTTTTTCTCATCATTAGCAGATAATGAAAATGGCATTATCTGCTTGAATATGTAAAAAAAAAGTACAGCTGAAAGTGCAGATTTATTGCAGAACTTGCTAGCGATCTCAGCTTTTACTGGAAAGTGGCCAAAGTTATAAACTATAAAATGTCAACACGGCATGGAACAAGCTCCCACTGTACCTTCGTCAGGCAGCCTCTGTAGACATTTTTAAAGCTCAGCTCAAGACCCACTTCTACAACATTGCTTTTAATTGATCTTTTATTTTTATTTTTAGTTATTCATGTCCTCACTGTATTGCATTACTGCTTGTTTTTTTTTAATGTCGTTGCCTTGCTTTTCTTTTATTCTCCATTGTTCTGTAAAGCACTTTGAGATGCATTTCATGTCATGAAAGGTGCTATACAAATAAAGTTTTATTATTATTATTATTAACAGACACACACAAACAAACACAAACACAAACACATGTACCCGAAAGCCCAAAAGTATACCAGGGTGACAGGTCCACGTGCCTCGGTGGAACCTTCATGCGTCATCATACGACGTCATATCATACTGTAGGGCTTTAAAGTGCTTGTAATGGTGGGTGAAGAAGGCACTTAGCAGACCTGCCGATGATGAGTGGAGAGGAGGGATGAAAGATGGAGAAGATGTAAAAGGTAAAGATGTCGAAGATAGAGTAGCCGTGTTTGTGCGTTCTAGCCAGTGCCCTTTGGGATGCCTTGCTGTCTAATGAGGCGATAGTGTGGGGGTAATTTAGTTCCCCATATGACATTTTCATTTCAACACTCACCAATAACCCATTTTAGACCATGAGAACTGATTCGACAAAATGTAAAATTCTAAAATCAGTTTTAGTTTTTCAGGAAAACCTATGTTTTCTATATCAGTGGTTCTCAAAGTTTTTCATGCCCAAGGACCCCAAAAACGATATGTAATTGCCCGCGGACCCCCCATCTGAAAATATAGTGCACATTTTTCACGATTTTTCAAAAATAGCAGATCCACAAGCTCGTAGCGCGTCACTCGGTGCCGCGCTATGAGCTTGTAGATCTGCTATTTTTCAACAGCAAAGGTATAACATAATTTGAAGCATTATGTTTGCTGTTGAAAAATAGCAGATCTACACCAAAAGGGGTTCTCGTCCTGAATGGGAGAACTGAATGCATCGTCAGATTCCACAGCCCTCCTCTCCGCCTCCCGCTCGCTGTCTGTCTCTGTCACTCTTGGACACACGTTCACGCGTGTGCGTGCATGCGTGCACGAAACGGTGAATGGCCTTCCTTAACCCATTCTGACCTGAGATCAGATTCATATACGAGGTTTCCGCCGGGCACACACTGGTCTGATGAACCCATTCTGACCTGAGATCAGATTCTAAAAATGTCAGTCGTTCTTCGATTTAAAAAAAAATAGCAGACCTACAAGCTCGTATCGCGACACTCGGTGGCGCGATATGAGCTTGTAGATCTGCTATTTTTAAATAGCTAAAGCACGACATGATGCTGACACCAAAATGGGTGCCCGCCCAGAATGGGTTAATATTGATGTCGACGTGCATCAAGCATTTCTGTCAGGGTCAATTGCGCAAGCCAATTATAGTCACCTGAGGAAATACTCAGGTCTTATAACGGGGTGGGGGGGGGGGGGGGGGATTGGGAATTGGCATAAATAAAACGAAAATAGGGGAGAAAATGAAATAAATGAATAAAAAAAACATAACCAGAAAAGTCAAGGAGCATGCAGACATTGCAGGTTGCACAAGCTACTGTTCATACATCAATCCATGTCCATCTAGAAAAGCGTGCTACCTCATAAGAAACGTAAGCGTAATTTGATGTCACGCTGCATAGAATTGCACTTCACAGTCTTTAGCCAAGTACACAAAAAAATAATAAAAGTGGGCTTTTACATTCCACTGGGAGCTGACTGGTGCGTGTAATGCAATAAGAACTATTTCACTTGCACTTTTTTTTCTTTGGGGGGGGGGGGGGTATGGAGATTATGTTTCCGTCTCTCTCCAAAAAAGCAAAGCGCTAAGGGTTATTTATTTGACTGACTGTAAGCATATTTGAGCATGGCAAAGTGATACATCACACAAGGGAATAGGGTCTGGATTGATGGATGGAGTGTCCCACTGCAGCGCCAATGAGAGAGATCGAGATAGGAGAGAGAGAGAGAGAGAGAGAGAGAGAGAGAGAGAGAGAGAGAGAGAGAGAGAGAGAGAGAGAGAGAGAGACACTCTACATTATTAAGGCGCCGTGTCATTGTTCTGACTGCAGATTACCAACGATGGTCCGACTCGCCCCATTACTAACCCTAACCCTGGAAACCAGATGAATCTGACACAGGGAAAAATACAATCCCTGGGGAGATTGGTCTGGCACTTGTAACCCACTTTTTCACCCAGTGTCAATTATCTAATGTAATCCTGGGCGCTACACTTCCTCTGCCAACCTGGGGGGGGGGGGGGGGGGGGTTAGCGGACTGACCTCATACTTCCTTCAATGGCTGGCAACCACCTGGAAGCGGGAATGGGAGTCGGCTGAGCCCACACGCCTGCACCGCTACATCCAAGACCCGGGAGACGGAGTCGAAGGAGAACACCTACCACGCCGGCACTGGACCCTGCTTAGCCTGACCTAAGCAGAGACATTTCTGGCCTAGATGGGAGGGTCGCTCCTCAGAAAAGCGCGCACCCTGATTGGATCTCATCGATCTGTCCGTCACCCCCGGCCCCTCCTCTCCCCCCTAGTGCAGCGCTACGTCACATCATTTAGAGCGACGCCCACCCGGAAGGGTTGACTCCCACTTTTAGACTAGTTCAGCCCACGGCTTTTTCCAGGCTTTCATCTTTCGCGCAGACGAAATGAAAGCCTGGGTATCGAGGCTAGACCCTGCTTAACCGCCTCCGTACCGGGGTCGGACGCTTCAAATCGTCTATGAAGGAGTGGGGCCTGGCAGACAGCGCAGCATGCGAGTGTGGCGAGCCTGAGCAGACTGCCGACCACATAATCACCACCTGTCCTCTGTACAGACCTCCTTCAGAGGCTGGCCTCTTCCAAGTGGGACCAGAGACAATGGCGTGGCTTTCTGACACTGAGCTGGACATATGACGACGATACACGAAAGAAGAACCGTGCCCCCTGCACTTGTGGGTGACCAATCAGAGCCCACTATTCAAGTAGAGATGTCCCGACTGCATCGGTATCGGATCGGCCCTTATTTGGTCATATCTGTATCGGCGAATATGCCAGTCTAACCACAGATGCGACACAGCTAGGGGTAAGGGGTCGACACTATGGCAGGTAAATGAAATGTTGGGGCATTTGGTGTTTGCTTTGGAGTGCACATTTGAATAAACATAACCCGAGATATATAGCTATAAACACTGGACTTCAAAATAAGATTTTTTTCTTCTTTCTGTATTATAAATATTATTCTCTGGTATCAGTATTCGGTATCGGCTAACACAGAAATTGTGGTATCGGATCGGAAACTAAAAAAGTGTATCGGGACATCCCTATTTCAAAGTGAGACTTTTTTTTGCTGTGACATTGGAATCCGTTTGAAACAGCCTCTTTACTTTGGAAATAAATCTACGCCAAGCCACGTAGTCGGAGTAATGGGATGTCGGGATTATAGCCCACTCTATAATAAAATCAATACTAAAACGACTCCAATTCTTGGATTCGATTGGACAAAATGTTCCCGTTAACCACATTTGTGGTCTGTCTATGTCATAACTTACTGTAGCTGTCATAGCTCCCTTTATCCCATTTTGGGCGGGAAATGGGTGTTTTAATCACTATGTTATACTTTAGCTATTGAAAAATCGTGAAAATGTGGTGCAAATCTTTGAATATATATATTCTTTCAGAGCGAACGTTTTTAACTCAAATCTTTACTTCATGGGGGTACATATTTTCAGATAGGGGTCGGCGGCCAATTACAGATAATTCTGGAGGTCCTTGACATGAAAAAGGTTGAGCACCACTGACATAGAAACATAGAAAACTGTTAGGATTTAGAAGACTCTTTTTTTTTCATCTGCCTCAGGTCTAAATGGGTTACACTATAGGCATCTATCTACCTGTATGACCTAAGCAGAAAAAGCAGAAGCGAAAGAATATTGAGGGCAGCTCATTTTGACATTTGGCAGGATGAAGAAGTTCAAACCATCTGGGAGGTGTGACATTTCAGGAGCAAAACCCTGTGCAAGGCAATAATACGCTGCACCAGTCAAGTGAGAGTAAGTTAAGGTTGTGACATCATCAGAGTGAATTCTACTGAGCGAGGCAAAGATGCCAAGAAGAGACATAACGGAGGCGTTGTACTCTGAACTCTAGATAGATATATATATATATATATATATATATATATATATATATATATATATATACACACACAGTAGGGGTGCAACGGTTCAGTTAGACCTCGGTTCGGTTCGAACCTCGTTATAGGGGCCACGGTTTCGGTTCGGTTTCGGTACAGTAAAAACAATTACACCCGTGTGAAGTGACCCCCAGGAACGCGCCCAGGGGGCCGGGCCGGTTCCGGCGAGCCGCCCCGTGTCCGAAACGGTTGAGAAATTACAGAGTTACTGTGTCCCTCTACTGTACCCTCTACTGTACTGTACTGTACTGTACTGTCACTGTACTGGCACACACAAAATCATCATATATACAGTTAATAATGTGCGTGTGTGTGTTAGGTTGCGCACAGGTGGTGAAAAACAACCATGCTGTTTTCATGCTCATACCCAGCCAGCCAGCCAGGCAGTGGCTTGCACCACTCAAAAAAGTTTATTTATAGCATTTTCTTTTCTTCTTTCTTTTTTTTTAGCATATATTATTTTATTAGGCATTTCTGCCTTTTCATTATTTTAAAGGGGGAAAAAAACCTTATATTGCCATTTTAATGTGCCTCATCATTATTTGCAAGGGGAAAAATCTATGCGCTCACACGGGGCAGTAAGCACATGAGGAGAGGAGAGTGGTGGAGGGGAGGGGAGGGGAGGAGAGGGGAGGATTCACACAGTGAATGCGTCGTGTACTCGTGTCGCACAGAAAAATACAAAAGTTTATAATAAGTCTAGTAAGTCTACATGAGGATTTAAGGATATTATGCTTATATTATTAGAAGAAGGGCTTCTATCTACAGTCATGGATTGGACATTTTGTTGGGACTTTTCTGACGGAATTAATGTCCTGCTGCGGGTTATTTTTGCTCTCACTCTCCCTCTTAATTAGCACTCAAACAGCGAGTGCAGATGCAGAATCAGATCTGAACAAATTTACAAAGACCGTGCTTAGAAGCCTGTTGGCGCGAGGTTACTCCGCTGTGTGTGTCTCTGTGTATGACGATCAATAATTATTCCAAGAACGACGTTTGGAGTGGATTCTCCTCATCATGCCGTCTCTGTGTGTGTGTGTGTGTGTGTGTGTGTGTGTGTGTGTGTGTGTGTGTGTGTGTGTGTGGGGGGGGGGGGGGCTATTTTCGCACTCAAGACTGACCCAGCCACCCAGCCAGGGACAGACCCAGGGACCCATGCAGGGACACACATAGCCGTCTATAGGAGTGTTTGCACCACTCAAAAATCACACCATATTGTGAAGTGAGTGGTGCCTTCCCAGCAAGCTAAATGACATTGAGGTCTGATGACGTCCTCCAGTGACTCCGGTGACGTTCAGGACTAGGCCAGATCACAGCCCATATGGGGATGATCTTTACGTTCAGGACTAGGCCAGATAACAGCCCATATGGGGATGATCTCTATGTCATTTCCAGGACGTCTTCACCAGTTGAAATAATATAGCTTATTCTGGACCAGATCCGACTAGTTATGATATGACGTTAAGATGATCTGGCCTCGAACAGACTGTCTCTCATTCATCCAGGAGCGTCCGTCTTAGTGGGCAGAATGTGTGTTGGTTGAAATCAGGTGATATTCTGGGCCAGTTCCGACTAGTCTTGTTTTGACTTGATCTGGCCAGAATAGACGTCACTAATTCGTCCAGGTCCTGACCGTTCTTGCTGGGTTAATTGGAGTCAAGCACAGTTGTTGACTTAAGCACGTGGGTTGTAATGACCCCTCCTTCCTGGCGTGCGTGCGTATGCATGTGTGTGTGTGTGTGTGTGTGTGTGTGTGTGTACTGTAATTGATACGGAACACCATATATCACCAGTCAATGCACGGAGGTACCTTGTAATGTTACAAACGCAAAAACAACAAAACTTTAAAACTACAGGGGAAGCTAGCTTGCCTTCCCGATGCAGACTAGGGATGCCACCGATTAATCGATTTTCCGATTAATCACGGGAGTCTCCGAAATTGGCTGCATGATATATCGAACATGTACGTTCATCAGAGTGGAGAATAGAAGTATAAATCAAGTTGAGCAAAGCCTCTCTGCCACACACACACACACACACACACACACACACACACACACAGTTAACGATCGCTCGTTAAGTGCCTGCCAGACAGACAATCAGCTGAAATGAAGGCAGCTGTAGACTAGTGAACTGAAAGTTGTGTGTGTTTATATCAAGTACTTCATACCAGCTCCTTATGAAACTACTTCTCCCCAAATCCAAATGGATTTAATTTTCCACCCTGAATGGCAGTAACTAGTATACAATGAGAACTGAGAAGATCTCCACAAAGGTTTACTCATCAAAAATTAATATAAAACTAACCATCAAAGCATGCACTCACCATGTAATGGTTATGTGACCATGGCATGTGCAGAATATAAAATCTTAAACGTTTTATCCGATATTGATTTTGATGACAGCAGAGCAGTCGATAATTCGATATGGCTGATGGTCACTTTCTGGCATCCCTAATGCAGACCACACCGTATCTCATACAATATTCAAGAATTATGCAGTTGATGAGGATATAGTCACCTTTACAGTCAAAGCCAATTTGACTGTATGGTGTCCATAAATCAGTCGTGAGGGGCCGAGAGCTAAGGCAAAATTCTGTTCAGTGTCTGCAATAATTGGCAGTCGCCATATATGGAGAAGGCGATGCTTTCTGTACCCGTGATCTGTATCCTGAAGCACAATGTGAATGCAAATAAATATGTCCAGTCACTGGAGCAGTTAGGCACCACTCAACAAAAACAACCTAAAATAAATAAATATCGAGGCCAGGGTGCTCAAAGACCATTGAATTGTTGTTTTTTCTTCCAGGGCTGAGAGAAAGGTGAAGGCTAAACTGCACTAGTTCATGGCCTTGTCAGAAAGTCTGCTTAAGGCTTCAGTCAATAAACAGCATGGTGGTCAATAGAGATTGACTCAAGGGGGATAGAAAGAAATCCCTGCAAATCCTCAGCCTGATTTAACGAACAAGCAGCAGTTGACCCAGACCATCAGCAATACTGCACTTGCATCAGTTATATAGAGAAACTAAAGTTGTGTGAATGTGTGTGTGAATGGGTGAATGTCATGCACAATCTATGTAAAGCGCCTTCGATAAAGGCACAATTGTATTTATGTTTCACAAAATAGAACTCTGAATTAATTATTCCAAATCAGTGTTGTCAAAGTTACTCAAAAACGGTAATATATTAGTCCTACCTACTACTAGTTACTAAAAGAATATATACAGTATATAATAAAACTTTACCTATTACTCCCTGCCAAACGTAACTAGTTACTAATTACTTTACTTTTTTTCCCCTCACCCCCAGTACACACTACTGTTTTCTTTGTTTGTTTGTGTTTGTAATGTATTGACATACAATGTGTGCTAAATAACTAAATCAAATCAAACCATGACATTATGGCCATTTCCCTTGGTTCCCTGAGACCATGAAATGTGAGATGTCACAGAGTGTTGCACAGAGAATAAAGCCAACACATTCAAGTTGTCTGGTGAATTCCACCATGACCAGACAAGTTGGAAACAACAAGCACACCAATCTTGCTTTCTCTGCCCTGTGGTGCAATGCAAGAGGCTCATTGCATGCGTGCCCACTGCCCAGTCTGCCACTGCCTAGTCTGCCTACACAGAATAGAGAAGCACTGCGTGGTCTGCATAGATCAGTATCTGCAAACAGGTGCTCGTTGAAGAGAGGTCGATAATAGGTAAATACGGTACATTTACCCATGCCTACAGTATGTCTCCACATTTTAGGATTAAGCCCAAACCACACCAAAGGGTCGGGTCGAGAGAAAACGTTTTTTAAGGTAAACCGCACCAGTGCAATTCATCGAGTTGCAAGGAGTTGCATTGGTGTGGTTGACCTTAAAAAACGTTTTTTCCGGACCCGACCCTTTGGTGTGGTTTGGGCTTAATTAGGGTAGGCCGCTGGGGCTAGTGTTCACATTAGGTCTGGGGGAACATAATTTACACACTAGTGTGTAAACTATACCTTATAGAGGACCCAGCTGGCCATGAAAGGTTGAAGACTGAACTGATGATTTTGAATAATAATAATAATCAACGTAGAACTGTACAAGAAACAGGCATAACATGTAGCATAAATGAGACAATCAATAGACAACACATATCCAATATCTTAATATCAGCCACAAACATTCCCATGAAAGTGCTCAGTCCATTGAACTATTACGTCTCTTCTTAAGACTCGTCTTTTTTCTATAGCCTTTGATCATTCCTGATTTTTTTATTGTCGTCATTTGAACCGTTTCATTTATTGTTGTTATGTGGGTGCACATCCATACTTGATGTTTTTGTATTTTATATGCATAACTGTTTCTATATTTTATTGTGTAAGCAATCTCGATTGTTTTAAATGTGCTATATAAAAAAAGCTTGATTTGATTTGATAAACCATAATTACATACAGTAACCATTACAATCCATACAGTGCTTAAAACTACCTTATTAAAATGCAACATAATAAATAAACCTTGATCAGACAAAACAAAGTCAACACAAGATAAGACCCTCGGACCAAATCACTATTAAAGAAAGTCACCTTGTTCCCTTTCCAGCTGGGTGCTAAAGTGGTATAATGTGCTTCACTGCTTATTGGGACACTTTTGCAACCAGATCTTATTTTAATGATGTTTGGGAGACAAGACAAACTTTCCTGAGGTTTTTATGTGGGTAATGTGTGTGTGTCCATGAACTCCATGATGTCATGGACACTGGGCTCACTTCCTTCCTGGACTACAATTCCCATAATGCTTTGGTGCACTTGCTCCTCCTTGTGGATAGGGGTATATATTTTCAAATGGGGGGTCCGCGGGCCAATTAGTATCAATGTGGGGGTCCTTGATAAAAAAAAACAGAATTGGGAACCTCTGGGCTACAGTACAGAGATCATAATATGTGAGACTATACAGCTCCAACCGTTTGCTTCTCAGTCAGCCAGGACAAACAAAGGCAGCCAGTTAACTGCACACCTCTAATCCAGAAATATTTAGCTGGATAATCAGCCTGGGAGAAAAAATAATCCTGCAGGTTGTGAGACTGCATGGACTTATTATTACGCCTCCTTCATATCTAAGCACCCAGGCCAGGGCAAAGCAAGGCCTTGTCTCTCTTCTTCCCTTCTTCTGCCAGCAGAAGGTAAGTCATGTCCAGTGGTGGCTGGGTGTTTTTTAAGTGGTGCAACCACTTCCTTAAGTAGCTTTGTGTGTGTGTGTGTGTGTGTGTGTGTGTGTGTGTGTGTGTGTGGGTGGCTGGCTGGCTGGGTGGCTGTCTGGCTGGCTACCTTTCAGAACCAAGTGTCACTGTTGTGCAGCCTAACACACACATACAGTACATATTAACTGTATATATGATGATTTTATTTTTTACTTTATGGAGAAGGGGGATCCCACCGGGACAAGCTTCAATCAAACTCTTGCAAGGATTAATTAAAAAAAGCCTTTATTGCTAGACAGGGCTATATACATTTAAAATTAACAATTAAAATCCACCAAACGCCGACCGGCGTTTCTTTCTTCAGGTCGTGGCTATTTTACTTTACTTTATTTACTTATTTGTTTGTGGGAAAATGCATATTAACTCCTTCAGCGCCACCTGGTGGTCACCAGTTTAGGCTCTGAGTGCCAATTCTCCCATTATAAAAAAGAGGGCGTTTTTTTTCTTTACGGGCATGGCAACCAGTGCATAGTTGATTTAGATACGGGATGACGTCCCTGGCACTTAAACACGGACATTACAATGTAAATACACCGGATTTAGCAAAAATGCTAATTTTCATCCACAGTCCGCCCCACATTATGATATCCCAGTTATGATACTGATATCCATAAAGATAGCCTGACCCAAACGTTGTGATTTCCCATTAAAAACATTTTAACTGCATTTGAAGAGACTGTGTGCTGCAAGGAGTTTTTGTATAATGGAAAGTAATGTTATTGTAGCCCACCCACCCACACACTCTAATGAGCCTTGGATAAACTCAGCTGCTTCCCAATTCGTACTCATATGATACTACAGATCTAGAGTAGATGGTGTGACCGCTTCTGACCGAGGCCAAGTCACACTGCGCAAAAAACAAGGATTACGGGCAGATATACTAAATGTAGAGGCCATGTAAATCCAGTAAATGTATGGGTGAGTACGGTTGTTTACCTGCCTTGAATCAGCAAATCTACGGGTATGTCCGAATTGTACCAACTTAAATATGCAAAGCCCCTGCTGTGGCTGCTTCCTATCAGTCACCCCTCCACACCTCTTGGGCAAGAATCCCCCCCACCCCCCACAACCCCCTCCCAATTCAATTCAATGGAGTCTCTCCTGAGTCTTGCAGCCATCTCTGTATCAAAAAGAGTCACATTTATATGCAAAGCAATGCTAGTGTGTAGCCCACGCACACACACTCTAATGAGCCTTAGACAAACTCAGCTGCTTCCCAATTCCTACTCCTAATCTAATACTACAGCTCTAGAGTAGATATAAATGCTGTTCCAGCCAGCAGATGGTCATACCCACTGTTTAGGATTTGTTTTGGCACAATATTTGTGTCCCAGCGCTAGTGTCGTATTTGCTCACAACATAATCACGTCAGTGGCATAACACATTCAGAGCGGGAACGCACCTGTGTCGATTTAGCTTTTTTAATCACTTTAATAACCACAATTTTATACTTTAGCTGTTGGAACAACATATTTTCAGATGGGGGTCGGCGGCCAAATACATATCATTTTTGGGGTCGTTGCCATGAAAACGTTTGAGATCCACCGATATAGAAATCTCAGAAAACCAATAAAGGCAAAAAGCCTTTATTGCTAGACAGGGCTATATACATTTAAAAACAATTAAAATCCACCAAATGCCGGCGTTTCTTTCTTCAGGTCGTGGCTATTTTACTTTACTTTATTTACTTATTTGTTTGTGGGAAAATGCATATTAACGGACATTACATAAATACAATGTAAACACACCGGATTCAGCAAAAATGCTAATTTTCATCCACAGTCCGCCCCACATTATGATATCCCAGTTATGATACTGATATCCATAAAGATAGCCTGACCCAAACGTTGTGATTTCCCATTAAAAACATTTTAACTGCATTTGAAGAGACTGTGTGCTGCAAGAAGTTTTCCCCTTGTATAATGGAAAGTAATGTTATTGTAGCCCACCCACCCACACACTCTAATGAGTTGGATAAACTCAGCTGCTTCCCAATTCGTACTTATATGATACTACAGATCTAGAGTAGATGGTGTGACCGCTTCTGACCGAGGCCAAGTCACACTGCGCAAAAAACAAGGATTACGGGCAGATATACTAAATGTAGAGGCCATGTAAATCCAGTAAATGTACGGGTGAGTACGGTTGTTTACCTGCCTGGAATCAGCAAATCTACGGGTATGTAGATGTCCGAATTGTAACAACTTAAATATGCAAAGCCCCTGCTGTGGCTGCTTCCTATCAGTCACCCCTCCACACCTCTTGGGCAAGAATCCCCCCCACCCCCCACAACCCCCTCCCAATTCAATTCAATGGAGTCTCTCCTGAGTCTTGCAGCCATCTCTGTATCAAAAAGAGTCACATTTATATGCAAAGTAATGCTAGTGTGTAGCCCACGCACACACACTATAATGAGCCTTAGACAAACTCAGCTGCTTCCCAATTCCTACTCCTAATCTAATACTACAGCTCTAGAGTAGATATAAATGCTGTTCCAGCCAGCAGATGGTCATGCCCACTGTTTAGGATTTGTTTTGGCACAATATTTGTGTCCCAGCGCTAGTGTCGTATTTGCTCACAACATAATCACGTCAGTGGCATAACACATTCAGAGCGGGAACGCACCTGTGTCGATTTAGCTTTTTTAATCACTTTAATAACCACAATTTTATACTTTAGCTGTTGGAACAACATATTTTCAGATGGGGGTCGGCGGCCAAATACATATCATTTTTGGGGTCGTTGCCATGAAAACGTTTGAGATCCACCGATATAGAAATCTCAGAAAACCATTTTGTAGAACGGGGTCTTAAAGGGATACAAACAAACCATCCGCCCAATCAGTGACATTGCAGGACGGACTCCAGGAACGACAGAATGGAGTGGGACTAATTAGTAGGGATGCACCGATCCGATACTCGTATCGGAGATCGGCGCCGATCCAGGCTAAAATTCTAGATCGGGTATCGGATCGGTGGCCGATCCATTATCCGATCCGATCCGATCCGATAATTATGTGTAATTACAGTATGAAAACAACTCTACCTCCTCTGTGACACAGCAGTGTAGTATTGACAGTATAACATGTGGAATGCAGCCAGGCTAGCCTGCGCACACATTAACCTGGTCTAATTGTTGCACAGTTATTTAATAAATAATTCAGTGCATTTAGGTATATCTGTGTTTGTTACATTTTGTTTTACAAAGTTGGGAAAGTAATGTTTAAGTCAAGCCTTGATGTTGCCTTACACAAAATAATGATTCCAGACTCCACACAGTGAGGCATACAGCTTAATAGGTTATTACGTTTCTTTGTGGGGGGTATCGGATCGGTACTCTGTATCGGTAGATACTGGACCCCCATGTATCGAAATCGGTATCGAATGCCAAAAAGCCGGATCGGTGCATCCCTACTAATTAGTCGACAATTACCAACAAAAAGTTCAAGGGGGAGTGTCGAGAAACAAGAACACACAAGAGGAAGAGATACGAGCTTAATACGAACGAACGAGGGAGAAAAAGAAAAGAGATAATCCTCACCTTCCCTTCCTATCACCGCAGATACAGAAGGTGACAGTCTCATTTCAGAGCCCCCTGACATAAAATCACTAGGGGGGGGGTACTGTGTAGGTGTTATAGAAGAAAGGTTGTGGGGCGTGGGGCGTTAGATGTGGATAGACGAGCTACAGGTTCCCCAATGCTTTACCCATTTTATTATGAAGCACCAGACTGCATGGCCAGTCTAGGCCCCCGGTCTGGGATTGGGATTGATCGTTTTGTGACTAGATGGATAGCGAGCACATGGAAAGATTACAAAGACAAGAGGGTGAATAGAGGACACAAGCAGGACAATGTGAGTTGTTGTGTCAGGGTACGGCAGTGTGTTGAGTCAGGGTACGGTAGTGTTGAGTCAGGGCACGGCAGTGTGTTGAGTCAGGGTACAGCAGTGTGTTGAGTCAGGGTACAGCAGTGTGTTGTGTCAGGGTACGGCAGTGTGTTGTGTCAGGGTACGGCAGTGTGTTGAGTCAGGGTACAGCAGTGTGTTGAGTCAGGGTACAGCAGTGTGTTGAGTCAGGGTACAGCAGTGTGTTGAGTCAGGGTACAGCAGTGTGTTGTGTCAGGGTACGGCAGTGTGTTGTGTCAGGGTACAGCAGTGTGTTGAGTCAGGGTACGGCAGTGTGTTGAGTCAGGGTACAGCAGTGTGTTGAGTCAGGGTAGGGTACAGCAGTGTGTTGAGTCAGGGTACGGCAGTGTGTTGTGTCAGGGTACGGCAGTGTGTTGAGTCAGGGTACGGCAGTGTGTTGAGTCAGGGTACAGCAGTGTGTTGAGTCAGGGTACAGCAGTGTGTTGAGTCAGGGTACGGCAGTGTGTTGAGTCAGGGTACGGCAGTGTGTTGTTTCAGGTCACGGCAGTGGTGGAAAGAATAACTACAAGTACATTTACTAAATAATTTGATGCCAATACTTTTGTACTTTTGCTCAAGTACATTTTACATTTGACTTTTACTTGTAACAGAGTTATTTCTATATTGCAGTATTGACACTTTTACCTAAGTAAAACATTTGAGTACCTATTCCCACCACAGTCTATGGGTGTGTGTGTGGGTGTGTGTGTGTGTGGCGTAGGGATGGAGCTCGTTCATTTTGATTGATAACGAGCACCTTATCGATCAGGCTCATCGAGCCGGGTTCTTATCGAGCCCACTATCGTGCATTTTCTATTTTGTGGAAAGACGGGAGACAATACATTCTGAACAGAGCCAGTATCTTTTACTAGTGCCTTCAAATACAGTAGCCTAGTTTTCCAACAGACGGGAAGGCAATTGACCATTTTACCAATAAAATAATATTAGAGAAACTGTTAACTGGTTAATATGTCTAATTACCCGGACAGCGCTGGTTGGCAGGTATCGATACATTTTTAGTGATTAGTGCCAGTGATTAGATTTATTGCTTGATCGCCTCTTGTCTTGATTGTTTTAACATGACGCCATGGGCCGCTATGCTCCATAACAGGCTTGATAAGCACAAAGCTTATTGATAACGGGTACTCAATAAGCTTGTTATCTGCTTTTTTCGGGAGTCGGTTATCGAGCTCCATCCCCAGTGTGACGTCGACACAACTAGGCCCTTTTGAAAGAGTTCGTTGCCCACTTGCCCTACATACGTGTTCTTTGCCATGACCATTCTAGTGTGCTGAAAACACTGCAATTTCCCCTGCTTAACATTATCTGCTTTAGCTGTGTTGATTTTTACTCAGCAAAAGTCCCCCCGGCCCCTAATTTATAAATGTGTGCGATTAAGATCCAATATGGCTCATATCAGCCTTGGTGACTTACAGCAGTGTGCGTGTGGCGTGTGTGCGTGACTGCGCGTGCGTGAGAGCGTGTGTATGTGTGTGTTCGTTTGTTTACCACTGATGGGAGCTTGCAACACTGAGGATGACAGCAATTCTTGAGGCAAATAAATAATCTGATACCATGTCTATCTAGAGGTGGAAATATCTCTATTTGTGTGTGTGTGTTGTGTGTGTGTGTGTGTGTGTGTGTGTGTGTGTGTGTGTGTGTGTGTGTGTACGAACAGAATGTGTCTGCAAGCGTGCGTGCATGTATACTGTATGAGAGCATGCACCTGTTTCAGTGTGTGTGTGTGTGTGTGTGTGGGTGGATTTTGGCGTGTGCAGGGCGAGCCTGTCTAGGGCCTAAGTGTTTTTTATGCAAACAAAACCTTGAACGCTGTAATGCGCAGAGACGATGATGACGTGTGAAGTGCATTCATGTTCTCTTCTATAGTAGAGACACCGAATATGTCTTTCAATGCAGTTCTATTCGATTACAGGGACACGTGCAGCATGTGTTGCTCGGTACAAAAAAAAAAAGAAAAGAAAAAAAAAAAAAGATCTTTCACCCCAGTACGGTTTGACATGCTTCAAGCGTGTGTCGCCATCAGCAGCACAGAGCACACACACACACACACACACACACACACACGCGCACACACACACACAGTGCCCCGTGTGGAAAGCGTGACAGGCAGGCAATCCGTTCCGCGTAATGGGCTGTTTTGTTCAACGTGAAGTGAGAAGTGAAGTGAGATTGGGGTGGGGGTACGATTTGGCAGATCGGCACATTAGACTGTTGATTGTAATTTAGATCTCTGGCTCGTCTTCATGTCTCTTCTCATTAGGGCTCTCGTGGTCTGTGCGTGCGCGCGGGGCGACCGCTGAAGGTGAACCCAGAGAGAGTATTTGTCTTGCCTTTGAAAGAGACATGGGCATTAGAGGCGTGCTTATGGAACGTGATATGACCGAGCCGGTGGATTCGTGTGTATTTTGTTTGTTGCTGCCCACGTATAAGCTATTCGTCATCCCGGGCCTGATGCCTGGAGCAGCTAAATGACCAACCACCAAACGCCATCCCTCAAATAGACACCCATAAGTCTTGATTCGTCTCACAAACTCCCACGCGTCTCTGATTGTTGTGCGATCCATCTATTTCTTTCGCCCTCTCTCTCTCTCTATCTCTCTCTCTCTCTCTCTCTCTCTCTCTCAAACCCGCCCTCTTTTTCCCTCACTCTCTTTCAATTCATCGTAGCTTGCCTTGTAGGGCTATCAATCTATAAGATTTGACCCAAAATAAATTGCAAAAGTAATCGTTCAAGGTTTTTTTTATGATCCTTAGGGTCATCACAATAACATTAAAAATAGAGTATTATATAAATTGTGGATCATGGTAAATTCAGGGGTTGAAAGTTGGAGTTCCATTAACACAATCAGCGCTGGGATTCCTTCAAAATAGAAGCTTGGGGTGCCGGGAAGACATGGCCACTTTTACTTTGTAAAGCCCACCGCGCAACCCCCCCTCCCCCCTTCGGTTCCGAGACATATTTTTGCTTGCTTAGCTCGCTAAGAATCCGATAATAATCTCTGATGGTCCCTCACGTTCATATTTTTGAACGAGAGGCAGGTGATAAGTCAGAAATGAAGAGCTTAGTATATCCATCAGATCAAAACCATGAAGAGGCATTCTTTCTGCAAGTGTATAAGTGTAAGTGTATGGTGGCCTTGGAGTCCAACTAAAAAAAAAAAAAAGTATTATATTCGTTACCATAATCCTTCCCCTAGTGCTGCACAATTAATGGAAAAAAGATTGAGATTCAGACACCTATGCAATCTGAATGTCATTCTGTGAAGAATAGTGGCAGCACTGGATCGCTGTCCAATTAATTTGAGTTACTCTGTTACTGTTTTTTTAATAAATATTTTCATGGGAAAAAGAATTGTGTAGGAAAACAGATTCACATTTGAGCAAGAGTACCTTCCTCCCTCACCTTCTTGTTTATTTATGTTTTCTTTTTTTTTGGGGGGGGGGGGGGGGGTAATAATGATGAAATGCCAAACTTTGCACACACACTCCCTGGATGCCAACGACGAACCTCTGCCCCAAATATTCCACTACGGCCTGTTATAGCGCCACCATGAGGCCGATTTTGGCAAAACACATTTCTGTAGATTACTCGTACACATTTTATCCATACATCACACAATTCGGTATACTCTATCTCCATAGTCATGTGATCAACACGGATCTGCACCCTTTCCCATCCTGATAAGATTGGCTTCCAAATCTCATATGATTGGTCCGTTTCGAACAAAATGCCACAAATCACAAACGCAGTGTGCAATTTCCGTGAAATTATACACTCACATTTCCACTATGCCGAGGACGACATGCCACACATTCTTTTCCTAATCAGCCTCACAGTGGCGCTATAACAGGGAAATTCCTGTTTTTACCTATAACTGCATTGATCTGTGTACAACTTTGTATGCTCGCTCCCTAGAGGCCATGGAAAAAACATTTTCCCTGCATACCTCCGGTTATAGTGCCACCATAAGGCAGATTTCTGAAGAACACATTGTTTTAGTCGCACAGATTTCATCCAAATCTCACGCAAATCGGTACACATGATCTCTGTAGTCATGTGATCAAGACGAGTCTGTTGGATTTCTCAGATTCTACACTGGTTGGCTAAGTTTTCAGGAGTGGCCCGTTTCATACAAAATGCTGCAAATGTCCTCCTCATACAGAATTCTATACTCAGAGATGCTATGATTGATCTGTCTCTGCATTTCAACAAACGTTTCAACAAAAATAATAAAAAATCTTTATATTACTCCTAAACATTTTGCACACACACACACACTCCTATCCTCCTGGTGGAGACCTGTGCCCAAAACACACACTCCTATCCTGCTGGTGGAGACCTATGCCCAGAAGGGCTTTCTAGTTCATTTTCTTTCCATCTCTCAGGGCATTCTAGTTCCACACACACACACACACACACACACACACACACACACACACACACACACACACACACACACACACACACACACACACACACACACACACACACACACACACACACACACACACACACACACACACACACACACACACACACACACACGGTAATACTAATAACGTTAGTGTATGTATTTCTATACGTGCCAGCAGCCAGTGAGAGCCTAATGCACAACCTGGCACACACAAACACCTATAAATGGAACCGCTACGCCAAATTAACGGCGTTACCCTCAGCCGTGTTTAACTGTCAAGGTGGCCAATATAAAAACACTCATTCAGTCAGTGTCGTCCCCCCCGCCGCCCATATACAATAAAACACTGCAGTGCAACGTTAACTACCTCTCTTTTCTTTCCAGGTGAGCCGTCATGTCCGGGAAAGGTTCCCCTACCAGGTTAGTGCTAAAATAAATAAAAATCACTCCTTGACTCGAGCACCCATCATCATACATCTGACCACAATACCTGATCACAACAACATCTGAGGCCAGAACCACTTCAAACCATAGCTATATATACTCTGTTTGATTGGTGTCCCCAGGGTTATACTCGGCACCCCCCCTTTTCCCCTCTACTACACCACGTGTCCTTGCCTATCTCCAAATCTCTTTGGAACGATCTCTTAAAACGATCCTTGAATCATTAGTCACTGTCATCTGGGGACCCACGCAAAATAAAAAAATCATGTGGGGACTGGGGTGGGGGGGGGCCTGGGGGGGCGACCCCCCTGGGAGAACTGTGGGGACTGGGGTGGGGGGGCCTGGGGGGGGCGACCCCCCTGGGAGAACTGTGGGGACCCCCCTGGGAGAAGTGACCCACATGGGTTGAGAGCCACTGTGTCTTATGACGTGCTCAGAATAGGGATGCTGGGGGTTCATGTGGTTAAATCATTCAAGAAGGGACCGAGTGCCGCGCTACGAGCTTGTAGATCTGCTATTTTTGAAAACTCTTGAAAATGAAAAATCTTTGAATATATATTCTTTCAGGTCGAACGTTTTTAAGTCAAATCTTTGCATCTGGGAGGTCCCTGGAACAACATGTTTTCAGATGGGGGTCGCCGGCCAATTTCATATAATAATTTTTGGATATTTTTGGGGTCCTCGACATGAAATAGATTGAGAACCACTGATATAGAAACTTACGTTTTTTTCAGAAAACTGTTAGGATTTAGAAGCCTTTAAAAAAAAATCTAGAATGAGGTCTAAATGGGTTTAAATCATTTTGCACTGATCAGAAGCTCTTTTCTTGTCTTCCAGCGTCTCGCCAGCCGCCGATGCCTCTGCTGCAGGAGGCAAGAAGAAGGCCAGGTGACTGCTTTTCTCTGTATTTAATAATCAGGAGTCAGGGCTGATCTATATGCTGTCGAGCAGAAACAAGACCGGTGTTGATTTCGTCAACTAAAAACTATGACGGAAACATTTTTGTGGAAATACAGTAGCAGATCTACAAGTTCACAACGCATCGCAGCACGACGTGTTGCAGACTTATAGATCGGCTGTTTTCAGCATGCAACCAAGTGTAAAATCAGCCATTACGACACCATCAAGGCCCACCAAAATACATTTTAGTCGACTAAATCAACTGAAGATTTAGTTGACTTCAACTTCAAAGAACTTTATTTTTCCTTTCGGAAACTTCTTTTGTGCAGTGGTAAAGACAACAGAGATTACAGTACACACAAACAGTTACTATATAAAAGATCATAAAAACGACTTTTTTCTATAAGTACTAATGATTAAAATCTAAATATGTACTGTATGTAACCTATGCGTTCACTATATAGTCCATCAGGTGGAAAGGGGGGGGGTTAGGGATTCCAACGGGGAGGGGGGGGGGGTTCAGCCTAGGTGTTTAAGAGTCCGATGGAGGTGGGCACAAAGCTAACTGAGCCCCTTTTAGTGAGTTTTGATGCTCTGTATCGCCGGCCTGAGGGCATTAGTTCGTAGTGGTTATGGAGGGTGTGTGTGTTGTCCTCAACTATTTGAGAGGCCTTCTTTATTGTCCGTTTTTTATGGATGCTGCCGAGTGACTCCTGGTCCCTCCCAATGATCTTGCCGCTGATCCTAACCACCCTTTAGTAGCACTAAAACTAGAAAACGAAACATTTAATTTGACAAAAATGTGACTAAAGCTAAATGAAAATGTATAAAGACTGACTGAATTGAAATACAAATGTACTGTCAAAATAAACACTAAAATCAGCTACAGTATGTTCAAAATATAAAATGTTCAGGAAATGGAAAAAAGATTGTTATGAATAGTTTTTAGGACAGCACATCAGCAGATCACACATCAAAGTTGGTACAGTATGGTGACTTTATGCATCGTCAGATACTTGCATGTGTCCTTATATTATCATCACTTTACCCAAATGCAGCTCATCAAGTGAGTTATGAGGTTTTTTGACCGTTAATGTGGAAATGCAGCTCAACAAGTTGGAGTTTAGGTGGTATTTGACCGACAGTTTGGGGATCTGATGGAGTTAGGAGGTTTAGTCAGAAGCGCTTGTTCATACTTGTCAGTCATTTGTGACTCTTTTTGATGCAGAGACAGTCATGGCGACAAGGCCGACAATTAGAATTTAGGGAACAATAGCTTTTTCTTTGTTGCTACACTAACAAGTCAGTGTCATTGATTGGTTGAAAACAGACCTCAGCAATAGGGCCTGTTTGCTTAAAAGGCCTCGCATCATTTATCTCCCTTTTGAAGTAAATAGCTGAGGTAACCTGTTTGGGATCGCTTTCTTTGAGCCTCATTGCCTTTCATCAATTACACCACTCAAGCTTGGCAATCACTACACAAATGAGGTAGAAGTGTGCGTACGTACGTGCGTGTGTGTGTGTGTGTGTGTGTGTGTGTGTGTGTGGGGGGGGGGGGTACATTCTAAGAATATCACAAACATTGCACTTGCGTGGCGTGCTGTGAAGATGATGGACCCGAGTGGTCAGCCTGGATGAGCTCTAGCTAAACTCTGAATGCACTCTTACAGCGCGACAAAGGCCGGCAAACCAGCTCTGAAGAGCAGCGACAGCCTGGAGGGAGAGCCACGCCGCAAGGTCAGCTTAAACACGGCCAAGGCCGCTGCTCAGGTCACCTATCTCAACAAACTCTTCGGACAGGTCAGTCTACTCTACGCTACACTGCCGCTCAGAGCTTGAATCAATTCACACGTGCTGTTCGGTTTCCAGTGGTGGAAAAAGTACTCTTTTTTTACTTAAATATGGACTGCCGTGATTTTACAAACCCTTTACCCCCCTAAAACATGATCATCAGGTACTATGATTATACTAGGAGGAAGACGTTTTTCCAAACAAAAAAAAAGTGTACAGAAAGTTTTATGTGGCCACACTCACCAGTTCATTAAGTATGCCTGGTTTGCCTGGTGGGTGGTGATGGGTGGTGAATGTGATCCACCTGAACTGAAGCCGCACCCACAGCTGTGGGGGGTTAGTGGAGGGGATCATATCGTGATGTCACTATATCACTATCATTTTGATTGGGCCTTTAGACCTGGGCCTCGAGAAACCAAAAATATACAGGGAAGACATATTTCAATATTCAAAACCGTACCTGGGGGTCTATTAGAGTAATAATATTGTTAACTCCATAGACACACAAAAATAATCCTGCATTGTAGAAGTACTCTGTTACAAGTAAAAGTCAGATAGAGAAAGGAGGTCCCGCACACTTGTCTTGGCTTATATAACGCTATAGTTTATTAGGCTACAGAAAGTACTCAGTAGCCTAATAAACTATGGTTATGTAAGTGAAGACAGTGTGCGGGACCTCCTTTCTCTCATTATCCACACTTGTTGCCGGCTCCGCTGTCCTTGTAGGCGTGCAGAAGGACTCTTTTCTACAAGCAAAAGTCCGGAACCTAAATGTACTTTAGTAAAAGCACAAAAGAATTGGCATCAAAATGTACTTTCTTTCGATTCTACAAATGTCTTCTAAATCATGACGGTTTTCTGAAAAACCCCACGTTTCTGTATCAGTGGTTCTCAAACTATTTCATGTCAAGGACCCCCAGAATTATATGTAATTGGCCGCCGACTCCCATCTGAAAATAAGTAGTTCCAGGAACCTCCCAGAAGCAAAGATTTGAGTTAAAAACGTTTGCTCTGAAAGAATATATATATTCAAAGATGTGCGCCACATTTTCACGATTTATCAAAAATAACAGACCTACAAGCTCATAGCGCGGCACTCGGTGCCGTTCTATGAATTTGTAGATCTGCTATTTTTCAACATTTAAAGTACAACATAACGCTTAAAACACCAAAAGGGGTTCCCGCCCAGAATGGGTTTTAAAGTACCTAAAAGTAAAAGTATACTCATTGTGCACTGCAGAAATGTCAAATGTATAAAAAAAATCTTTTGAAACTAGCAGATCTACAAGCTCACAGCATTGTGAGCTTGTCACATTGAGATTGTAGATCTGCTACTTTCATCAAATGGCCGAAATGTATATAAGGCTAAAGTGGTTCAAGGAAGTTTTGTAATAATAATAATCAAAATCTACAAAGTAAATAGTAACTGAAGTTTTGTGGTGGAGTAAAAGTACAATATTTGGAGCCGAGATGTATAGTGGAGTAGAAGTAAAAGATTGGAAATTGGAAATACTCAAGTGCAGTACAAATATCTCAACATTGTACTGGGAACCTCTATGGGGACCTACCACGGGTCACGGACAAAGTCAGAGAGAGAAGGGCACTGCGTCAGGCAGGCACCCAGAACTTGAGGCAAGTAAATTGACCCTATGGGAGCCAACCCAGGGCAAAGCCAGGAAGGGAAAGAAGCGTACCACCTATGTAGACGTGCTGCAACGCGACAGCTTGTCTGACAATACTGCAGAGCTCAAGAACCTGACGTTGGATAGGAAATTGTGGAGGGCAGCGATCCAGGAATCCCGAGTTGGTGTTGGCTAGACCTCACTCTCGCAGCAACTAACTGTACAGTATATGAGTAAATGTACTTTCCACCACTGTCGGTGGTGGAAAGTAAGTGGTTTCGTAAGTTGAAAGTTGTGGTTCCAACCGTCCTCAATACAGTGCTTGGTTTATAGTGCGTACAGTGTTGGGCACTCACTCAGGGGACCTCTCCGCTTGCCCTACTTCTTTAGAACGTGCTAGTACGCTGTAACTGTGGGCAGTGATAAAGTGGTGGTACTGCTACAGTACAGTACCATGGTGTGTGCTGTACCATGACCTATATGAAAAGGTGTACAGTAAGAGCCATTTAGAGCCTTCGTGTTATTTCGATGACGCCACTGAAGGGCTAAATTGGTCAATTTGTCAATCAACCCAAGGCCAAGGTTTCCAAGGTACAGGTATTTAACCCCTGCCTCGCCTGTAACCTAACCCGGCTGACAGGAAAAGCTAAACCGTTTTAAACTGTTTTCGGAGGGCTCGTTGTCTAGATATTATTTTGACTGTTATGTTTATTTATATACGACTTTGGACGAAAAATAAATCATTATTTTCAACTGGATGGACACGCTTGGACATCAATCTTTGAGCACACGTAACTTTAATCCCCAACTGTCGACATCCAGTAGGGCCAAATGTACAGGACTTTGGCGCTGCCTACAAGAGGAATGAATCACGACGATGATGCTATTGGAAAATGCCAGAGAGGAGATTGATGCTACGATCCCTCATCTAATCTTGAGGAGAGTCTCCTGTAGATTTATCCATCCACCAGTTGCTCTCCTGAGTCTCCTCACAAAAAAAATATTCCTTCATTGGGAAGTGACTCCACTTCACAAGAAGTGACAGTGTGTGGACATTAGGGTCGGCTCCCATTACGCTATACACAAACCTGTCTGCCTGCCAAGATGGCCGCGGGGCGCCATGGAATATCTGGGGCAAGCACAGCTGAAAATGAGCTTGTTCTAACGACTATAGGCTACTACCAACTGCCAGGGTTGAGTAGTGGGAAGACAAAGTGATTATATGAAACTTTAAGTAAACTGGCCATAATAATAGCCATAATAATTGTTGTCCATTGTCCATTTAATAATTGTTGCATCAAAACGTGTAATAATTAGTTTATAACAACATTAATATAGATCTATATATCGATATAAACAATTTAAATCGATTTAATAAAAATGTATCACGATCAAAACAGCAGAGGACGCAATCGAGTTAAGTTAAAAATAACCTCCATGGGACATTAGTTGACCCGGGCAACAAGAAGAAGACTTTTCTTTTACACAGGTCTGGTACAAATGTGGCCGTAAATCTAAGTTTGTCCAAACATCACCACACTTGCTGCTGGATTTTCTTTTTTTTATTAAGCCTCAAAATGTTTTTTGGTAAGAATTGAGCACCTTGGCCTGAAGCGAAATTTGAAAAGAACGAGCGCCTGTCCAATCACGATAGAAACATTTGTTATCTGTAATGCATGCAGGTGTCTGCAACCGTCCTGCACGCTCTAGACCGGGGGGACGTCAAATTGTCAGCCTGTGGGGACAAGAAAACAATATTTATATTTTATATTTATATATTTATATTTATCGGTAGGACAGACAAACTCAGGCTGCTCTCTCTCTGCCTTAAAGCTGCTATAAGCAATAATAATGTCAACATTTTAATGACCTTTTATTTTATTTTCAAAAACAATGTAGTCTCTGTGACACATCTAGGCCATAGAGTAATAAAAGGATAGAGACTGAACCCATGAATCCACGGGTCCGTCCGCCTGCAGTTCACGCTCCAACCACTAGGGTCGAGTGCTTCAATGCTGGAGAGCCTCTCTGGGGTCTTGATCAAGTCCCAATGAGGTGCTTTCAGTGCAGTCGCTACTTATACACGCAATACGCAATGCGAGTAGGGCAATACGCCGAGGGGGGCAACAAAATGTGCCAAAAAGTGCCAAGCCGACCCCTCAAAATAACTTCCTCCGTGGCTCAGCCGCGTAATAACGAGCGGCCGTGTGCGTCCTCACAAACAGCAAAAATAGCTGATCTGGATGAGGAATAGCAGCACTCTTGTCGGGAGGGGGGGCAGCACAAATATCCTACGAGTAGGGCAACCAAATGGTCAGCTACGTCCCTGGGTGCTTTAATGTTAATATTAACATACACGTTCATGTACGGTTTGTAAAACCCAGCATTTTAATGCCAATCCCATGTACCGGTGTTACGATCTTTATATTACAGTAAGACTCATCTGTGTTATATTTACCGCATAGGCAGCAGTCATCTTAGAGCGGGCAAAAAGTTGCATATCAAGAAGAAACGCCTGGCTTTAAATGTGTTTAACCTGCAAGGCCCCAACAAATGACAACATTTCATACCCGGGCAACTCAGCACATTGTTCCACTCTTAAGGACAAGATATCATGGCCGAAAAGTTTTCTCTCCATTCAGCTTGATTAATGGCTATGGGAGCTATAAATATAGACAGTGTGAAATGGCCGTGCGTAATCACAGCTGTTCTCGCGCCGTGCCAAAAAAAAGTGTGAAATTGCACTTCTCTCTTCTCTCTTGCCGTTCTCCTCATTCACAGGTAGAATGAAGCCAGGACAAGGTCTATCAATATATATTTTTTTAAATCCCAATAATAGTTTTATACGTTTTTAGATTTTAAGCCAAAGATTTAATAAAACACACAGCTCAGCTACGAAACGTTGCAAAACAAAGGACACTGATAGAAACTCCACATACCTACATCGGACCATAAAATAAAATAGGCCTATATGGACACATTGTTTGGTGCTTGACAGCCTGTAGACGGGTGAATAAATACACCAAAAACATATCCTACTATAAATGCGCCACGTCTCTGCGTGCGTGCGTGTGTGTATACGGTTGTAATGCACGCAACTCGAGAACCGTTTGCCCCACCGACTTCACAATCGACATGCGTTCCACATCCCGCAGGGAGTGCAGTGCCCGGTATAGAGTCGGTCGGACCCACGGTTCTCAAGAATCACCACAAAAGGCTCTGCCAGTGGGCCTAATCAGCCTAAGTCCCCTCACCTGTGCAATTCCCAGCCTCTGCCTCAGCCAATTGAATGCCATGGCAACCGCACACTTGCAAATTAATTACTTAACCAGTACACTTTTCACAGTCAGTTTGCACTCTTCAGGCACAGGCAGACAGACTGATACAGAGAACTCCATATACAGTATGGGCACAAAGGGACACAGACAGATGGTTAAAATGGGTGCTATGACAAGTTGACAACGGGTATTATTAGGTTCCCACGTTGCATCACTCTTAAGTAGGCCGGTGGCCGACGGGCACGTACAGGTCTAGTAGAAATGCACTCTGTCGAGGTGCCAACTTGCGCCTTGCACACAAGTAGGCCATACATACACACTTATAGTTACGTCATCAAGAATGGTTGTCCCTTATTGGCCGGTGGAAAACACTGACATGCAGACATCTTATTGGCCGGTGGAAAACACAGACATGCAGACATCTTATTGGCCGGTGGACAACACAGTCATGCAGACATCTTATTGGCCGGTGGACAACACCGACACAGTACCGACACATACAGTACATACCCAGCCGATCGCAGTACTTGCGTCACGTGCTCTGCTTGCGCAAGTACTAATACAGTAAGGGGAAAGTAAAAAGTAAAGTAAAATAAAGTAAATAAACAAGTATTGATGATCCTACCTATCAAGGTTAGCGGTGATACTTCTGTTAAGGGACCCTAGTATCAAGGGGTCAGCTAATTGAGGGCCAATACATTGCAAATATGGGTCCCATATTTTGTATAGAAAGCATCTGTTGTGGAGCGTAGCAGGCAGGTTAGAAATTCCAATGGCATAATTATTCAAATGGATATTTAATTTAATGGTGTTTCTATCCTTTCATAGCGAACCATGCATTCAGGCTGCAGTTCCACAACTTAGTTTGAGCTTTATAAAAGGCAGAATCCGGGCAAAGGTGCAGCTTTATAAACCTGATGAAACTAATGCATTTGCATATTTCTGTTCGGACAGCATTTATACGAGCATTGTTTATGACTGCAGAGTTTTCATGACTGCAGAGTTTTCATGCCTTTCCGTGCGTGGGTCTCTCTCCGGTAGATTGTGTGTGTGCCACTGTGTAACGTACAGTAGCAGCACAGAGCCTGTGCTTTTGCCAACGTGCTGTGCTTCCTAGGCAATCTTCATAAGAAATGGAATTTGCGAGGTGACACATTTTGTAGTTTCGTCAGAGAGCAGGGTGAAAGAATGCAAGAAATGTAGGCTGTGGGAGCACCTGGCACATTTGTTCATGCACAACGGGTCGATCCGGCCCGCATGAAGATGTTTTCTTGTTTTTTTGCCCAGTCGCCTCGTGACCTATACAACGATTTGACAGCCCTGGTTTAGACATTATTCCTGGCCACCGTTTCCCGTTTACATGTGTTGCCATGTCTGCTTATGATAAACGAGTTTCGTTTTGTTTGTGTAGTTGTTTATTTGGGCTTCTCTTAAAAATAAAAATAAATAAATCCCACGATTTTTGCAACCCATTTTTTTCACCCAGTGTCAATTATCTAATGTAATCCTGGGCTCTACACTCCCTCTGCCAACCTGGGGAGAGCAACGGACTGACCTCATGCTTCCTTCAATGCACGAGGAGTCCAAGCCAGGGGGGCAGTTTAATAGTTTGGGCTTGCCTCCTAATGTATTTTTAAGATTTTAATACGTCATAGATGATTGACGTCACAAGTGGTGACACACTGTCTTGGATGGAGGAGTGTGAGACGGCCTGGCATCGCCCCCAACACTATGACTCAGACATAATTATTGGTTGGATCGCCGGTACAACGCAGGGGGGGATGAATGAGGCATTTGATTTTTATTATGCTCACTAGTGCTTTCCTTATAACTACTCCAAAGTCATTCTATTTAGTGGGGGGGAACTAATTGCCAATTTATATTTTTTTTATATATTTGTATCAGTGATATGGAAATATGGGAGGTATTAGGCAGGTAACCAGAATTGCAGTTTCTCTGTACAAGCAGTTTGTACTTAGACATGCATGGCTTAATCTTTGAGACAAGCACATGTGCTACTGGCAGGATCAACCAGGTAGCAAAAACGGTGACTCATTTTTGCAGTGGGTGACTGCATGCTGCTGTGCCAAGGCAATGCAAATAGTCAAGTAGAATAGGCATAATATCTTATATAAATTAATAATAAATAATGTCAAACCACTTGTTTGTATCCAATAATGAGTATTTATATCAAACCATGACCTCTTTAAATCTCTATAGGCCTAGTAGCCCTAAAAGTTTCAGCACAGCAAATCACACAAAATCTTTTCATCCTGAATGAACACCATTACATTAGCCATGGAAATGTGTGCAGTGAGGTTAAAATATGGCTGAGCACGGTATGGATTCATTCAGTCCGACAGCCTAAACCAGTGGCTCCCAATATGGGGTCCGGGGACCCCCAGGGGTCCTTGAGCCAAAAACTGCACGAGCAAAAGTGCCAAATGATTTTAGACCCATCGCCCTCACTCCTCTATTAAAGGTATATTCAGTGATTTCACTTAATTCAAATATCACTTATTTTTTTTGTTTTGTTGTGATAATCCTCCCTACTATAGAGTGCGCTGGCCATATAAGGAGTTCCTCCCTGTCCCCAGTTAACCCCTGGGGGTCAAAAAACCTTAGGTTTCGTTTTTGACTCTCTATCCTGATTGGACGAAAGGCTGGGTCCCACAGCCAAAAACGAAGGTTTTTTGAGTGAAATCACTGAATATACCTTTAAGCAAATGCATGGAGCGTGTAGTGAGTAAGGAGCTCTCACTGCAAACAGCTAAGTGCATCGCCCCAATGCAGTTTGCTTATAGAGCCAGTCGAGGTGTAGAGGATGCCACTGTAACTTTATTGGACAAAATACATAGTCATTTAGACAAACCCAAAACATATGTCCGTGTCCTTTTTATGGACTTCTCCTCTGCTTTTAATACGGTCCAACCCCATCTTCTCCTAAAACGCCTGTGTGACCTGAACGTCAGTAACAATCTCATTTTGTGGATTAGGGAGTTCCTGAGAGAGAGAGAGACCGCAGCGAGTCTGTATTAATAACACTCTGACTGCCTTGTCCTAAACACTGGCGTGCCACAGGGGTGCGTTTTATCCCCTCCGTTATTCTGCCTATACACAAATGAGTTGAAATACAACAACAAAGACTTCTCTCTCATAAAGTGGCCCTGGTTGCCTGCCTGCAGGACGTTTCCAGTCCCTCTTACTCCCAGCACATCGACCGTTCTTGACCTTACTGTCACTAAGACCAAGGAGCTGTGCTTGGGAGGGCTCAGGGTCCATCTTTAGGCCTGTTACTATGAGTGGGGAGGAAGTGGAGCAGGTCAGTGACTTTAAATATCTGGGAACAACCGTGGACAATAAACTCACCTTTCAGACCAATGCAGTTAACATCTACAAAAAGGCAAGGCAGCGGCTTTATCTTCTCAGGAAACTGATAAACTTTAATGCCAGTAAACACACCCTGACCATGGTCTATAACTCACCTTTCAGACCAATGCAGATAACATCTACAAAAAGGCAAGGCAGCGGCTTTATCTTCTGAAACTGAGGCGTTTTAATGCCAGTAAAAACATCATGTCCTGGTTTGGGAATCTCTCAGTTAGAGATAAAAAACAAGCTCACACAGGTAGTCAACCAGGCAAGTAAGATCATTGGAGACAAACCATTGCAACTTCAGGACATATACAACCGCTGCATAACCAAAAAAGCAATTCAGATTTACAATGATTCTACCCATCCTCTTCACTCTGAATTTGACTTGTTGCCATCATCGGGCAGGAGGCTTAGGGCAGAATTGGTTACAAAGCTTTGTTTGTGCCAACTGCTGTGGACATTTTAAATAGTCTAATCCCCACTGCTCATGATCACTGTTGCTGTGTTAATGTGAATGCATTTTATATAGTATTTTAATGCACCTTTTTGTAATGTTTTATTGTTGTAGCGGACTGCCGTTGTGCCAAAGACGAATTTCCATTCTTTATCTCTATCTTTGTCTTTATCTTTGAGGGAGTTCCAGGGGGACCCCCAGCTAAATGATAGTTTTACACTCTCAGAGTTAAATTAACATTGATTTTACAATATACATTGGAGGTCTCAGTGATAGAAATGCCATTAAATGGGGGGTCTGTAGACTAATATGCATGTCAAACTGGGGGTCCTTGAAATGAAACGGGTTGAGAATCACAGCTAGAGCCGTAAAAGTCTTCTCTTATGGGGGTCCCTGCATGGCATATCTTTTCAAATGGGGGTCCGCGGGCTAATTAGTGTCAATTCGGGGGACCTTGGCGTGAAAAGGTTTGGGAACCACTGGCCTAAACAGTGACCACAGCTACAGACAACATGCAACGGCTGTCACCGTTACACATTTAAGTTGACGATGAATTGTCAAATCATTGCGATTAACGATTTAATTGTGTTTTCTTTTTGCATTGAACATTGGAACGTTACAATGTGTATTATTGTATATTTTATTATATATACAAATAACTTAACCCATTTTGGAGAGTGGCGCGCTACGAGCTTGTAGGTCTGCTATTTTTGAAAAATCAAAGAACGACTGACATAGAAACATAGCTTTTTCAGAAAACTGTCAGGATGTATAAGACATTTTTTGAATCCGATCTCAGGTCAAAATGGGTTAAAGGTCGTATAGACAGTTTTTAAAGTTAGATGTAAAATATATATAAATTTATATTTTTGGCCCTTTTTCCCCCTCTATCTGCCCCTATATTATGATGCTGGGGTGTTCTCCTGCAACAGCACTACACTCTTCCTCTGGCTCCCACTGGGAGCCAGATTTGCATTCTGTTTGGAAACATCACTCACTTCTCTGTACAAAACGCTGGACGTTGTAAATATACAAAGAAATCACTGAGACAATTATATATTATTCATATATTTTTCTTTCCAAAAGGAATTGGGGGCCAGATACTCACTTTGAAGATGAAATCCATTCTTCCGTCTTTTCTATGACTACAAAGACGGGCTCTCTAGCCCATTTTGACCTGCGAACGATTCTACAAAATGTCTTCTAAGTTTTCTGAAAAACCCAATGTTTCTATGTCAGTTGTTCTCAGGACCCCCAAGATTATATGTAATTGGCCGCTGACCCCCATCTGAAAATATGTTGTTCCAGGGACCCCCCATAGAAGCAAAGATTTGAGTTAAAAACTTTGGCTCTGAAAGAATATATATTCAAAAGATTTGCGGCACATTTTCACGATTAAAAGAAAATAGCAGACCTACAAGCTCGTAGCGTTGCACTCGTTGCCGCGCTATGAGCTTGTAGATCTGCTATTTTTCAATGGCTAAAGTATAACAATGCTTAAAACACCAAAAGGGGTTCCCGCCCAAAATGGGCTAGACTCAACTCACACAAGACAAGACAGGATGAAATCTCAGAATATTCTTCAGACACACTATGCATAAATCTCCTTTGGCTGGAGCTGTCGCTCTGCCTTACGTAATTATTGCCTTGTCGTCACAAGCACAATTGAAAACGGCTCCGCTGGTCACGACGACACTGACATTATTCATTGAAACTTATTTTGTGTGTGTTTGGCTCCGTTCTTCACTTCTTCTTTGGCTATAGTTCTAGTGCTCCAGGAAGAGAGATGTGGGAGATTTACGTAACGCAACACACGCCAACGTGGGCTCAAGGTTATACTACTTAGCCCATCCCTCGTGTCTTTTTTTTTGCACATCGACTAGAAATGTGTCACCCCAGAGGAACACAGTTAGTTGACTGTCCTATAGCAGGTTTTAACACACTATATCAGAGTCCCGAACACTGCTAAGAGCATCCCTGGTGAATAGAATCCTATACACTATACAGCCTATTCACGCAAGATAAAAGGCTCTTAGGAAACAGTGTATAATAAACCTTTTTTATTATTTTTATGTTTTTCATCATGGATCCTGATCCAACTTATTGTAAAGCAGAGCCACGGGCATTTCTAAATGGGTCAACGAAGGGGGAAAAAAAAGGAAAACATCAAATGAGAACCCACAGGATTAGCATTAAGCCTCAAGAAAACAAAGAAATCATTATTATTATTATTATGGGACTTTTCCATCAATTACTGTTGTGTGTTAAGAAGTGAACTGGTTCCTGTTCTACTTCTACCTGGTGTGACCTGCTGCCTCCTGTGCCACTGCAGACTGCACGACACCCACTGCATTGTGCTGTGATCTATGATGGCATGTTGATGGAGAGAGAGAGGGGCCACTATATTTTACACACTCACTCCAGAGTAGCAAAAATTGCCGATCTACACGCTCAAAAGCTTTTGAGCTTGTAGATCAGCAATTTTTTGCAAATTTGAATTTAAATCCTGAATTATTGTTTTTGCTGTGTTTTAATTGGAATCCCCCCCAAAAAAATTAAAATGCCTTTCAAATGCATTTAATTATAGTTATGTTAACTTTATGAAGTATAAGTACAATTACATTGGACAGCAAAAAGACAATAGCCTTTTCACTGGTCACATATACTACCGGTACTCATTAAGCTACTAATTTAGACTGAAGTAATTAAAGCGACCCTGCATGTATGATCTATGGCAGTGGTTCCCAAACTTTTTTCATGTCAAGGACCCCCGAAATTGACACTAATTAGCCCACGGACACCCATTTGAAAATATATGCCAGGGATAAGAGAAGATTTTTACGGCTCTAGTGATTCTGAACCCGTTTAATTTCAAGGACCCTCAGTTTGACATGCATATTAGTCTACGAACCCCCCATTTAATGGCATTTCTGTCTCTGGAACCCCGAATTTATATTGTAAAATCAATGTAAATTTACCTCTGAGAGTGTACAAAATGGAACCAAATGGACCCCGTTAGGATCCATTTGATAAGCTAGTTAAACCGTACTCTAAAACGTTGTTTATTAACCTAATGTTTGCATGCCTTAAAACCCTCAAGGTTAAACCAACTGTACACTGTAAACTGTACCTTATGCCTACCTTATGCCGTAACCTAAAACAGACATGGTTATATTTTGTGATCACCGATTTTTGATTGATTAATTGAATACTTTATTAAGAGTTTGCAAAGACAAGCACATCTTGCTGTGGGGGGGGGGGGGGGGGGGTTTGCAGCCACCAGTGTAAGAGCGGTTTTGAAGCAGAGTTTAGGGTAGAGTTGTTCCGTTTAGGGCCGATACCACCCTCAAGTACTCTTACTCGGTACTCTGAACCGGCCCCGATACTTTGACACGAGTACCAAAACATCCAGTTGACACTAGGCTGAACGAATGCAACGGGAGCAAGTCTGACCAAACACTGCAGCAAAGCCCATTGAAAGTAACAATGAAAGTAAATTGTGGAAAAAGGGGTTAAAATAAGTAGTTACTCAACGAAAATAAAAAGTACTCTGTCTGAAAAAAATTGTATCGGGACAACTCTAGTGTAGGGGATCACATTGTGTTTATGACTGTTGGTAGGGCAGTCCACATCTGCCACAGCTAAATCTGGGTTGAACGTGGTTTGCGGAGCCCCTCTGGTGTGACGTCATTGACATTTTTGAAGTAGTTTGACAAGCAGTAGCCTGGCCAGATTGTTTTGGGATGTCTGGAGCCTATGTTTTTAAGACCTTACCCTTAAAATACTGCTGCAGCCTGTTCGACAGAGAAAAGAATATTGGCATTGTGCAAACAACGGAAACTTCAATGTCAATGTTTCTGAAACCCCCCGGAAATACATTTTGGTGGTCCAATTCTGTCGACAGTGTGGCTGCCACAGTTTCCAATGCCAAACTTTGCATGGAGTCATCGACATGGCCTGCACTGTCCTGCAAAACTCTGCCCATCCATGAGGTGAAACACCTGTTTTCTAGGGAGTCCCCTGTGATGATGGGACCTACTTTCCCTGGCACGTCCTGAGCAGTCGGGGCAGACTGCTCTGCATCGCACTGAACGGCCGGGGCCATCTCATGTGAATTTAATTTTGCCAGTAGCAGTGAGAAAAATAATAAATACAAAAATGAAAACACCTTGCTGCGTCACATAGGCTATAGAGCACCGAAGTCTGACGTCAATTTCAGTAGAGGGCGCCAATACACAGGTTGGTTCATGTATTTTTTTGTTTGCAGTGAAATCTCCATAGGGCGATTTTAGGTCGCTTCATATAAGAACTGTGTTTGGCTGTGCGTCGTTAATGTTGTCCATTCATATTTGACACAGCCAGTTTCTGGAGAAAATGCAATTAATGTGGCCGCAAAAGCCTTGAAACTACATATGAAGGCAATGTCGCTGCTAATATACGTCACGCCCAGCTGTCAACACATTGCGTTCCTGAGATTCCTCGTTGACGTAAGCTCAGCTGGTGGTGACTCGACTCGTACTAACCACGAAACATATACAATACAACAACACAATAAAAATTTAAATAAACGTAATTAACATTCAGTTTATGTTGTGCGACGGGTAGATGCAGCCACCCGCCTAGCCGGAAATGTAGTCTCTGGGTTGTTTGGTTTGTTTCTAACGCTTATTTTGTTACTCTTTGATATTTGTACATTTCCACTTTCAGTCAATGCTTCATATCCAAAGACCGGGGTGATCGGTTTATTTTTCAAATACAGTTCTTATATGAGGCGATCTAAAATCCCCCTATGGAGATTACAATGCAAATAAAAAGTACACGAACCTGTGGATTGACAGCCTCTACTGACAGTGACGTCAGGAATTCGGTGCTAGTCTATACCATACGACGCATAGCTGTCTGTCTGGGCTACCATAGACTCATGGCTGTCTGTTTGGGCTACCATAGACTCATGGCTGTCTGTCTGCGCTACCATAGACTCATGGCTGTCTGTTTGGGCTACCATACGACTCAGGGCTGTCTGTTTGGGCTACCATACGACTCATGGCTGTCTGTTTGGGCTACCTACCATAGGACTCATGGCTGTCTGTTTGGGCTACCATAGGACTCAGGGCTGTCTGTTTGGGCTACCATAGGACTCATGGCTGTCTGTTTGGGCTACCATAGGACTCATGGCTGTCTGTTTGGGCTACCATAGGACTCAGGGCTGCTGCCCTGAGCCTATTATAGTGAGCTACTCCACCCTTACAGCATTCATAATCTCTGCTGTGACACAAGTATTAATAACCCCTTAGCACGCTTCAGTCATCCCTCATTAGTTCCGATGGGGACGCCGAGGAGGGAGAGACAAAATACCCAAAGAAGAAAAATGGTTGCTATAGTTTTTATGTCAGATAAATTATTGCAACACCACGGGGGTGGATACCAAGCACAATGGATTGTTGTACTAATCAGTACACCACGAGCCCATTAACCCATTTAGACCCGAGCTCGATTCTAAAAATGTCTTCTAAATCATGACAGTTTTCTGAAAAACCCATGGTTCTCAAACATGTTCATGTCAAGTTCCAAAAGAAATATATGTAATTGGCCACTGACCCCCATCTGAAAATATGTTGTTCCAGGGATGCTCCAGAAGCAAAGATATGAGTTACAAACATTCGCAGTGAAAGAATATATCTTTCGAAAATAGATTTACAAGCTCATAGCGCGGCACCGAGTGCCGCGCTATGAGCTTGTAAATCTGCCATTTTTCAATAGCTAAAGTATAACATAATGCTTAAAAAACAGCAAAAGGGGTTCTCGTCCAGTATGCGTTAAGCATGTGCGTGCCGTGTCGTCACATGTGATTCAAGTGCGTCAGAATGTTTCTTCTAATCTGAACGCGTGGCGTTTGCGGCGGCATCCGTGTGCCGTATCTCTCTCTCTGCCTCTTGGGTTAGGGGAGTATCTTGCTTACGAGGCTATACACAGATAATGCCCCAAGTGAAAGCAGAGACAGAATGAAATTAACTGTTAATGGGAACAGATTGACTAATCATTTGAGACTGCCGTGACATGCTGCCTAAGCCTTTAAGGGGGGGGGCTGAGAAAAAAAAATCCAATTAATGTGTTGACCTTGTTACTGTCAAAATATGCCCTTGTAGGCTGCATGCTCTGCAGAGTAAACAGGGCCTCTCTCTGCGTAAAAACGCTGTTCTTTAATTTCACCAAGACTGTGGAGTGTGTTACAGGCATGAGGAAATAGATCATGGAAATCTTATATATATATATATATATATATATATATATATATATATATATATATATATATATATATATATATATATATATATATATATATTATTATCATTATTTTCTTTGCCACGGTTACCATGCAATGAGTTGACTTTTGGGTTAATGGAGTTCCTGCATTTCTAACCTCATGCTCGTTGCAGGATACATTATCGTCGTATTGAGCAAAATATTAATGTGAAAATGGTCCCTGTATAACGTGACTTAATCCTGTGTGTTTGAAGTTACGGAAGAGACCATGAATGCTAATTATGTTCAATCGAAACATTAACTAAGTCTTGCATAATAATGCAATTACTGCGTAAGCCAACCTTTTTGCATTTAGCAAATTTTTCATTTTGGAATGCTGATGTTGTAATTAATCTCGCTTGTTTAATTTAGGGAAAGGATGAATTGGACATAGCTTTGCAATTAGTGATGCACCGAATATTCGGCCGCAGAAAAATCTGGGCATTTCGAAAATGGCTAAAAATGAATTTTCTGCCTATCCGGCTTCGGCCCGAATAGGCAGAAAATACATCACCGAATAGTGTATGCAATTAATGCATTCAAAAGAGCTGAATAAATGTTTTATCGACCCATAATAGTGACTATTACATTTATTTACTTATTATTATTATAAGTTAAGTTTTGCCATAACCATTTATTTTGCCATAAATCAGGTAGCTTTAAGCTACGGCCATGACAGCAATGGTAGGAAAAAATATATAATATTAATCATATTCCGTATTCGGTTTTCGGCCAACTGTTTCCTATATTCGGTATTTGGTTTTCGGCCAAGAATGTCCCTTTCGGTGCATCCCTACTTTGCATGTCTGATGATTCTCAATGTGGCTTTTCTTTGTGATGAATGATGTCTGTGTGCCAGGTATATAAAGGGCTTCCAGGCTGTGTATTGTGTTAACTTAAAAAAGATATGTCTGCGTATATTGTATGATGTCAGGCTCAGTTGCTTTGCTGAGAGGCAATCTGGAGACACATAAGACATTTTGTTCCAAATCACCACTCTTTTTTTTTTTTTTCCTTCTTTTTCTTTTTTAACCACTCAGGCAAATCATATTACGTTTTAAAGGGCACTTAAACAGCTTCAAAGTGCACAGTTGCCATGTTTAATTGCCGTGCTTTGTGTTGCGGAACAAAACGTGCGATTCTCCACAGATCGTATAAGTCCTACGGGGAAACCCATCACAAGGCTGGCATTTAGGACACACACTGTGGCACTATACGTTTAGTCTGTTTAGAGTAGACTAATGCAGTGCCCGTTCGGGGCACGGCCGCTCAGAGTAGTGTCTGGCTGGTTGGGAATAGACAGATTGTTTCCCAATGTGACACGCATGTTACACAGACACGTGTACCACACATCAATGTGACACGCATGTTACACAGACACGTGTAACACACATCAATGTGACATGCATGTTACACAGACACGTGTAACACACATCAATGTGACATGCATGTTACACAGACACGTATAACACACATCAATGTGACATGCATGTTACACAGACACGTGTAACACACATCAATGTGACATGCATGTTACACAGACACGTGTAACACACATCAATGTGACACATGTTACACAGACACGTGTAACACACATCAATGTGACATGCATGTTACACAGACACGTGTAACACACATCAATGTGACATGCATGTTACAGACACGTGTAACACACATCAATGTGACATGCATGTTACACAGACACGTGTAACACACATCAATGTGACACGAATGTTACACAGACACGTGTAACACACATCAATGTGACACGCATGTTACACAGACACGTGTAACACACATCAATGTGACATGCATGTTACACAGACACGTGTAACACACATCAATGTGACACGAATGTTACACAGACACGTGTAACACACATCAATGTGACACGCATGTTACACAGACACGTGTAACACACATCAATGTGACACGCATGTTACACAGCCACGTGTAACACACATCAATGTGACACGCATGTTACACAGACACGTGTAACACACATCAATGTGACATGCATGTTACACAGACACGTGTAACACACATCAATGTGACACGAATGTTACACAGACACGTGTAACACACATCAATGTGACATGCATGTTACACAGACACGTGTAACACACATCAATGTGACACGCATGTTTACGGTGTAACACACATCAATGTGACACGCATGTTCACGGTGTAACACACACATCATCCGCTATACTCATGATGTCCAAGTTGATTGTGACATTTTCAAACAGAGAGAGAGAGGCGAGGGAAGGGGAGAGACATGCAGCAAAGGTGGTCATGAACGGGCAGTGTTGGAAAGTAAGTACTTAAGTACTGTACTTGAGTACAATGTTGAGGTATTTATACTTTACTTGAGTATTTCCAATTTCCAGTACTTTTACTTCTACTCCACTATACATCTCAGAGGCAAAATTTGTACTTTTACTTCACTACAATTATTTGAAAACTTGAGTTACTAGTTAGAAAACATACATTAACCACTTCAATCCTATACATTTCGTCCATTTGAAAATAGCCGATCTACAAGCTCGCAACGCGACGCATTGTGAGCTTGTAGATCGGCTATTTTCAATAGATTTTGTACACATTTTGAACTTGTGAAATGGGACATTCTGCAATATGAGTACTTTTACTTTTAGTACTTTAAGTACATTTTGATGCCGATATTTTTGTACATTTTCAATTCCGTACTTTTACTTCTAACGAAGTACTTCTAAATTGCAGTATTGGTACTTTAACTTAAGTAAACCAATTGAGGACTCGAACACGTGACGCACTGTCAGTGCCAAAGCCTATAACATAGCATGATGCGTCTGCATGGACCACTTGGCCAGCGGGCGCACCTTTCAATTGTCTTTATTGTATTTTGACACTTGCTTTGTAAATGTAAATGTATGTTTTCTCATGCCTTTGAATTGCAAGGAGGCAGCACCGTCACTGTGCGCTTGTATAGGTGAGCTATTTTCACTGTCTGGATTAGGCTTTAAGTGGTTACCTTTGTTTTTGATCTGGAAATACATGATTATATGGTAGTCTTTTATAGGGAAGCTGCAGCTCTGGAGCTCAGGCAGATATATGGTCATGGTTTAAACCATTTAGACCTGACACCAGATTATACATGTCTTCTAAATCATCAGTTTTCTCAATTGGCACAGAGTGCCGCACTATGAGCTTGTAGATCTGCTATTTTTCAATAGCTAATTAAAGTATGAAATAATGCTTAAGTTAAAACACCAAAAGGGTGTTCCCGTCCAGAATGTGATAATATATTATGGCCCAGGCGGTTCCATCACCCTGCAGATCAGAAATAGCCCTGCAGCTCCAAACACAATCTTAACGTGAATGAATTGAATAACATTTGGATTGTGACGAGTTTTGACACCACTTGAAAACAGGTGCAAAGAGTGAGCCTCGTCATGTGGCATATGGCAGTGGTGGAAAGTAACTAAGTACATTTACGTTGAAGCAGCTATAAGCAATAATATGTCAACATTTTAATGACCTTTTTATGTTTGTTTGTTTTTTGGTATACATACAGCCAGCAATGGGTAAAACGCTCCCAAAACAAATTTAGTCTCCGTGACACAACTAGGGGCCACAATCTGCACTCAAAGATTTTACTAGAAGCTTTGTCATTGGTCGATTTGCCTGTCTACTTCCCGATTGGTTTATAGTCATTTCGACTGTTTTCTTTTTACCAATGACAAAGCTTCTAGGAACAACTCTGAAAGCAAATTGTGGCCCCTTGATGTGTCAGACAAAAAAATTTTTGGAGCGTTTTACTCATTGCTGGCTGTCTGAATACCAAAACCATGGGTTCGATTCCCGCTGGGGACGCTGTGGGCGCTGGGGGCGTGTTCTCTCCTCCACATCATCAGTGCCCATACCTGAGGCCGGGTTGGCGAAAGGGACTTTCTGTGTGGAGTTTGCATGTTCTCCCTCTGGCCAGCGACTGATGGAGGGGAAAGGAACTGGTCGGAATAACGCTTTCCTTCCACGCGCTACGTCCGGCGAGGGAAATTCCCCCCTGTCAGGTGAAAAGAAGCAGCTTGGACTCCTCATGCATAGAAGGAGGCATGAGGTCAGTCCGCTGCCCCCCAGGTCGGCAGAGGAAGTGTAGCGCCCAGGATTACATTAGATAATTGGCACTGGGTGAAAAAACAGTCATTAAAATTTAGACATATTATTGCTTATAGCAGCTTTAACTACTGTACTGTATGCCTTTTGGCATTTTAGGCATTATGATATACTTTAGCTATTGAAAAATAGCAGATCTACAAGGTCGTAGATCTGCTATTTTTGAAAAATCCTGAAAATGTGTCACAAATTCAGAATATATATTCTTTCAGAGCGAACGTTTTTAACTCAAATCTTTACTTCTGGGGAGATCCCTGGAACTACATATTTTCAGATGGGGGTTGGCGGGCGGCCAATGACATAGTGTTTTGGGGGTCCTTGACATGAAAAAGTTTGAGAAGGATTGTGATTCTGTTGTTCCGACAGTCTCCAGCCCAACTGTAACGTTTGTCGATCTGTTTCTTATCCACTAGATCTCCTCAGATCAGATCCATGATGTTTACTGTATATATCTAAACATTTACTTCAAGCTCTCAGCTTCACCTCAAGCTCTCTGAGCACACTTGAAATGGTGAATGGTGATATGAGAGAGAGAGAGAGAGAGGGGAGAGAGAGAGAGAGAGAGGGGGGAGAGAGGGTGGGGGGTTGGAGAAGGCATTGTAACCGTCGCAAAGTCACCCTGAGCATGATGCCAAACAGTGCATTAGGACGGTTATATATTAATAATCTGAGCGTGTGTACTGTATTTGCGCACGCGTGTGTGTGCTCGCAAGCGCTTGTGCATGTGCGAGTGTATACGTACATGCGCGTGTCTGCATGTTTGTGCCTGCCTACATGCATGATGCGTATGTGTGTACACATGACGAAACTCCCCAAGCCTTAAGCTCTTAGGTCTCCCCGTGGATGGTGCACTGGTGCAGCTGCAGTGTGCGCATATGTGTGTGTGCGTGGATGAAGGGGGGGGCGGTGCGTGGTGGGTGTGTGTACTGTAGTATTATGTCATTGTGCAAATTAGAGAGGCATGTCGTTGGGTGAAAATCCATTACAGCTCTCTGCCAGCACGCTGCAGTGTTGACAAGTTATGCATGTTATTCTAATGTCGCACTTCAAAGCAAAAAGGAAAAAAAATAAGATTAGCGTGCGGTGCTTAATTTAAGACTGCATTATTTTAACAACTAATCCCCAGACACTCTTTATAACCACTTGAACCCCGCCAACCCTCTACAAGCTCACAGCGCGTCGCTGTGAGCTTGTAGATCAGCTAGTTTTGGAGACGAGATTGGGCGTATATAGACTAGAGTGGGGGGGGGGGGGGGAGCGTACCAAGGACAGTTTTAACACAGTTCTGTGTGATGTATAGAGGGTTTAGGACAAGTTGTTAATATTCTCTCTCTCTCTCAGGAACGGGAACTATCAGCAGAAGAGTTGGATGGTAAGCATCATTTGGGTAATAACTGGTAATAATAACTGAGCATAATATTAATACATCACAGCTTCCTGTCCTTCATGACTCTCACCGGTCACAGGCCAGCACAGCACTTCTCACAAACTTTGTCTTCAAACTTTGTTCTCTCTCTCTCTCTCCTTTGTTGCCAATGACAATGGCAGTTTTAAACTGCTCAACTTTCGTGTGTGTCGTCCGTGTGTGTGTGTGTGTGTGTGTGTGTGTGTGTGTGTGGTGTGTGTGGTGTGTGTGGTGTGTATGCGTGTGCATGGGCGTGCTCATGAATTTCAGAGCTGCAGGTTGCCTTTAAGGAGTTTGACTACGACTGTGACGGCTACATCCATTATAATGACATTGCCAGCTCCATGAGAGCCATGGGATACATGCCCACCGAGATGGAGCTCATCGAGATCGTTCAGAAGATATACGGAAGTGTGTATATACAGTTATTACAGTACACCTGCTAGTGGGTCTGCGTGTGTGTATCAGTGTTGTTGTTTTTGACAGCAAATTCCTATTTTTAGTTTAGTCATAGGAGTGTAACTTCATTTAGTTTTAGTCATATTTTAGTCACCTGGAATGTTTTAGTGTCAAGTCTAGTTTTAGTCGACTAAATGTCAGAAGACTAAAATGTATTTTGTCTGGGCCTCGATGCCGTCGTCGTAATGCCTGATTTTACGCGTGCTGAAAATAGCCGATCTACAAGTTCACAACGCGCTTGTGGATCTGCTATTTTTTTTTTTTTTTTTTTCTTTTTTTTTTTGCGGCTTACGCCTTTTATTGATTTTTGAAGGGACAGACAGTAGGCTGACAGGAAACGGGAGAGAGATGGGGGGATGACATGCAGTAAAGGCCGTGTCGGGTCCGGGAGTCGAACCCGCGGCACACTGCGACTGGATTACCAGTCCGGTGCCCAGACCGTTACGCTACGGCCTGGGCCTGGATCTGCTATTTTCAAGTGTAAAATGACTTATACTGTATCTCTTGTCCACTAGTCCCTTCCTAACATTTCAGTCTAGTTGACAAAATTGTCAATACATTTAGCTTATTTTTAGTCATAATACCTTCGTTTTCATTTAGTTTCCATTTAGTTTTCGTCAGTGAAAAAAGGTAGTCGACGAACATTTTTAGTTTTAGTCGATTAATTGTCGCACAAATAATTGCAAATAACAATTAAATTGTGTTTTTTGCATTGAACAATAACGTTACAGTTTGTGCTTCCGTTTGCCTTTTAGGCATCGTAATCACAAATTGCACAGGGGAAGATATGACAAATAACTTAAATAGGAATGACAAATGTAATAATTTCTTAATATTTTCTTAAAAAAAAAAAACAACATCATAGCGGAAATAGTTGATCTACAAGCTTACAACACGTCACACGTAGATTTGTAGTATTTATATATATATATATATATATATATTTTTTTTTTCCAACAAGGATTGAAAAGGAAAGGATTGATGATTATGCAAAAATAATTGTGAATCTCAAATTATTGCGATTAGACGATTATGTCAAATTGTGACACGTGACAGTCACGCCCCATATATGGTCATGCTTCTGACATTCCATATGTAGATCATCCATCCTTCCTCTTCGATGTCTCCCTTTTGACCGATATATTACGTGTCCATTTCAACTCTAGACGGGCCCACCCAAAAGTTATTAGTGCGGCTGGTCTAAAACTAGAGTTCTCAACAGGCCCGAAAATTAAGGCCCCTACCTTGGCCCTCATCAAACCCTGTACACTTAAGACACTGCCCTCGCTGCCACCCTTAGATCTCCATATATGGAGCTGACCTGTTCTGACATTCCAAATGTTGATCTGACCTCATCAAACCCTGTACACTCAAGACATGCTCCTTATATGGCCTTATATGGTCTTACTGGTAGCCTAATATATGTGTCAATGAATCGACACAAAATAGATCTAATAGATTGTTGTTCATAAGAGGCTAAATCTAGTCATCTGATTAACTCACCCTGTTCAAAAATAGTGAAAATAGCCGATCTATAAACTCACGACGGCATCGCAGCGCCATTTTCACCATTTACAAATAAGCTACATTTGTTAATCGCAATCGCAGAGTCCTATAGTGTGTCTGTCTCATAACGTTGTAGGTGTGCATGAATCTAACTTTTTATGTAATATATTTATTTATGCTTTATTTACCCAGAGATAAGATCAAATCACTGTTTCAAGTGGGCCCTGGTCAAAAAGACAGCTGCATTGATTGTGTAAGTCATAATTAAGCAATATTACACGAGAGGGTGTTCTTTATTTTCATTAATGCACAAGTGCATTAATGACAAGATAAAGAACACCCCCTTGAGTGTAATATTGCAATTGTACAACATACCCTTAAAACTAAGATAATCAATCAAACAAAAAAAAAATCTTAAACTTTCAATGACGGATGTAGCCACTACGCCCACAAATGTCCCAAGAAACTCGCTAGCCTAGCCACCCAGTCTGCTGCATGCGCTCTGGGAGAACAGAGCAGCTGATTTCTATGTTTTGATTAGGTGTTCCTATACTGTCGTTTAAGCACGACTAGAATGCTGTTTTGACCAATCAGATTGCTTAATCATACGCGTGTGTGTGTGTGTGTGTGTGTGTGTGTGTGTGTGTGTGTGTGTGTGTGTAGGGGGCGGTCATGTGGACTTTGAGGATTTCTGTGAGCTTATGGGTCCAAGGATACTGAGTGAGACGGCTAGTATGGTCGGGATAAAAGAGCTCAAAAGTGCGTTCCAACAGGTGAGACACGCACGCACGCACACAGCTTCAAGTGAGTTTGACAGACTCTGTGGTGTGCTACTAACAACAACCACGGTGAGGGAACCAAGTGAGGGAACAAAACACCTTTACTAGTTAACAGGTAGATAATGGTACGGTAGGTACACACTAGTGTAACTGGAAAATAAATGAACTATTATTAATACTGACAGAAACAGTTTTCACACATTCTATACAAAGTGAACTTTGCTATAGGGTGAAATAGTACTTGCAAATGATATTCCCAAAGCCCAATGACACAGCCCAGAGAACGGCACATGCAGCCTTATTAAGGAGTGCAGGCACCTACTGTAGAAAAAGCACTTTCCAACTGAAAAATGGGGTCGTTGGGAATTATTCTGTATCTTCAAAGAGCGTGCAGAAGTACAGCAAATCTTTCCTGACTTCTGCAGAGGATGCTTTCACATCTTAATCACCCCCGAGAAGAGAAAGTTTTTAAAATTCAGTTTCACATCACGTGCCAAGCTTGCTTTTCCTCAAAAAAAATTTACTTTTGAGTCAGTTTGCAAAAGCTAATAAAGAGCTAATCAAAGAGGTTATCTTTGATATTGAATGAAGGCGAAGGCGGCGGAGTTGGTCTCATTTGCTAGTAAACACGCAACACTGCTTCAGGACAGAGTGAATATACATTCACTTCTTAATGTCTCATTAACACCCTGAGCGCACCGGACGGAGTTCTCCGCCTTATCAATTAGTAACGCCAAGCGCTCAAGACGGAGATTGATCAAAAGGACGGAGATTATTGATATCAAAACCGATCGCATCGCTCCACAGGCTGGGAGCGTCTGTTGCGCAACATTCGATGTTGCGCAACAGTGGGACGTCATCGAAAATGTTACCCCGCTGTTTAGCCAACGAGATGGCTATTGATCTAAAGAGATGACTCTTGATCTAAATCATTCCGTCCAATTCTAAGAAAAGATTATATGTTAGACCGCGGTCCCGTCGCTAGTCGCGATAGAATTAATCATACCTCCCATTGTTGTCGATCGCCTCAAGAGTGTTTTGGCTACATCTAGCTACTTCAGCCACATCCGGGATAACATCCGGTCCGTCGCTAAATGTGCTCTGCTGCTACAGTATAAACCGCTGGGCGCTATGATTTAATGGATTAAATAACCCCGGGGCGTTCGGGGTGTTAAGATGTGTGCTTGCGCTGCAGTCTTACTACATAAACAAACGAATGAATGAATTCCATTAGTTGAGGTCAAAATATCACCAAGCATTCCCCAGTCAGCTCACGCTCATAATCATCACTGCAAATTAATTGGATTTTTTAGTCTTCCTCTGAAAAGGAGCAAGTTCAGTGAAGCGTCGTGTCTGCTTTTCGATATCTCTCTTGGTTGTCGTCGCTTCAATCCTAATACCACCTCGAGTCGACGTCCCGACCTGAAGGGTATCTATACTCTGACCTCAGAGAGTCCTCTGCTAGTCGTGTCGGGAGCTTTTATCAGTGATGCACTTATACTGTAGCCACTTAGACACTCGTGTTAATTGCAGGCATCTTGTGTTAACCCGTTTAGACCCGAGACCTGCATGCAGATTATATACAAAATGTCTTCTAAAATCATGACCGTTTTCAGAAAAACCTTATGTTTCTATATCAGTAGTTCTCAAAATATTTCATGTCAAGGACCCCCTAGAATTATGTATTATTGGTCCTGGACCAAACCCCAATCTCAAAATATGTTGTTCCAGGGACCTCCCCAGAAGTAAAGACGTGCGTTAAAAGCGTTCATTGAGAAAGAATATTCAAAGATTTGCACCACATTTTCACTTAAAAAAAGCAAATAAAAGCAGATCTGGCATGGGCCGTGGCTCAGAGGTCCAGGCACCTTGGCCCCATCTCTCTCCCCATTTCCTGTCAGCCTACTGTCTATCCCTCCATAAAAATAAAAAAAAGGCGAAAGCCACAAAAAAAACAAAAATAGCAGATCTACAAGCTCGTAGCACGGCACTCACTACAAGCTTGTAGATCTGCTATTTTTCAACAGCTAAAGTGTAAAATAACGGTTCAAAGTGGTTAAAAGCTATAAAGGCGACACAAGACGCACTCCCGTCCAAAACGTGTTAAATGGTTTTGGCATGCCATGATCGCCTAAACCCCTCTGTCTGACACAATCCGGGTCCGTCCATCTCTGCCTTCACACTCTCCCCCACCTCCTCCTCCTCTCGTATAATATTGACTTTCCCCGGGCCTTCCATGACCCTGGACTCTCTTTGTCAATTCTTTGATGCATTTTGTCACCTCTAATTATCTGCCCCCCCCCCCCCCCCCCTCTATATTTTCTTTCCTCCATGTTGTCGAATAGAGTAGAATAGATTTGTATTCATTTGCCATTTGCACAAGTGCATATAGGAACTTTTGGAGCGTAGCTCCCAGGGCCAGAAAATGCAGATAAGACAGGGGGAAAAGAAACTTACAATCCTTGAATAAATAAGTACTTCATAGTCTAGGTAAAAACAGTGCAAATTGTCCCCGTCTTTTCATCCTTGTTCTCTCTCTCTCTCTCTCTCTCTCTCTCTCTCTCTCTCTCAGTTTGACACCGACGGTGATGGAAAGATCACGCTGGACGAGCTGAAGGAAGCTACGAAGGTCCTCCTGGGGGAGAAACTGAAGAAAGGCGAGTTGGAGGAGGTCCTGGCCGACATCGACCTCAACAAGGACGGCATCATCGACTTTGAGGGTGAGTGGGATGATGACCCAGAGAGGTGGGGGGGGGGGGGGGGAGGCAAAGAGCACGACATGATGAGGGGATGAAAGCCCAGGGTAGCAAATGGTTTACTTTCTACTGATCTACAAGCTCCAATACAAGTGGCCAAAATGATTTCTTCGACGGGTGGCTGGAATCTCCCTAGGTCACAGTAGGGTGACTCTGAGAAGTTCAGTCACACGAGAGAGACTCGGAGTAGAGTCGCTACTTCTTCACTTGGAAAGGAGCCAGCTTAGGTGGTTAGGATGCCTCTGGGGCATCTTTGGCCAGCGGAGGCACTAGGCAGTGACAAAATTGACTGACAGTAAAATCGGTATCTGTATAGATAATTAGATATTTTCTTTACAGAGGGTTGTAATTTGCAGACTAAAGGGCCTTTCAAACGTGAAGCACTGGGGAGCAATCACGGTACGACAACGCAAGTGTATTTACGTGAGCGCGGTCCCGTGAATTTGTTGGGCGCGTGCTCGTTTCGTGCAAACGCCCGCAACTCACCATACCTGGATTCTGTTTAGCTCTTTTGTTACGCTTGCATTGTTGCGCCCCTATTGAGCAGACCTGGAGGAGACCTGTCGTTGATCCAGGAAACAACGCCTGCGTTCCTCGCTTTCCGTTTGAAAGGCCCTAAAGAGTCAGATCTTTTCATTACAGAGAGTTATTTTGCAGACAAAGAGTGATCTAAATGAAAGTGGTCAGGAGGTGCACGCACATCCCAGGTAAATTCAACGGGTGCTCGAACAAAAAAGAACAGACTGAAAAAGGATCTAAATGAAAGGCCACAAAAAAGTCCTGAGGTAAATATGGATACAAAAAAAAATAAGTGTACAAAAAATGTGAGGGGACAGGCGGAGGGAGGGAGGGAGAGAAAGAGAGAGTAGAGGTGTGGAGATGCTGGGCCAGGGGCTGGGGCGTTATGACAGAAAGATGGCTCCATCTGCACGTGTCAACTCAAAATAGGCCAGTCAATCTAAGCTAAAAAGGAGCATGACCCAAAAAAAATTGCAATAGTAATCGTTCAAGGTTTTTTATGATCCTTAGGGTCATCCAAATAACATTAAATAACATTAAAATCACACCTGTGTGAACTGAGTGGTGCAACTCCGTGTGGGGGTCCCCGGAACTTCCAGACCCACAGGAATGCGCCCAGGGTGCCGGCCCGGTTGCGGCGAGCCGCCCGAAACGGTCGATAAATCTCTCTCTCTCTCTCTCTCTCACTCCAAATAGATTATATAAATTGTAGGGCCGGGACTAATTGCGATTAATTTAGATTAATTAACTACAGAAAAATTAATCGCGATTAACTACAGATAAATTAATCGCACCTTTTTTTTCACCGCGGAACGTTTCTCACTGGGCGCTTTTCTATAGTACTGAAAACTGGAAATAATAAAAAGTCACCCCATTTTGTGTTGCCTAGAACTGGAGGTCTGACAAAAAACAGTAACAATATGAAGTAAGTACAGCTTTGTGATGTCACTGAGATGTACTTGTTACTGTTACTATTTTTTTTTCAGACCTCCAGTTCTAGGCAACACAGAATGGGGTGACTATTATTATTTCCACAACAGGTATATTAATGACAGTAAGATGTTGAAAATGAGTGGTATCCTGTAGTCACTATTCGTTGTTTCACTGGGATACCAAAAAACATTAAAAAAAAAGGTTTCTCGCTGTTCTCGGGTTGAATATTGATATGCGATTAAAATGCGATTAATCTAGATTAATTAATCGCAAAGCCTCTGATTAATTAGATTAATTTTTTTAATCGAGTCCCAGCTCTAATAAATTGTGCATCATGGCATCACAATTCAGGGGTTGAATGTTGGGTACCATTAACATCCTTTAGAAGGCAAACATTTCTAATTAGAATTATGCTTTAAGTAGCATGTGACGTGTCAAACTAGGGGTGATTCATGATTCTGAATCCATTCCAAGCATTAGTTTGGCACGAAAAACACTCCTTGTGCTAAATTAGGCCAGATGGTCATAGGCCCAAATGTGCTGGCGTCATCACATTTGTGATGATGGCTATGGTCATTTGCAATGGATTTAGAATCATGAATAAAAGTTTGAACACGTCACATGCTACTTAAAGCATTATTAAAATTTGAAATGTTTTATAGGATGTTAATGGTATCCAACTTTTAACCGGTGAATTTACCATGATCCACAATTTATTTATGTTATACAATAATTAATTGTTAATGTTATTTGGACGAATGGACGGTTACTATTGCAATTGTGGAGATCTTCTCAGTTCTCATTGTATGCTAGTTACTGCCATTCAGGATGGAAAATTAAATCCATTTGGATTTGGGGAGAAGTAGTTTCATAAGGGGCTGGTATGAAGTACGTTCAGTTCACTCTACACTTTACTCTAACACTGCCTTCATTTGATCTGATTGTCTGTCTGGCAGGCACTTAACAAGCGATCGTTAACTGTGTCTGGTAAGCTAAATTCCAATACCCAAAATCTCGGACACTCGCTCACTCCCACTCGGTCACTCGGGGTCATTCCAGCGTGACCCGGAAATGGTTAACGTTCCATTTGTTAAAGTGCTCCATCGAGGAGGAGAGTGGAGTCGAGTGGAGGAGCCGAGTGGGCTCTCCGAGACCACATAGAGCAAGTGTACATCAGGTGCAGGCTCGGTGGGGTATTTTGTATTTTGTCTCTTTGATTTCCGCATCACGTGTATTTGTTTTTTCCTTCTCCAGTGACATAAGTCCGCCTCCTCCACATGTGGCACAAAAACACTGCTTGAAACCCGATACTATGCACCCCCCCCCCCACCCCATCCACTAGCTGCCGGCCGGCTGACTGGCTGAAGTCGCTGACCCAACGGCCAACACACACATGCACGCACTGTTCAACTGTTTGTTGAAGAGACACATTTTCGCTGAATGAATAGAGCTTCAGAATGATAAAGTAGCCTATCTAGCCTACATATGTGAAAGTGAAAGGACCACAACAAGCCACTGGCTTTATTGCGTTGTGTGATATAAGCCTAATAAAAGTAGGATATATAAATTAGGCCGGCTATATTGTGGGCACCTCAAAAGCTATAGTTAATTTATCTCTGTGCATGCCTGAATGCGAGGAGCGAGTGGAGGACGCGAGGAGAGTGAGTGAGTGTGAAAGTTGCGGTATTGGAATTTAGCTTTGGAGAGAGGGGCAGAGAAGAGTGGCTTTGCTCAACTTGATTTATACTTATATTCTCCATTCTGATGAAGGTACATGTTCGATATATCATGCAGCCTTACGTATTAGACTATTTTGGCTATTTATTTTTTATTTTATTATGAAATATTAAAATCGATTTCGGAGACCCAGACGATTAATCGGAAAATCGATTAATCGTTGGCATCCCTAATATTTATGTAGTTCTTCTGACCAAGCCATTGGTTGGAAAGGGATATCCAGCCATGCTGAAATGAGCATGACAGCACACCTATAGCCGTTAACTTTTGAGAACGGATTAATCACATTAGAAATCAGTTCTGCTGATTACTGGTAGTGATTAGACAGTTTTGTCAGAGCAGCATCATTAACCCTGTAAAACCCGGATATATTTCTACTTGCAAAAATTTGATTTCAACCTTACTACTACTTTGTACTACTAGGTATGTGCACTTTTCCACTCACTTTGCCACTCAATTTGCCACTTGATTCACCATTCACTTTATGCATGCCTCTATTACATTTTCATACCAATACGTTTCTACTTTTACGCAAGTAAAAATTGCGGACTTTAACTTGTAACAGAGTACAATGACATTGCAGTATCGATACTTTTAAAAAAAAAGGAAAAAAAAGTTAACATTTCACCAATGCAGTGGAAGTCAAGGTGGGTTCGTTTGAAGGGCCAATCCAATCAGTAGCACATTAAGGCAATCGATACACACACATGCCTGGACTCTTGAGGCATGACACCCGCTGCTGCATGCCTGCTGGACACTTCAAGGGCGTCGTTTTGCAGAAATTAAACCGTTTAGACCTGAGACCAGATTTGACAAAGATGTCTCCTAAAATCAAGACAGTTTTCTGAAAAAACGTATCACTGGTGCTCAAACATTTTCATGTCAAGAAGGACCTCCAGAATGATATGTAATTGGCTGCCAACCCCCCCAAAAACGTTCACCGTGAAATTATATATTCAAAAGGAGTTTTTCAAAAATAGCAGATCTACAAGCTCGTATAGCGCGGCTGCCGCGGCACACGCTATGAGCTTGTCGATCTGCTATTTTTCAACAGCTGAAGTTTGAAATAATGTTTAAAAGTGGTTATAAGCTATACGGTGACACGGATGCGTCCTCAGGTCTAAAGGGATTAAACTAACACATATAACCACAGGGAGGACATTAATAATTAATCAGCAGCACCGGCGTGTACAGTGGGACAGATATGACTACACACACACACACACACACACACAGACAGACGGGCGAGCGTACAGCCAGCCTTCGCGCACACGCAAATATCATGCCCACCCCACCCGTGCATGCACGACCGACCGTGCACCGTGCACGTGGCAGTGATTACAGGCAGCAAGACCATCGAGGGCTGACATGGTGTGCGTGATCCTGTAAACTCTCCAGATCTGATTCCTCTTCGCCTTGATCATTGATCCAATCAATTACAATTATCAGAAACACACAAAGGCGTGTCAGTCTGAGGAGGGATCAATAAGCACGTGCCCCACATTATCTGCAATTAGCCCCTGGGGGGGCTGCACAGCTGGCTTTATATCCATCTAGTTTTAGCTCGCACGAACGGCGGGAATTGAACTTTTATGGGAGATATTCTTCAATCACACGCTCAACATCAAGGATCCGTATACGATCGGTCTGGTTGGTTCATTTCTTGATAACCTGCTGTGCAGCCGTGCTTTGAGGAGAGAGAGGGGTTAGCATGGAATTAAAGGGATATTTATTTCAGTTTTTGGGGTATTTTATCGTCTATACTCAGTCTTATGTGAACACCTCAGACAAGACAGTTTTTAAGTTGCTTGATTCAGCATTTAGATACAAACCCATTTTAATCATGTCAGTTTCATGGAAAACACCAGTCCTTCTGTACGTGAGGGGCCGTGTTTTTTCAATTACTTTTTCCACACAAAAAATCGTGGCACTCCATCTTTAATACTGAATAAACCCACTTAAAAACGGCCCGGGTGTTCACACTTCACAATAGCCTGTTGTAGAGACGATGCAATGACACAAATCTGTGTTAGTGTTATTGGTTGGTGCTGGATCAATCAATGGCGCCATTCCTACAGCCACAGACTTCTTTCGCAGCAGTTATCTCAGAGAAAAGAAGAATGGGGAATGAAACAAGTGACTGACCGAATAGCCTTCATTAATCTGCCTCAAGCTACAAGCTGTTACTTAGCACGGCAATGTTCTGATTGACTTGGAGGCAGATCAATAGCTATAGCTTTTATTTTTAGATAGGTCAATCCATTGTGGTTGATACAGCATGCCGAGGTGCTCAGTGGAAAATGGTTAGCTTTAAGAATCTGACTGTAGAAGTATATTATATAGAAAAATATTCTCTATGAAGGTTTTCTCTTTCTCTTTTCTCTCTCGATATCGGTAGAGGGCGCAGTGGAGTAACTAAAAGTATATTTTTCCCCGGTGGAAAACAAATCCCTTTTAGCTATGGACCAGAGCTAGCCTGTTCATAGTCCAGTTTTAGGTGATAAGGTGACAACCTTCCTTGTTGTTACTCACTAATCACACTATCACAGGTTACATTCATGAGCTGGACCAAAATAATCTATAGTTTTCAAAGGCACATAATTTTCTGTTGGATAGGATACAGACACATTTGAATGCATCGACGATTTAAGTATTTTTCCCTGGAGCGGGAAAAGAAAAGGAAAGGAAAGGAAAGAAGGAAGGGGAAAGAAAAGGAAAGAAAGAAAGAAATAGAATATAGCTGCAATTTACAATTTACAATTTAGGCATTTAGCAGACGCTCTTAACCCAGAGCGATTTACATTAAGCAAGAACAAAAAAGCATGGAAATACTGCACGCAGCGATAAGGCGGGACCAAGAAAGAAGACGCAATAAGAACAATATGCACAAATAAGAGTCATGGGCTGAGTCGTCGGTTATGACTGAGCTATCCGGACAGTCAGTTTTCTCATTGTAAACAGTAACATCATTCAGTGTTTTTGGTAACAAGTATGTGTCCTCGTTTTGGGCATGTCATTATCCATTTCTACAGTGTCTGCTGTTCAAGTGTTCACGTACAAACTTCTCTTCAACTGGAATTTCAGTTAATGGTCCATAGATTGTGTGTAGAACATTTCACACAAGTTGCTCAAAAATCAGGGCAGAAAATCAAGTATAAGCATCTGAGGGCGGAGCTTACTTGTCAAAGTGCCATGAATTTTGGCCAAACAAAGCATGAGTTATGACTGTTCAAAGGTTTCATTTTCAAAAGACTGCCCCCCTTTGGCCAATTGGAGTAATACTGCTTCCAGTGCTATTTGGCATGACCCTCTACTATACTGTAAAGTGACAAGCATATGACGGGGCATGTATTTATTAGAGGCAGAAGAAGAATTTTCACAAACCAGCAACTTTCATTGGCTCATAAAAAAGATTCTCACTTAAAAATAAATTACTACGATTTATTGTCCGTATAGGTCCAACGTTCACATGTAGACGTTTTTGTGCATTTTGTTTTTCATATAATTCAAAATGGCGGGTGATCTAAAGGTCAGAGGTCAAAAGTCAGAACACAAAAGTTGTTTGGCATGAGGAGACACATATGTGTATCAAAGTGTCATTGCCAACGTTCAAACGGTTCATGAGCGATGTTTGCAAAGTTTGCATTTTCAATTGAGTGCTATAGCACCACCCTTGGGCCAATGGTCATGGGCTTGGCATAGTCACCGTTTGGCATGGACCTCTACCAGATTCCCACGTTTCACGAAAACCGACTGCACAGTTCAGTCAGAACTGCTATTTTTGGCGGAAGGAGAAGAAGAAGAAGAAGAAAAAACACAAAAACAATAAGTGACCAAAGTCACTTCGTGACTTCTAGGTCCCTTAAAAACCATTACAGCCACCCTGTCACAATAACTCACAGCGAACCTTTCAATGGCACGGCACATACAACACAACATACAAACTGTAGATTCACATCAGCATTCAATTCCAGAGCCGCAAACAGTTACTGAACATGTTTCATTGCCACCCAGTCATTGGGTCCCAAAATTACATTAATAGTTGTAGACCAGCTTGAAGCACACTAAACACAAGCAGCAGCGGCAGCAAAGAAGCAAAAAATCAAGTGAAGTGAGCGTTGCAACTACCGTGTGGTGGGGCCCCCGGAACATCCAGACCCCCAGCAGGTCTGGTGCTCGCCCCGCGTCCGAAACAGTCAAGAAATGACAGTTACCATGTGGGGGTCCCCGGGGGTCCTCGTAACATCAGGACCCCCAGGAACACGCCCAGCAGGGCGGCGGCCCGGTTCCGGCGAACCTTCCCGCATCCCAAACGGTTGAGAAAATGACAGTTACTGTGTTGCAGCTTTCCGTGCTCGGACACAGAGACAGACACGCATACACGTGCGTACGTGCGTATGTATAGGGACGCACATAGCTGCGTAATGGAGCGCAGGCACCGCTCAAAAACTACGTTCCTACCTTGAGCAGTCTTCTACTTGACTCCAAACTTTGGAACCCATGGATAGAGAGATAAAGCCTCCAGCTGTCTCTCGCCCTCCAGCAGCGTCTCCAGTCATCTCCATCCTCCATACATCTGACAAGCTGGCCACTACTTTCCTCCCCAGTATCAATGGCCTCATTCTCCCATGGCTGCCATCTTCTCACCCAGCCTTGGACGTTTAGTACCGCACATAGCATTCTGGTGTAGTGCAGTGGTCAGGGATTTAGGGCAGGCTCTAGGGTCCAGCATTCTGGTGTAGTGCAGTGGTCAGGGATTTAGGGCAGGCTCTAGGGTCCAGCATTCTGGTGTAGTGCAGTGGTCAGGGATTTAGGGCAGGCTCTAGGGTCCAGCATTCTGGTGTAGTGCAGTGGTCAGGGATTTAGGGCAGGCTCTAGGGTCCAGCATTCACAGGAGAACGGACTCAGTGCTGAGAAGAAGCTGAGCTTCGTCACCCTGACTGGTGTACCTGTGGAGCAGGTTGAGAGAGAGACACCATAAAGCTTCGAGTATAATATTAAGTATAGAAAGAAGGAGGGTGAGCTGACCAAGAGCCACATACTGTACACTGTACACTTGACCTGTCTGTCTAGCATCAAATGTTGGATGAATGAGAACTTTCTCAAGCTAAATGAGGATAAGACAGAAGTTCTCATAATCGGTTCTAGTGAGCAGAAATAATCAATAATAAGCAGACTTGGCAACCTGACTGTAGAAAGTAACAGTACAGTAAAGAACCTGGGGGTTATTATTGATTCTGAATTTAATTTTAATTCACACATTAATCATGTTACCAAGATTGCCTTTTTTCACCTTAGAAATATTGCACGAATCAGAGCCTATTTGTCCTTGGACGATGCAAAAACGCTAATCCACGCCTTTGTTTTTTCTCGGCTTGACTACTGCAATGCCCTTTTTTCAGGACTGCCTAAGAAAACAACTGACAGATTACAACTTGTCCAAAATGCAGCAGCTAGAGTTTTAACTAGAACTACAGTAAGATGAGAGAACATATTACTCCAGTTTTGGCATCACTGCACTGGCTTCCGGTTGTTTTTAGGATTGACTTTAAAAAAAAATTACTTGTCTATAAAGCTCTCAATGGTCTCGCACCTTCCTACTTGACTGCCTGCATAAATATGTCCCAAACCGGCCCCTAAGGTCTTCCACTGCTGGCCTGCTCGCTTTGCCTAAAGAAATGGCAACTAAAAAATACGGGGAAGCAGCTTTTTACTTCTACGGGCCGTCGGCATGGAACAAGCTCCCACTGTACCTTCGTCAGGCAGCCTCTGTAGACATTTTTAAAGCTCAGCTCAAGACCCACTTCTGCAACATTGCTTTTAAATTATCTTTAATTTTTTGTTATTCATGTCCTCACTGTATTGTATTACTGCTTGTTTTTTTTAATGTCGTTGCCCTGCTTTATCTGTTCTTATCTTTGTACCACTGCCTTTTCCTGATTTGACACTGCGTTATTGTCCTATTGTTTTAACTGCATGCCTGTTTTAATGCTGTTTTGTTTTGCTTTTGTTTTTATTATCTTTTCTGCTCTGTAAAGCACTTTGAGCTACATTTATGTATGAAAGGTGCTATATAAATAAAGTTTATTATTATTATTACACTGTACCCTGTCACAACTCACTAGCAACAGCAGGCAAACATACACAGCCTGTATAGAGGGCCTTCTCAAATAATTAAAATATCGTGGGAAAAGTACATTTTCTTCCATAATATAATTAAAAAAGTGAAACTTTCATATATTCTAGATTATGGCATAAGCCTATACAGCTCATGAAAATCAAATATTAGAATATTTTTATGAGACCAGTGGACAAACACCATGCAGATGGCAGATAACATCACTGTGTTTTATCAAATTGTAGATACAACACAACCCATCTATTAGGATATTTTACAGCACTCACTGTGTGCTTACGTTTGTTGACAAGCTTTAGGAATATACTGATTTCCTTTTCAGGCAGCACTTGGCACCTGCCCACGGAGCCAAAACTACTAGTAATTGGTGTACTCACTGACCATGGTATTACTTAGCCGCAATTTGCAACTCCAGATTTTTTTTAATAATGGGATGAATCTAGAGTTGCAATATAGGCCTACCCTCCATTGACTCCCCAGTCCCCACTCATCCAATTTGGTTTGCGATCTGCTTGTCTTAAACAACGTTAAACTCACCAACATTGCAGCTGTAGTCCAAGTTTGAATTATCCTCTTTCAATCTGCCGAGCCGCAGTAGACATGTTATGAGCTACTTTCTGTCAAGAAATTCTGTGCAGGTAATGTGATTATTTTTCTAAGTGCTGGAGTTTGGAAGCACTCGGCATGTCACTGAACGGACCTGCGTACCACCCGTTTCGAATTTGCACATAATGCAGAAGGCAGCAGGAGAGTTAATAAAAACGAGTGCCTGCAGAGGATGTCTTGACAGAAAGTAGGCCTAGCTCATAACATCTCTACGGTGGATTTTTATGAAAAACAAGCTCGGCAGATTGAAAGAGGATAATTCAAACTTGGACTAGGCTACAGCTGCAATATTGGTGAGTTTAACGTCGTTTAAGTCAAGACAAGCAGATCGCAAACCAAATTGGATGATCGAGTGGGGAGTCAATGGAGAGTATTGCAACTCTATAGATTCATCCCATTATAAAAAAAATCTAGCGTTGCAAATTGCGGCTAGGTATTAGTACTGTGCTTAACTGGCCTGGCTGGTTGGCTGGTCAGTTGAAGATAATATAGGTTGTATTGTAAAGAGGAAAGTGTACAGTTAAACATTCATACAAGGATTTGGCATTGTGCCATGCATTCTATCAATGTATTTTTGTTGAATTTTGTTCATTTCAAACGCGCGCGCACACACACACACACACACACACACAACGTTAAAGCTCATCATTGCTTAGCATAGGTAGCTAACTCACTCACCTGCAGAATACAAACAAATTGACCAAGCAGTTTGTTATGAAGACGAATTATAACACGTGCCCCTCTATGCACGTGCCTGCAGGGCAGTTTTCACTTCCCCTAAAAACCCACACTACGTAGGAAGTTGAGTGGAGTACTCCACTCAACTTCCATGAAGTGTAAAGTTACATTATAAATTGATTATACTTCTTGGACAGACAACATAGGGTCTGTTTGGTGTTTGGCGCAGGTGTGTGTGGAGGGGGGTGGAGGCGTGGCTACCCGGAGGATTTTACGATAGGCCAGTCAATCTAATTCTAAACTAAAACAAAAAGGGGGGGGGGGGGGTGACCCAAAAGAAATGTATGATCCTTAGGGTGTATCCAAATTATACAAAAAAATGATTATTATATAAATTGTGGATCATGAATAACCCCTACAGTTTGACATGTCACATTAAAGCATGCCTTAAGGCCTATAGGAATTTCAACCTTGAACGATTTAGCAATTTCGTTTGGGTTCAAATCTTAGATTGACTGGCCAAAGATTGAGGCAGCATGATAGGCCTAGTCCTACTTTAACTTCAAGTACACCCCCTGGACATGACGCTATAGTACTCTATGTCACAAAGACTTACCGCCAATCCATTCCATTGGTGCTGAGTGCCAAGTATAGGGAGGGATTGGGGTCACATTTTTATTTTATTTTTTATAGTCTTTTTTTTGGTACGACCTGGGGAATTGAACCCTGTATGGCCATTATGCATACTGTGGAATAAAATCAATTCAATCAATTAAATTAGAGTTGTTCGGGCCGATACCACCCTCAAGTACTCGTACTCGGTACTCGGAACCAGCCCTGATACTTTGACCTGAGTACCAAAACATCCAGTTGACACTAGGCTGAACGAATGCAACGAGAGCAAGTCTGACCAAACACTACTGCAGCAAATTGGCAAAAACAGACGATCCACAAGCATAAATGACAAGTGTAGATAGGAGACCCATCTGCATAGATGAGAAATAGGGGTAAAATAAGTGGTTTATACTCAACAAAAATAAAAAGTACTCGTATCGGTACTCGGTATCGGTGAGTACTAAAAAGTAAGTACTTTATGTACTCGTACTTGGTCTGGGGGGAAAATGGTATGGGGACAACTCTAAATTCAATCAAACCTCCCCAATCTCTAGGCTAGCTAGACACTCTAACCTGAACTGTGTGGCCACTGAGCTGAACATTAAACAGAGTCAATAGCAATAACTTTCAAAGTTGATTAAATTTAATTATACACTTTTCTGTGCTGCTATTATTTATAACCCGCACTCCCTTCTGCCGCGTTTGTTTTTTATTATCTTGGCAAGAATGGAAATAAGAGCATTGTAAAACCAGCTATACAGTATATCACTGTGATCTTTATTAGTTCCGGCTGGTGCAATTTAATCCAGGCAGGTTAATGCCACCTCCGTTATAATAAATTAGGGATATTGGAATACGCGAAAAGTCTTAAATAATGGTTTGGCATTTTGTCTCTTGTCTCCCTCTACAGAATTCCTCATGATGCTGTCTGTGCGCTGACCTTATCATCACTCAAACACAAGAATGGATGGAGGAGCACATAAAAGTGATTCATTCAGAACCTAGTTGTCTTGCTGCTGTTGTTCTGTGATACAGACAGTGCTTTTCTGAAATGGTTGCGTGTTGTAAGATAAGTTAATAATAAAAATAAAATGAACAGATGTGTTTATTTTCTCGTAATAAAAGTGGTTGAGTAACTGCAGCAGCTTTTTGCAGTGCAGCAGAGGGCAAAGGGTGAGTTATGAAACCTTTTGTTATTGGCTACATTAAAGCACCAATGGGGAAGTACTGCCGCCCAGTGGTGACAAGCTGCACAGCAACAGAGACCTGAGAGATGAAGACCATGTTACCTAACATTCCATCGCTTACACCAGTGGTTTTCAACCAGTGGTCTGGGGACCACCGGTGGTCCTTGAGGTTCCAGGTGGTCCCCATGCTAAATGATGGAGAGTTGGTAACCAAATTGGACCCTTGTAGATCTATAACTCGAGTGTAAAATGAAACCAAATGAACCCGTAATCATTTTACGCTCTCAGTAAAGTTAAATTATTGTTAAACATCTGCATTACTTAAATTACAATAAGTCTAAACAATTAGAGAATATAGATTTGTTTTACATATTTTCATCAACGCCTGTTATCTCGTATGTTTTCACCATCAATACAGCATGGAATTGTGGACAAAATCTTATCCAACGACAAGGAAATATTCAACGTTTTGGGTCTGAGAGGCTAAATGTCATCAAATGGAGGTCCGTGGCTCAGATGCTGAATAAATGATGGGCCTCGATACAAAAAGGGTTGAAAACCACTGTCTTACACAATGAATACATTGAGACTGAATTGAAAAAGAAGTCAGGATTTATTATTTAAAATTTGTCTTCAATTTGTCCTTTTTCTTTATTACAAGGAACAGTTTGTGCGTTGAACTATAGGTTACCTGGATCAACAAACAAAACATACTAATTTCTATGGCAACAGGAATGGTATAACCAACCTAACAAGTCCTGCTGTTTAAATAATATAATAAAGAGATGATATATAAGGCAAAAACAATTCCCCGCTGGCTCAACCACCCATTGTAGTGTCTTTGTTCTCCTAATGTACCTTTTTAATGAAGAATGGAAACACTGGTTTCCTGACATGATGTGCAGTACAATAGCATATTACTTATTTCCTTTTTTGATTTGTCATCGTATTGCAAGTCCCCTTCATTTATTATTTACATGGTTATTAAAAAAAAGAAAATCTTAAATTACTATTAACATTGGATTAAAGGACCACTTCTTCACCACTTTTCAACCTATTTTCATATAATTAGTCCTCACTCCTCACTAGTGTTCATGATAAAATAGCACAATTTTTCTACTCAGTCTGTGTCTCAAGGAGGGCTGTGGGCAGTTCAGAAACTGTCCACCAGTGACATCATCGTTAGGCAGATTTAGGAAAGAGTAGGAAAAGAATTGTGGCATTTTATCATGAACATTCGTGAGGACCACTTATATGAAGGTAAGTTGAAAAGTGGTGTCCTTCAAGTGCTAGCTGGAACTTTTGGCTCCAAACCCAGATGGCTAATACATGTTTAGTGAGGCATCTCAAATCTGCAATACCTGCATTTCCACTGCAAAATCAACCATCAAGCGTCAATGTACAAGGATCTACATTTTACAACATAATTATTTTGGAAGTTTTGGATTAGAAGTCATGACTGGTTTGTTAGTGTCAACGCACAGATCATGAGGCCACTACTACTCCTCCATTAGATTCACTGGAGACACACTCAATGGCTTCCATCGGGGGTCTTCAATTCAATGATTTTCAGGCCAAGAAGGACCCCTTAGCTGAGAGAGATATATAGATGTTGTAATAAATTCTAACACACAGAGATTTGGGGGGCCCCTCCATGTAGTAACTGTGAGGACTCCCTAGGGGTCCCGGACTCCCTAGCTTACTGTTTCATAAAACTATGTAAAACCGTGTGGCTTGGCTCATAAGTGAATGGTTCACAGCATATACGTGTAAGTGCTTGATAGAGAGGCTCAGTGCTCATCTTTTACTTCTCCTGCCAGCCTATTAACACAATTGTTTTCCAGATTGGATTCTGGATCCCTGTCTTCAAAATAACCCCTAAGAATCTCAATCACTTCTATATGTCCAATCGATTGCTTCTCTCCTATAACTAAAAAACATTGCATGGATGCACCTGGGAAGTATCCTCAGTGATGTATCCTGAGGTCAACGGGGTTTCGGGTCTCTCAACATCATACCCCTCACTCAGGCGACCCAGCCGGGAGTGATCAAGTCCCGACTTACGTCCCAGTAGCTACCCTCAATCAGTCCCACTAAGGAAAAACCAGGGGCACACAATCCGTTGGAACTCCAGAACTCCAGAGCTTTAATGAACTCCAGAACTACTCTGCCAGGGCTGGGAGGTACACTTCTGGCCTGAATATCCTGTCTAGCAACGCAGCGCAGAACAACAAGACAATGCAGGACATTGCCTTGACAACGATCAATTTAGTATAGAGAGAAATTTGTTAAAAATCAACAGTGTAAATAGTGAAAACAAACAATAATAAAATACACATTAAGTGGAGCCACCAAAATACAAAATGAGAACTGAGACCTTATTTAACTACAGTCATTTATACATTATTGGCAACACACTGTAAGCCCAACTGATTCAGAAGCTGATGTGTGCCTTGGCAACCATGGCAAAATGAGACAATTTATTAATTAAATCAATCCTAATATTGATGATTCATATAGATGAGTGCTGAATAAAAAGCTGTTGAATAAAATTATGTCCCGTTTACTCCACAAGATAAAGACCGATTCTGACGTGCACCCAACAAAGCAACAGTTTGATCAGAATATAAATAATACACCTGCAGTTATGTCAATAAATAGACAGGATAAGGCAAGGCCGGGATCAACTTGACTGCAGGTGCCGGAGCCAAACATCAACTTATGTAATATGTAGGCGGCGGGATCTGCCATTCCAACATGTGTGCAAGCTACTGAAATCAACCATGATAGTATGAGACGATTTCCACTTTACACTTGCTCCTGACTAGTAGTTACAGTATGATATTTACTGTATATGTCCAGTATCATTAAGAAGAAGGCTTTATCCTGAATGGTGAAACCGCCACAACTACCGCATTAGTAATCGCTGTTGGTGCAATCTCCCCACCGGGGATCAGTACAGGAGATGCCACTACCTCATTAAAATCACCAACACGTTAATTTAACACCCATTTCATTCCAATTAATGTTGTACACCTCAGAGATAATTGAACACGATGATTTCAACGTGTATGAAATTCAACAGCAGCTTGTTTCACAGACAAAACAAAACAAAATCTATTCACGCTGCCGTTGAATTAAGAACAGGTGTCACTTGTTCCCTGAGGCGTTTCTTTCCATCTCCTGTGTTGTCGAACATCGGATGCACATGTTGGTATTTCTTCTCTGATCTTGCATTTCCGACATAAAAAATAAAATAAAATAAAAGGTTTTATCTGTACCTTTTCTCAGCGCGCTGAGTGAGAGCTCAACAAAGCTGACGGAAGCTGCAACACAATAATGGAATTCGGCAGTAAACACAGACAGTTGGCGAAGACTTTCGGCTCAATGTCGTTGCAAAAAAAATTCCGTAGAGGATTTCAACCCTGGGAGGCTGGCCAATGGCCATGAGGGAGGAGGGAGGGAGGTCGGAAGCTCTTAATCGTCGGGGATACTTTGCAGGTAGGTGAGGATGTGCTGGATCTTGACCAGGCGCTCTCGCAGTGACGTCATGGAGAGGACAGACAGCTGGTAGCGCGGGTCAATAGGCAGGACGGCCAGCAGCCACCAGCAGCAGGCTGGGCCGTTAGGAGTAGCCTGGAGGAGGAGAGGAGCAGTATGAGATGGATGGATGGATCAGAGATTAAAATAGGGTGCATTTTGCATCCCAAGACGCAGTGTATAGTTAAGGGATGCAATAAAACAACGACCTCTCCATCCACGGGATGCACTACTGTACTACTGTACTGTTTTATATTCTAGTTTATTTTTCTAGCTTTAGTTATAATATAATCATTTCTTCTTCTGTTTTCTAAATGAATATAACCACATTATAACCATATAAAATGAAATGGGAGTTAAATGCTGCAATTTGTAAAAATAAATATGACTCCGAGTCCTAACGTCGTTGAAGTGAGTCCCCGGGACTCATCTAAAAGACCATCACTGCATCCCGGGACTCATCTAAAAGACCATCACTGCATCCCGGGACTCATCTAAAAGACCATCACTGCATCCCGGGACTCATCTAAAAGACCATCACTGCATCCCGGGACTCATTACATTGAAAACCTATTTACATCACGGATGGATGGATGGATGGATGGATGGGATGCTTCCACGGCTCAGGTCTATAACCCATTAACTCATTTAGACCTGAGGTCGATTCTACAAATGTCTTCTAAATCCTGACAGTTTTCTGAAAGAAATCTATGTTTCTATGTATGTCAGTCGTTCTCAAACATGTTCATGTCAAGGACCCCCCAAAAAATATATAATTGGCCGCCGACCCCCCCATCTGAAAATATGTTGTTCCAGGGGCCAAGAAGCAAAGATTTGAGTTAAAAACGTTCGCTCTGAAAGAATATATATTCAAAGATTTGCGCCACATTTTCACGATTTTTCCAAAAATAGCAGATCTACAAGCTTGTAGATGGCGCTTGTAGATCACGCTACGAGCTTGTAGAACCAAATGGACCTGTTAGGGTGCATTTGGTTCCATTTGTACACTCTCAGAGTTAAATTATCATTGATTTTACAATATAAATTGGCGGTCCCAGAGATAGAAATGCTATCAAATGGGGGTCCGTAGCCTAATGCATGTCAAACTGGGGGTACTTGAAATTAAACTAGAGCCGTAAAAATCTTCTCTTATGGGGGTCCCTGGCATATCTCTTCAAATGGGGGTCCGTGGGTCTAATTATCGTACATTTTGGGGTCCTTGACAGGAAAAAGTTTGGGAACCACTGGTGTACACTATCTAGGGTGAGAACCACTTTTACAACTTTTAAGTGGAACTAATGCTTTTTTGTTCTTGCTTAATGTAAGTCGCTCTGGATTAAGAGCGTCTGCTAAATGCCTAAATTGTACTAATCTGCATGGCTTTGCCTGAAAACATGCATCCACTATAAAAAATGAGAAATGCAAATGAAAGTGAAAATGCCTCTGGACATAATGAGTATCTTGAGAGCGTAAAATGAAACCAAGTTTAATTTTACGTTCTCAAGAGTTAAATATCTATAAGGGTCCATTTTGTTACCAACTCTCCATGATTTAGCTGGGGGACCACCTGGAACCGCCTCAAGGACCACTGGTGGTCCCCGGACCACTGGTTGAAAACCACTGTTTAAAGTATCAAAACTACCAAATTTAAAGGACCTTTATTGTCATATTAATTGGTCCTCATTAATGCCTCATATAAGATGGCACCATTTCTGTCCATTCAGTGTGTGTTTCAGAGGAGGGCTGTGGACCGTTCAGAAACCTGCCAACCAGTGACTTCATTGTTAATTGTCACACATTTTTTACAAATGCAAGAAAAATGGCTTCTATTTCAACTATTTCCAGGAAGAGAAAGTCTGTCGTTTCTAGTGGCTTAGAATCCCCATTAATTAGTAGGCACTGAGGTATCTTAACTGTTCATAGTCCATCAATGCCATCTTATAATAATGAGCATCAGTGAAGACCAATTATGTGAAGATAAGGTTGACTCGTTGCATCTGTCAAAGGCCCGGTTCTATATAGCGAGTCACTATGTCAACGCAAGTGTCAACATGTGGCAAAGAACAGATAGGCCACCTAAAATGAACATTAATTGGAGCGGTGCATAATAAAGGCTTGTCAGTGACTCTTTCGGTGTGGCATGGCGTTTAACATTCACAATGGCCAGTGGCTTGCCTCTTGTGTATGTCCGTGCGTGTACATTCATGCATTGCATTGTGTGTAACAGCAGTGGTGGAAAGTAACTAAGAACATTTACTTAACAGTTTGGCCCGCCAGGATTAATTAAAGAATGATTACTATATGCCAAAATATCCCCCCCGTTCGACCCTTATTTAAACACCACGAATGGAACCGGATGTTGACATAATTGTGTGTGTTGTCGGATTAGGTCTCTCGCTAGCCGATGAGAAGTACAGGCCGGCGCCATTACAGCGACCGTTAGGCTCCGTGCAATAAGCAGTGTTTTGACCAGAAATGCCACCTGGGACGGGGAATTGGAGATTAAAAGCTACTGAAAGCATGCGTGCGCACGTGCGGGTGCACGAGCAAATCAAGACGGCGCAGTCCAGTGTTATGGCTAACAACAGATAGCCATCCGAAGCTAATGTGAGTAGTCTTTTGACTAGATCGGATCAAAACATTTATACAAATTTAAACTGGATAAACGTAACTTACGTTTATTGCCGCTTGCCGAGACTAATGATGAACGTAGGTTACGTTTTTTGGCAGGATTGTGTTAAATACTGTACTTAAGTACAGTTTGAGGTATTTGTACTTTACTTGAGTATTTGCAATATCCAATACTTTTACTTCTACTCCACTACATCTTAGTTCCAAATATTGTACTTTTACTCCACACTCTACATTTATTTGACAGCATTAGTTATTATTAATTACTTTGTAGATTTTGACTATTATTACAAAACATACAGTAACCTAACCGCTTCAGCGATTTTCATACATTTGAAAACTTTGAGATGAGACATTCTGCACAATGAGTACTTTTAACCACCAATACTTTTGTACATTTTACTTTTACTAACAGACTGTGTATTTCTATATTGCAGTATTTGATACTTTTACTTATGTGTTACACATTTGAGTACCTTTTCCACCACTGGTGTACGCATGCTTGCATGGGGGGTTTGGGACTGTTCTTATGCCACTGTTGTGACGCAACATGGTCAGGGAGATTAGCACACATAATGGTCTTTAGCCTACATTGCTGCCAATAGACGCCACCCACTGACTGGCCCTCTCTGTTCCAGCGTGCTGGTGGAAGGGAAGCTGTAATCCCTTTAGACAACTGGATTAGCACTGCTGCGACCCGCGTGGGGGAAGCCTGCCGGGCGCACGACAAAACAAACTGAGGGATGTCATCACAAAACAGTGGCCGGAAAAAGCCGCTCTCCGTAAGGTTTTACGTATCAGTACAGTGGCGTGCACAGATAGACACTAGGGGGTGCTAGAGCACCCCTCTGGACAAATGTGCCCTTTTTTAGTCTGTGCACGCCACTGTATCAGTATTTCTACTGGTCAACTAAGATGTTAAGGCCGCCTGGACAGCGGTAGAGATATTAAGCTTTGATCTTTCGTGTAATGCTTCTTAGTTCTTACTAACTCACGAACCGCCAGCGTTTCTCTGGAACAGTCTTGCAGCCACTGAGAGTGAGTTTTTAACTAATCTTTCAAGACCCACAGAATATTTTGTTCTCTATGATAGAAAGAAGACAGTCTCTACTTTCACCGCGATTGTTCCGTTCTTTAGTTATTCGGCAGTTGAATATACCCAGGGTCTACAGCAAGGGTGCCCACACTATTTTGACCAGCGCAACAAGATCTACCAACCCAAACCCAAAACACTATTATTATTATTCCAAATTGTTTATGTTACTGATGTTTGCGCCTAACACTCTTGACGTAATCATTGTGGGTTTTGCCTACTATAGTAGCCGTGGAGTGAGCTGACAGGACCTTCCTGGTGTCAGTCAGTCAAGTATCCTTAATTCAAGTGGCAGATGCCAAAAAGAGTTCTTATTTTTTATTTTTGTAGAGGCATGTTCAACTGCACAGCCTTTGTGATCTACTGGTAGATTACGATCTACCTTTTGGGCACCCCTGGTCTACAGCCTATTCCCATAGACTGTAAAAAATATGGACAAAGCGTTCCCCGGGTCTAACATGGACGTAAAATGAAGCCTGTTATTCCTGCACTGTAAGTCGCCATCTTTCTAGATCCGTTTGGGCCCAGCTGGCCATTGGCTGGCTCCGTTTGGGCCCAGCTGGCCATTGGCTGCCCAGACAACGAGGCGGGACTTCCCCCCTTCTTCTCCGTTGGTTTTTATTTTGACTCGAGTGGGTGGGGACTCCCGATCATAGACTGTAACGGTAGCCACGCCCCTCAGAACATACGCGACTTCATGGTTATTTATTTTATAAATGGGACCATAATTTTCCAAAACGAATATTATGACATTAGAAATGAGACTTTAAACTAGTGACTGGAAGCAGAAAGTATTCATGACCATGTTTATTAAGGTAATACAGTCTAGGTGAAGTTGGGCCCAAATACATGGACTTCTATGGGGCTATGGGTCTTTTGGGGTCCAGTGACAGCGCCACAACAGGCCATTATATGAACTTTCAGGAGTTTCAGGCTTCACAAAATATCTGTCTGACTGCCCCCCTGCCTATTCCATACAAACCGGTTCAAATAAATAACATTACTACACCGTTTACACAGTAGTTTACGAGTGTGTTCCCCCAGGGTCAGGTCGACTTGGTCTTGTAGCAAAGACTGATGGAACTAGAAGGATAGACGGTGTTTGTCCTTGTATTGCCTGCATCTCCTCCCCGTCTCTCCTTCTTTCTATTTCTCTCCACACGGTCGAGGCAGATGGCTGCCCACCCTAGAGTCGTGTTCTTTTTGTTGTCGCAATATTGCTTGCCCTGGGTGGATCTTTGTTGGCTTGCAAAACACTGACAGAGCTTTGTCACTCTATATGTAAAGTGTCCCCAGGAAACTTGTTGTGATTTGACACTTTAATAAAATTGAATTGAATTGAATTGTCCAGTCAGTGTTACGGTACCTGAATGTCGGCCTCCCTCTCCGGCATGGCTCCAAAGTGCTGCAGGATCTGGTTGTGGAAGCGGACCTTGAGGCTGTGGAACCAGACGCGGGCCTGCTCGTACACCGCGTCATGCAGCCCCTGCAGTCGCAGCAGCTCCTCCTCGTCCTCCACCTGATTGGCCCAGCCCGCCGCCAATCAACATCATTTCACATAATTATCATCCATGGTTTCTTGGAATGTACAGTTTTAGGTCAGAGGTACTTTAAACATTTTTTTAATTTCAAAGGCCTGAGAGTGTTATGAAAATGTACAAATTTGCTCAAATGCTGACATGATTTTGACAATGAATTTTGAATAGAATAGCTCCATTTCAGGGGTTTTCGACAGATTTGGACCCATGCAGGGACCACCATCCTGACTAATGAGCAACCTGGGGACCACCACAGTTGTGTCGGGTGGGTCCATATAGACCCACCGCGCAGCACCGAGCTCTGAGCTTCTAGATCTGCTATTTTTCAATAGCTAAAGTATAACATAATACTTAAAACACCAAAAGGGGTTCCCGTCCAGAATGGGTTAAAATGTTTTAAAATAGTACAAAATGGCAAATTAGTTTAGGGATAATGGGTAAAGGGTGGTGCGAGATAGAGCCCCAAGTCTTTGCCACAGACACATTTCCATGTCCATATTGATGGTCCCTGTGTGGTGTGTGGCAGTTCACCCTGCCACTGACTGTGGGTTTCCTGTGTTATTTTATCTTGGGGTGGTATTTGTTTGACACTATATTGTATCATTGATGATTGATTGCTAATTGACTCCAGGGTAGGGAGCATACTAACTGGGTTTGTGTGGGAAACACACCAACTTGATTTTGTATATAGACACACTTATGTTTAATTATATTATGGGGATAATTTATATTGTGTATTATGTGACTCTAAAATGTATTATGAATGAACTGTGATGTCTCTGGACATTGTGAGACCACTGGTTAGATTGTGGAATGGATCCTGGGTTGGTTTGGTCCATGGGAGGGGCCTGGCCTTTATAAGAGGGGGACCTGCCACTGCACAGGAGTCCATGTAAGACTGCCCAGGCAGGAGAACAGACCTGTACATCCAACCAGGCCAGTAAATGTAAATACTTATTTTGTGTATTTCTTTTAACAACCATTTCATGTGGACACTCAAAAGGTGAATATAAAAACGGATTGTTTTTGCATAGAAAAGACTGCTTGCTATTTTTGGTATTTTGCCATTTCGAGCATTTTGGGAGTATTTTTGAGAGCTGGTTCAGTGGCAATTTTGGCCTTCACTACCTTCACTCAGGACAGAGTGTGACATAGTGTACCCATCCTTACCCGGGTGTCCTCCAGGTGCTCGATGTGTAGTGTTACAGTGTACCCATCCTTACCCGGGTGTCCTCCAGGTGCGCGATGTCTGCGATGCTGTAGCCGTCACGCATTCCTCGGGACACCACCTGGAATCTCTTCCCTCCCACCGTGTCCACGACGGAGCGCCCGTCAGGGAGGAAGTGCACCGACCGGATGATCAGCATGCAGCCGTGGTCCACGAACCTGGAAACGAGAGAGAGAGAGCCAAGGGTTACAGTCAGAGTACCAGGGGTTCTCATCCTGGGGGTGGGGTCGCCAAATCATTCTGGAGGGATCCCTAAATTAACATTAATTAAAAAGACATTTTTTTTAACTGAATGGTTGGGAAATGGAAATGTATTATTTCTCTGCCAGCTAGCTGTTAGCATTAATGAGGTTCCCTGTGCCAGCATCCGCATCCACTTTAAGAGAAGGAGTTTGCCCGCCCCATACACACACTCACTACACAACTTTGCTATCAACCGGATCAATGTTAAAAGCTGCCGTGGGGCTTAACCATTATATACACGGAGTAAACGTTGGGGTCCGTATATATACAGACCTAGCAAATAATGCCCCATAGTGGCGGGGTACATACTGTATATATACGGACTTGACAGGAAAATAATTAAGAGTCTACACATAGTACATGCATAAACCTTTCCTTAATGATTATCTCTGGTTTCAGTATTTATTACTTGCGCAAGCAGAGCGCGCAAGTAATAGTTTCGCCCGGCTCGTATGCACCGTCGCCAGCCAACCCGCCACTTTTGATGCGTATGAAAATAAAACGGCAAATTGTGCCTGATTTGCTGGGACCAGATTACATGGTGTGCGCAAGTAACTAGCTCTCAATGATGACGTAAGAAATATGTGTATTAAAGGACCCAATGCCAGAGTGTAATTGGTCTTCGATGGTGACGTAATGACGATATGTTTTAGTGTTGGGATGATTAAAGGTAATGCTCCTGTGTATACATGTATGTAATCTGGTCCCAGCAAATCAGGCACAATTTGCTGTTTTATTTGCATACGCATAAAAAGTGGCGGGTTGGCTGGGACGGTTTTTGGCGCAAAGTAACCACAGTATACCGCTAATCAACTTACAAATTACATATATATAGTATATGTATAACTAGCTCTCAATGATGACGTAAGAAATATGTGTATTAAAGGAGTGTAATTGGTTTTCGATGGTGACGTAATGACGATATGTTTTAGTGTTGGGAGGATTAAAGGTAATGCTCCTGTGTATACATGTATGTAATCTGGCACCACTGCCGTATCAGGCACAATTTGCTGCGACGGTGCATACGCATAAAAAGTGGTGGGTTGGCTGGGACGGACAAATTACATATACATATACATAGTATATGTATATATAATTGGTTCCCAACGCAGGGAAACTGGAAGTACCCTCACTAAAAACGCCGGGACAACGCTCCACACGTCTATTATTAAGGTTATTGTAGCGGTTAATTTGTATCGGGGGCCAAAGCATTTCCGTGCATGACTCATTAGCATGATAATTCAACATTACTGTGGCAAAATAAATAGCGTGCGTGTGTGTGTGTGTGTGTGTGTGTGCACGCGTGTCCGTGCGTGTTAATTTTAATAATAACAATAATAAATGGTTCAGAGTTTAAGTAGTAATTTTACAGTCGCCGCCGCCAGCTGTAAGGCCACACAAAGGTTCACACGCAACAGTACATAAATAATGTGCTGTCATAAGTATTTTCTTATAGTTATTCGGTGCATAAACAAACAAGAGTGCAATTATAAATAACTCTGGGAAACTGTCGAGGATATTACATTACATTGTACTTTTTCTAAATGCTCGGTCCAAAGCTTTCACAGATGAATGCAGCCCACCACAATACAATACCCAACATATTGAAATCCTGTTCAGTATGATTAGGCTCTTTCTCACGTTATCACTTCTAGGAGTTAGTTTCTAAGAAAGAAATTATCCTGGTCAAAAAGCTAAAAGAAAAAGAGCATCGTTTGCAGGACAGAAAAGTGCTGTGTGCGCGGCGTCGTCGTAGCGTACCCTTTCTCCGGATCGCTGATGCACATCCCAAACGTGCGCGTGCCCGTGTCCATGCAGCGGCGGATCATCAGGCGGTAGCGCGGCTCAAAGACGTGCAGGGGGCAAGGCACGGTGGGGTACGCCATGGTGCACACGAAGATAGGCACGCTCTTCCTCAAACTGGACACAGACACAGGCGGAGAGAGGGGTTACGTTTTGAGTCTGACCCTTTCATGCAGAAATGTTTTAGCCAAAGCAAAAGGAAAGCTTCTTCTGCGTCATTTATCTTAAGATTCTTGCATTGGCTATTCAAAGATCTCAGATAATAAAAGCTCACAGCTTGTACTTCTGCTGTTTTTGAGCATTTCGTAAGAATCGGCCTCAGGTTTTAACCCATTCTGGGCAGGAACCCCTTTTGGTGTTTCAAGCTTCATACTTTAGCTATTGAAAAATAGTGGCGACCGAGTGGCGAGTGGCGTGCTTGTAGGTCTGCTATTTTTTTTAAATCGTGAACATGTATGCAAATATTTGCTTCTGGGGAGGTCCCTGGAACAACATATTTTCAGATGGGGGTCGGCGCCCAATTACATATAATTCTAGGGGTCCTTGACATGAAATAGTTTGAGTTCCACCGACATAGAAACATTTATTTGTAGAATTGATGGTAGGTCTAAATGGGTTAATGCGTAAATAAAAAGCTAAATAAAAAAAACATTTGAATCAAGAGTGAGAGAGAGAGAGAGAGAGAGGTATCACTCACTCTGAAAGCTCTCGGTTCTCTTCGTGGTGAATCGTAGTCCTCTGGTCATGCTCCTGCCTTAAATATCGCTTGATGAGTTGGTCCAGGATGTGTGTCACTGTGTACTTCCTGGATGCTAGATACTGTAGAGAACAACAAAGTAGAAGAAGTCAGTATCAGTTACGTTACGCCCAACACAACTCACTACACACAGTGTTCTGAGAAGACAGCTGAACGTATAGGTGTTCCAGGTTTAAATAAAATGGGTTAGGAACAATCAAACTAGTGCTGCTACGATTCTTGCTCAAATGTGAATCTCGATTTTCCTCCACAAGAATTGAGATCACGATTCTATGAAAATATGTATTGTTCATTAGTCTGTAGTTGCTGAACATTACAACATAAAAAATGTGGCACCCGGAGCCATAACTACTGTGGCTTTAAACAGACAGCATGCTTGACTTAAACCTCTCTTAAATTCTCTCTCTCAAAAAAACATAAGAGTAACTAAAATGAATTGGATGGTGCTGCACCATTCTTCACGATTCTTCACAAAATGAGATTGCATAGTTGTCTGAAATGTAGCTAGCTACCTTTTTGTGCAGGAGCACTCTAGCAAACTCTGGTGTCTCACTTCTTTCAGGCTGTCTTTGCAGAGGGGACATTGCAGTGTGTGGTCTCTTACCTCTTTCAGGCTGTCTTTGCAGAGGTGACATTGCAGTGTGTGGTCTCTATCGTAACTCTTTCAGGCTGTCTTTGCAGAGGGGACATTGCAGTGTGTGGTCTCCATCTCACCTCTTTCAGGCTGTCTTTGCAGAGGGGACATTGCAGTGTGTGGTCTCCATCTTACCTCTTTCAGGCTGTCTTTGCAGAGGGGACATTGCAGTGTGTGGTCTCCATCTTACCTCTTTCAGGCTGTCTTTGCAGAGGGGACATTGCAGTGTGTGGTCTCCATCTTACCTCTTTCAGGCTGTCTTTGCAGAGGGGACATTGCAGTGTGTGGTCTCCATCTTACCTCTTTCAGGCTGTCTTTGCAGAGGGGACACAGCAGTGTGTGGTCTCTCACCTCTTTCAGGCTGTCTTTGCAGAGGGGACATTGCAGTGTGTGGTCTCCATCTTACCTCTTTCAGGCTGTCTTTGCAGAGGGGACATAGCAGTGTATGGTCCAAGCAGCGTTCAAGACAGGTCTTGCAGAAGGTGTGGCCACACGGCGTCGTCACCGGCTCATAGAACAGCCTGGAATGTTCAGAAAGTCACTACCGTAAGCTGGTGAGAGGTACAGGCCGGCGCCATTACAGTGACCGCTAGGCTCCGTGCAATAAGCTCCGTTTTGACCAGAAATGCCGCCTGGGACGGCAGATTGTTACGGCTCTAGCAGTGATTCTCAACCCGTTTAATTTCAAGGACCCCAAGTTTGACATGCATTAGGCCTCGGACCCCGCATTTAATGGCATTTCTATCACTGGGACCCCAAATCACTGTTAATTTACAGACTCATAAAGGTCCATTTGGTTCCAAACTAGTGAGTGAGTGAGTGAGTGAGTGAGTGAGTGCGTGAGTGCGTGAGTGCGTGAGTGAGTGAGTGAGTGAGTGAGTGAGTGAGTGAGTGAGTGAGTGAGTGAGTGAGTGAGTGAGTGCGTGCGTGCGTGAGTGAGTGAGTGAGTGAGTGAGTGAGTGAGTGAGTGAGTGAGTGCGTTCGTACCTCATGCAGAGGGAGCACTCCAAATCATTGGCATCCAACAGGTCCTGGGGAACTGCTCGACAAGCTCTGGCTGCTGCAGCGGGTTGGCAGGAGACACCAGCTACCCCACAGGTCACACAGGGAGGGAGGTGAGAGAGGGTGAAGGTGCAGAAAGTTTAACATCGCAGCCAGACGCAAGCAGAAGCTTTCAGGGTTTTGTTACGGATAGCTCTATCCTTTGCTACGTTTGTTTGTTTAGGTTTGAGAACCAGCAGGTGGCTTATACCGGAAGTAGGGATGTCCCGATACACTTTTTTTGTTCCCGATCCGATCCCGATACCACCATTTGTGTATATATATATCTCTCTCGTGTTGTGTTTATAGCAGACTCCTCACTCAAATGTGCACTTGCAGTTTGGGCAAACTCCACATGCCCCAAAAATCTATTTACCTGCCATACAGTGTCAACCCCTTAGCTGTGTCGGATCGGTGGTTAGACAGGCATATTCGCCGATACCGATATGACCAAATAAGGGCCGATACCAATACTTTACCGATACAGTATCGGCACATCTCTAACCGGTAGCGTGTCATGGCCGAAGACTTACCTCCTTGCTTTTTTTTGCTGCCTCCGCTGTTCACGACACAGGGTCCCGCGTCCGACACCGACAGCTTCCTCTTCAGCAGACTCCCCTTCTCCTGATCCCCGAGCTGAGGGGCGGAGCACACTCTCTTTAGCCCCTCCTCCCCACAGCTGAAGCCACCGTGGGTTCGTAGCGAATGAGCTCGGCCTCCCGCCGGACGCTCCAGGCTCTCGGACCGCCTGGATCTCTGGGGGAAAACAAAGAGAGACAGAGGAGAAAGAAAGATTGTTGATTCTCACACCACATTATAATAAGCACAAGGTATAGAGCGTCGCAGACCCGCCCCCTTTCAGAACGGCGAGTGGCCCAGGAAATGAATCCCAATGCATTTTTCCCAAAGGCATTTCAAAACGTATTTATTTAAAGACCTTTTAAGCGTCGTACGAAGCCAACTCTTGTCGTGACAAATCATGACAACACACACAATTTTTCGGGCAAACAAAGAATTAGAAAGTAGAAAAGAACGGCAGGTTACAACACTTTCTTTGTTGTTTTTCTTCTTTGTAATTATTTGTTTGGTCCAGCTACTATTCATTGATTCACTGGTACACCAAAATAACAATCCATTTGAAAATAAATATCACTGTTCTCAGGTCGAATATTGATATGCGATTAAAATGTGATTAATTTAGATTAATTAATTACAAAGCCTCTGATTAATTCGATTAACATTTTTAACCAAGCCCTATTTTTCATCTGGGAGCATTTTGACTGAAAAGAAACATGACCCCAAACAAATAATGTACTGCATGTATGTATTCAATACATGCAGTACATTATTTGTTTGGCTTAATTGTATTTCTATTACAATAGGAATACAGTTATTCATTTCACAATTTGAGTGGTGCTTTTTTTGTACTTTTTTTTCCCGGGACGGTATACATTTACTTCGGGACGGTTCAAATTGTATTTTGGGACGGTTCCGGGACGGTGGTGAAAAAAGTTAGTCTGGAGCCCTGGTGGTCAGGCTCAGGGTAGTGGTGTGGTGTAGTGGTGTGGTGGTACCTTGTGGTGGTCAGGCTCAGGGTAGTGGTGTGGTGTGGTGTAGTGGTGTGGTGGTACCTTGTGGTGGTCAGGCTCAGGGTAGTGGTGTGCCGAAGCAGCACGCACTTGGACTGAGCTCTGGTGCGGAGGCTGTCTCTCAGCCTGGCTGGCGTCGACCACAGGGGTTTTAGTCCGCAGGCGAGGAGAGGTGCTCTGTGCCGTTTCCCTCAGGCCAACGAAGACATTCTCCCCCGCCGCAGGCGACAGCAGGTCAAACAGTATCTGTGAAGGCCACTTTGGTTAGATGTATGTCAATGTTATTCCAGTTCGTTGGGGGAAATCCCCAAAATTGTCTTATTTACAGGTCACGGTCATCAGAGAGAAATTCGATTCAGAAAGTCAATCCTGGATTATTCAGCAAACCTTTCTAACAGCGAGAAAGTGCACTCCGATCCATGTATAAATGTCAACACCACAAGTAGAGGCAATGAATACACCATTAGTACATTTAGCAATGTTGGGGTTCTTTTCACGATTTTGTACCCCATTTTTCACCCCTGTGTCAATTATCTAATGTGATCCTGGGCTCTACACACCCTCCGCCAACCTGGGGAGAGCAACAGACTTGAACTCATGCTTCCTTCATGCTTGAGTGTCCAAGTCGCTCCTTTACACCTGACAGGGGGGGGAACACGTTATTCCAACCAGTTCCTTTCCCCTCCATCAGGCGCCCCGGCTGGCCAGGGGGAGTCAGTATAGAGACCAGGATTATGTTGTTGTGAACGAAGCACAACATTATAGTATGGTCCAAGATCTTCAGGGTTTCACTCATGTAACATTTGAACATGCACTGTTCATAATTGCCTTACAAATGGGATGGGAATTGAGAGCTTGTAGGTCTGATATTTTAGTCCAAAAGTGCCCTTTTACAGAATGTCAGCCGCTGCGTGCGTCTGTAACACTCTCTGCACGTCCCTGAAATGTGCACTGCATACTGTATTATATATAACATACTTCAATCATTTTAGAAATTATAAAGACCCGTTCTAATACGTATATGAACTGGAAATGATGTTCAGTGTGAGTAATGCCATATAATAGATCACATTGATTGGGAGGGAATCGTTAACGGATAATTTTGGGATGTTGGGTTGAACTTGGGCACAACATTTATGTTATTATATAAGATTAGATAGATAGATAGATAGATAGATAGATAGATAGATAGATAGATAGATATCTGTCATTAACTGTCATTGCACCAGTATGTATTCATCATTTCATTTTACCGACGGCGTGGGATGGTGGTCATTGCGCCGTCGCAGTAATGTAACTTTGGGAGTGTAACCAAATGGACCCGCTCATTCCGCGTGTGGTTAAAAGTTATGTCGAGTAACGTTTCTAGCATTTTAAATGTTGCAAATAACTGTGGCATGGCTTTGTAGATTGTGGTGCTGGTAGAAAGAAGCAGGAGAGAAGTGGTAGGCGACCGTGTCGTTGTGTGGCTCTGCTGCAAAGTGCTAAGGAAGGTGTTAGGCCTCATACACACGTGACGTATCAGACAGGCGACACTTTTTTTTCCTCCTGACAGACACTTTTTTTTTTTCCTGACAGCCGACAGCTTTTCTTAAATTTAGAATAGATTAGAATAGATAACCATTGTAGTGCAGGGTGCTTAGGGGCAGCGCTGACAGCTGGTGAGGTGATTGAATGAGACGAGCCACGTGCGTGTGCCACCGTGCGCCCCGTCCCACGCTGTGTGCCTATAATTATTTACCACGGATATGCGAGCACAGACCTCTGTATTGGATTTCAGAGAGAGTCCCTGGGCCGCCAACCCTCTTAGCAGCCAACCAGAGAGCTCCACCTCCTCTCTCCGCCAGCCCAACGCCAAGCTCGCCGGCCGCCTTCCATGCTTCCCTACAACGTTCGACCCGACGTGACAGTGTACACACACCACCCACCGTTTAGGCGATAAAGTTATCAACTACATATTACATAATTGATCGCATTTTTATAGCGCTTTTCTATGCACTACGTGCCTACTACTCAAAGCGCTTTACAACAATGGCCCATTCATTCCTACATTGGGAGGTGAAGCGGCGAACAGTCAACGCCAGCGTCCTCACCTCCCACATTCACATACCAAATGGTGGCAACCACTGGAGGAAATGCGGGGTTCAGTGTATTGCCTTAGGACACTTCGACATGTGGACAGGAGGAGCCGGGATTCGAGCCGCCGACCCACTGATCATCGGACGACCTGCTCTACCTCCTGAGCCAGTGGCTCAGGCAACAAAAAAACACGGAGAAGCAGCTTTCTGCTTTTCTTTTCTTTTTCTTTTGCATTTCATGTCATGAAAGGTGCTACACAAATAAAGTTTATTATTATTAGTATTATTACTTATCACCTGAAATGAGCCTTTAACTAGGCATACCATATTCTGAATAACCAAAAAGAGGACACATGCGCGCGTGCATGTGCGCGTGCACGTGCACATGCATGTCGTGCATGTGTCGTGCGTGCGCGGTTCTGTTTGAATTAAATTCATTTGTCAAAATAGTTTGGCTCCTAAATTTGATCAAATATGCTCTATATTAGTCATGTATTTAAAGCAGTGGCTCTCAAAGGTGTGATCCAGGGACCCTCATGGTTCCTTGAGGGGGTTCCAAATGGACCCATTATAGGTCTGTAACTCTGAGAGTGTAACACATGGACCCAAATTGACCCTTACAGGTCTGTAACTCTGAGAGTGTACAAATGGAACCAAATCATGGACCCTTACAGGTCTGTAACTCTGAGAGTGTACTAGTACAAATGGAACCAAATGGACCCTTTTATAACTTTTAACTCTGATACTGTAGGCCTACAAATGGAATAAAATGGGACTCTTATGGGTCCATTTGGTTTTACTCTCAGAGTTATGGGGGTCCTTGAAATTAAAAAGTTTAAGAACCTGTATGCAATGGCTTATCTCTTGTAAAAAGAGAGACCAGCCTATTCTCCAAACCATTATCTTATGCTTTGCTAGTAGGTTGTACAAAATAATATTGGGTCAATTTAATTTGCAGGACTCACCTCGCGCACAGCTGCCTTGTCTGTGTTGTTGACATGACATGGGCTTGCAGGACATAACTTTTATTTGTGACAGACACATAGTTCCTTTGCAGACAATACAATCTGCTTCTCATTGGTCAGTCACAAAGCTAAGAAAACAGTAGCCTATACCTTTTCTGCATGTCAATGATGATGAGATAGTTCTTTGGCATTTCAAGCTTTCCTCACGAGAGCACAACAGTCTATCTGCAGCCTGCGGTCGGGACAAGTGCTGTCAGCGCGCAGCACATGCAGACTAGAGTTATGAATAATACACATTCCGGGGTTCGGGCTGGAAGTCCACCTCTCACAGTGTTTTTCCACTACGAACCATTGAACGTGCATTCTAATACACATTGGTCTGAATGGTCTGTGAGCGTAGCGATACACAGGGCTCGTTCGGAAATAACGCACTGAGCGCACTGTGCAATGCAATTATGCAAACTAATGGGCGAGTGCGCTCCGGTGCGGTATTTCCGAACGTGCCCATATACAGGCGATACGTGTAAAACCCCGGACATTTGAAGGAATTTATAAACCCCCCCCGGACTGCCCGGACAGCCCCCCAAAAGAGGACTTGTCCGGGCAAAAGAGGACGTATGGTAAGCCTACTTTAACCCTCTATGCTTAGTTGACTGGGGTTGGCTCTGTACTTGGTAAGGTCTCCCCCCCCCCCTCCCTCAAACTTTTGCTGAAAATAGCCTATCTACAAGCTAACAATGTGGTATCTGCTATTTTCAACGACCCGTAAGGGTCCATTTGGTTTCATTTTACGCTCTCAAGAGTTAAAGATATATAAGGGTCCATTTGGTTACAAACTCTCCATCATTTAGCTGGGGACCACCTGGAACCCCCCCAAGGACCACTGGTTGAGAACCACTGACGTAGTTCCAGTCCATTTCCTCACCGTTTCAACGTGTCGTCTAGCGTGAGGGAAGTCCTCGTCTACAGCCAGACAGTGAAGGAAGACCTGCAGAGACTCATCCACCTGGCCCATCGTCTGGAGAATGATGGCCTTCTGATAGAAACCCTGACAGACAATGCATACAGAAATAATGATAGCTTTCTGATAGGAACCCTGACAGACAATACATACAGAAATAATGATAGCTTTATTCTGATAGAAACCCTGACAGACAATACATACAGAAATAATGATAGCTTTCTGATAGAAACCCTGACAGACAATGCATACAGAAATAATGATAGCTTTATTCTGATAGAAACCCTGACAGACAATACATACAGAAATAATGATAGCTTTCTGATAGAAACCCTGACAGACAATACATACAGAAATAATGATAGCTTTATTCTGATAGAAACCCTGACAGACAATACATACAGAAAGACTTTTTTTGACCTGACACCAGATTCTACAAAATGTCTTCTAAATCATGACACTTTTCTGAAAAACCTATGTTTCCATGTCAGTGGTTCTCAACCTTTTTCATGTCAAGGACCCCCAAAAACTTATATCTAATTGGCCGCCGACTGAAAATTATGTTGTTCCAGGGAGCCTCCAGAAGCAAAGATTTGAGTTAAAAACGTTCGCTCTGAAAGAATATATATTCAAAGATGTGGGCGACATTTTCACGACTTTTCAAATATAGCAGATCTGCTCTTTTTCAATAGCTAAAGTATAACATAATGCTTAAAACACCAAAGGGGGTTCCCGCCCTGAATGGGATAAACTGGGAGGGGCGCTAGTCTTAAACAAACATTAAATTCCCATTGACAATAAATGGAGAATATTTCGTCCTAGTGTCTGAGCAAATAGGCAGTGTCTATTATGTTTTTATTTTGGTCATTGTGCATTTAAAACAGTTCTACATCATATGATATAGTGCATATTTTGATTGCTTTCAAGCATATTTTCAACTCAACTCAATATATTTAAATAAAACATATGTTGGCATGGGCTTGGCTGTTCCCGACTTCCTTCCTTCCTCAGAATAGCTCAATGAACAGGTCAGGTACGGTTCATCTGCCCCAGGCTGTTAAGCCAACACCTGCATTTAGAGTCAAGCTGAATCCCTTGGAGAGGATCAGACAGAAAGCCATGGCTGATCTGAAACACTTCTCCCTACAGGGGACAAACAGAGTGGCATGGCGACCAGTGGCGTATCTACAATAGTCCAGAAAACACAACTGAGAAAAAAAGAGAGGACAAACAACAAATGCATGCCTTTCAGCCTTTGTAGCCTACTGGTTGTAGCCTACTGGCTACTGATGCCGACGCACTGCCACTCCCGATTACGTAGCTTCCGCGTGCGGTTAGGGTTAGTATTGCGGGCGAGTCGGAATTGCGGTGCGTCTGAATAGCGGCCTTTCGGAATGCCAGTATGAAACCTTCTCTACAACTGGCTTGTGCAATTGTTTGTTACTAATATTAAATGGGGGTTGTTACCGTGTCAAACATTGCTGAAACTTGAAAACATACAATATGGAGATTATTCAAAGTATATATACCCATGACAAATCTCAACTCCACCACTACGAAGTCATCACATCTAGGCTAGCCTACACACTACAGTTGGATGCTACATTTAGGCCTGTGTTTCCATTTCCTGAAACTAGCGGCGATAATGTTAATCTTTACACTGACAGCATACAGTATGTAGGCCTGATCCAGACTGTTCTAAGTTGTACCGTTCTCCTGCTAAAAAGGTAGAGGAATAAAAAAATGCTCATTGTTATGTTCGCTCACGTCAACAATTGGACCACCAAAGAATCACGGCAGAATTTCCTTACAACCTTGTTATGCAACATGCAAATTCTCACAAGTGCAATCGTATGATCAAATCCTTGCACATAAAACCATGAGAGGCAATGAGATGGAATGGCTCTGTTCCTGACTATACTCTCTATTCTCAGGGACGTCGCTGACGATTCGGTTGCCCTACTCACATTTGACCAATTCAAATTCTAATGTCTGTGACATTTAAGCTCTGTTTCTGCTTCGGGGCATCGATGCCATGCCACCACAGTGCATGTGTTTGCTCCAGTGACCTACCTCTGCAGACTGTCTAGACGACAGATAAACATCGGTGTCCTCCAGAGCCAGACGGTACTGTTTCAGAGCCGCGTACGCTTCTGCCCGAGATAACCGTGCCACCACCGCCGCAGGCCCTGGCCCTGCTGGGAGGTCAGAGGAAGAGATGCAAACAGTTAGACTTTTTATTCAAGAGAGTTTTATTACAGTGGTTCTCAAACATTTTTCATGTCAAGATCTCCCAAATTGATTTGTGTTAAATTCGTAATTCTCTCAAGAAAAGACAGAAACAATAAAAACACATTCACATAGCAGATGTACAAACTCGCAGCACAGCATTATTATGAATGGGTGTTATTTTAATTAAATGCTTTTGGGATAATATAAAAAGTAAACATTTAGAATATTGTGCTTTGTTACTTTCAGATAATATATCAGTTGCCAGAGAAAATCAAGTATCTTTGTGCTTGCAATTATTAATGAGGGTGAAATCCACACCCATGATTTAACCTTTTTTTTTTTTTTTTAAGATATTTTTTTGCGGCTTACGCCTTTTATTGATTTTTGAAGGGACAGACAGTAGGCTGACAGGAAACGGGAGAGAGATGGGGGGATGACATGCAGTAAAGGCCGTGTCGGGTCCGGGAGTCGAACCCGCGGCACACTGCGACTGGATTACCAGTCCGGTGCCCAGACCGTTACGCTACGGCCTGGGCCATGATTTAACCTTTTGATGCAATCTTTTTTTTTTTTAAGATATTTTTTTTGCGGCTTACGCCTTTTATTGATTTTTGAAGGGACAGACAGTAGGCTGACAGGAAACGGGAGAGAGATGGGGGGATGACATGCAGTAAAGGCCGTGTCGGGTCCGGGAGTCGAACCCGCGGCACACTGCGACTGGATTACCAGTCCGGTGCCCAGACCGTTACGCTACGGCCTGGGCCCTTTTGATGCAATCTTGACCGATTTAGATATATATGTGTTTTCCCAAGTAGACCGTGAGCCAGGGGGGTTTGTTTGTACCATTTGGGGGATTAATGCTCATAGTGATTTTTGTGAAGGTATACATGTCTAGAGTCAGAAAATATGTGATAGCATTGCACCAGAGGTAGCTTTATTGGTGTTATCATGCATTTTATTATACAACAATAGGCGAAAATTACATGGGTCAATATATGAAAACATACAACTTAACCCCCTAAAATAAAATATACAAAATGTTTTTCCAATTGATTCTGGTACCTTTAGGTATGCTTGAGAACATAGTGAAAATCTAGTAAAATATATTTCCCAGAAAGGCGTCATTTTCAATATCTAATATGGCTGAGGGGCTTAAAATGGCCATATGAGCAAGGGGGGTTGGTCTGTACCACCTAGGGGACTAATGCTCAAAGTGATTTTTGTGATGGTATACATGTCTAAAGTAAAGACAAGTAAGACGCGCAAACACGAGAAGCGAACACAATTTTATAAATTGCAATAACAACAATTAGCATAAATTAGCAATTATTGAGTGTGTGGTACTGTAAAATTTGTGAAAACAGGGCCGCCACGAGAAGGCTCAGCACCACTAGCCCCCTATATATATTTATATATATGTTTCTTTTTCTTTTTCTTTTTATATAAATAATTTTTGTCTTTGTTGTTTTATACTTTTTTTTTCTTTTCTTTTTTTTTAGCTTTTTTTCATCAAGTTTTGTTTGAAATTTCTACAGTGACAACTGCAGTTTACTTTGCTGTCCATACCTTCACAGCCTAATAATCAAAATCATTGTCCAAGTCTTCAACGTCTTCATCTGAACTTTCCACACTCTCTGAGGTGGATGCCTGGTTCTCACAGTCTGCCAGTCTACACATGTCAGTACACTTGAGGCCATTTGCAACACACACACATTTTGGGAGTGAACATTTCTTTGTACAGTTACAGGCCAGTAGATCCAGGACAGCATCAGGTGCAGGCTGGCCTTCCATCCAGTGCACCACCAACTGTTCAGATTCCCCTTCTCTCTCCATCTTCCATCCTCTGCCAACAGGGCTGGGAACTTGTGGGTCCTGCTCCAAGCATCTTCTCCATATACCAGCCTGGTAGTTAGCTCGCTGTGCATGTTTTGTCAAACAGTCCTTACATGGTGGGTGTTGATGACTTTCAATTTCACCTTTTTTGGCACAGAAAAGATGATACCTGAGCTCATTGATCTTGGTGGTTGAGGCTTTTGGGACATACATGAGACATGTAAATACCTCTAGTTTGTCCATCAGTTCTGGGGAAAGGTCCCATTCCGTACCCAACTCAAAGAATGTGTCCTGTATTTCCCTGTTGCTGGTGAGAAGTTTTAGGGCACTTGTTTTCCCTTTGCCTGCAAAGGCACTTACAGTGTCACATCCAGTATATGCATGCAACCCAATGAGAGCCCTACAAACCTCCAAGCCAACAGAGGCAGCAACTTTCCTGATGTCTACAAGCCTTGTACGGGTTCTTGTGCCACATTTCTGGAACAGTGGGGCCGTAATCCTGTCACAGAATGCTAAAGACATAATGAAAACATCAGTGTCTTCTGAGCAGATGACTACAGACTGGTATCCCTCTCTTGTGGCATGGGCAGCATGGAGAAGTAGGCGACCATCTGCTTCTTCTTGTTGACATTGAAGAGCAGACACCTCCTCACTGTCTTGGGACGTAAATAAGTGTCATTCACAGTTGCATAAAGAATCTTTCCCTGTAGCTTTGATCTATATTCTGCATTCCTCCATGCACAATGAATTTAATGAGACTGGTTTTGTTGCTGACTTTGGTCAAGAAGCTCCTCCACTGCCTCACCATCTGTGTGCTGGTGATACTTTGCAACTCATGGCCTGTCTGTTCACCCCGTTGAGATCTCTCACTGTTTTTGATGGAATTATCCTTGTATGTGTCGAACCCCAAATCAATTCTGTTACTCTGACTGCCTTCCCTGAGGGCCATGCTCAGTATTGTTGTGGCGACATCTTTGAAAGTAACTTGATCACCTTTCACTCTTTGGACCAAGTTCATACCATCAACCACTGTAGCAGAGTTTGCTGGGAGTTGCTCGGCCACGGCTACATTTTTCTGCAAGGTGGTGGCCAAAGTAGCTTTATTTGTCTTTCTCAGTAATCCATCTGGTGTGGACAGGGCCCAAGGCAATGGTCCAAGGGGATGAGAAAGAATATGCTCCATGTGTAGACTGCGCCCTTGTGCCATCACTATGATGCGTCCAAACAAAGATCTGTCTGCTTTCAGTATGATCGCCCTCCCACTTGATTTCACTTCTCTCTTCTTACACATGTCACTGAATGTTTTCAGCTTGTTGGTTTTCAGTGGGTCATGGAATTTCTTTTCTGGTGGGTCTTCCTCTAGTCTCTCTCTTTCTTAAAAGTTGCATAGCATTTTTCACCGATCTCACATGCCTTCATCAGATCAGATGCTATTTCCCTTGGTGCTGCCTTTGCCGTAGATATATTAATGAGGTCCCGCTTCTCTGCAAATGGGTTGACCCATCCATGTATGAGGCTAACCATGCTGAAACTGCTTCCTCGTCTTTCTGGATTCATGAGCGCTGTAAGTCTGTGTGACAAAGCTGAGATTTGTTGCCTTGCACCATTTCCCTTAACTGTCCCAGGAATGAACTGCGGTGCTCAGCTGTTATGTAGTAACGCTGGACAGCTCCAGCATTCAGGCTGAACCGTGAAGTGCCTCCTGGAGTCTGTGTGTCTTTGTTAATTGTGACTTCAGTAGCCTGGTCCACAGGAATCCGCCCAAAGGGGTTGTTGCTAGACAGCTGCACTGAGAACTGCCCTGTCTTGAAGGCCTCATACACGGAAGGATTCTTCTCGGGGAGGTTTGTCATCTGAGCAAAGTAGGGGGACAGGTACCTGGCATAATTCAGCCTATCATAGGCAAAGCACCATGGGATCATGTTCCTTATAGCATGGAGGTGCAACTCCCAGTCTCCTTCACGTGATGCACGCAGAAGTCACAGTGACATTTAGTACGGTAAAAATACTGCAGATGCATTACTTACACTATAGCCTAGTTCTATCACTAGTCTGTCACTGCCTGTCATAGACATTATTGCTGAAGATGCTATTTTTAACAACTTTTTTGTAAAATATATAGTATGGGCTATATCCTCACCATTTTTTAAAGAAAGGGGGTCAATAACCAGATAGAAACATGAATTTGAAGTAGAATGCTTCATTCAGATTTTGAAAACTGTCTTTTAGCATGGGATTATAAATGGAGTGATAACACACAGAAAGCTACCACCAGTGCAATGCTATCAAATTTTTTCTAGCACTAGGGGTGTATACCTTCCCAAAAATCACTATGAGAATTAATCCCCCCTTCGGTACAAATGACCCCAAAAATGGGGTCCTGGCTCACGGTCTAAAGGTCATGCATTTAATAAGACAAATGAATGATACAAACAACCTAAAACCCTTGTTTTGCAGTTGCTGTGGTTATCTGCAACACTAGAGATAAAACATTGTCACTGTCGGCATAACTCTCCCAATCTTGTCAGACTATTTGCTTAAATCAATATTATTGCAAAGGCTTTCTTACAGTACGTGCCATGTTAGCATTCTGTCACTACAAGTATGGATTACTGCAGTCAAGGTCATGATATCCATTGTAGCTACTGTATGTGTGTGTTCTCACCCAACAATTAATTCCTAAGACGTGGTGGTGTCAGATATTGTCCTCTAGTTTAATATCCATTTGAAAGTTCTGACAGAAAACGTGCGTTTGGTAAAATATCTCCACCTTTCCACGAGCTGCACACGGCCGACATTCTCTCCGGGCGAGGGGCCCGGAATGAGTGCAGGACACTGAACATATCAAAACTTTCTTTGGGAAGCACAAATGTATGGGGCACACAAGTTTGTGCTTCCCAAACATCCGACTGTTCCCAATTGAACGCGATTCAGAGAGACCACCACCAGACCGCTGCTGCTGGGACGGACCAGGGCGGGCTGGGGAGTCCAGGAGTCATTTCAGGTCTGGCCTCGTCGCTGACAGAGAATGTCGTCCCTGTGAATCTCGGTAAAAAGTGGGGATATTATACTAATTCTGCCAGAACTCTCAAATGGATATTAAACTAGAAGGGCAATATCTGACACCAAGTCTTAGGAATTAATTATTGGGCGAGTACACACACACATCGCTACAAGTTTAAATGCCCACAAGTAGGGATGTCTCGATTTATTTTTTGCTCCCGATCCGATCATTTGATTTTGAGTATCTGCTCAATTTTTCCTGATTTACATTTTTAAAGAACACTTACCGGTAGTCACATATCACAATATCCAAAACTAATTTCTAATATCATGATATGAATAATGAATATAATATTGATACTAAGGATGTTACGATCCTAATGCGATCATTTGAAAATGACATGATCGGCCACCGATTTCTACTTCTCCGACAGTACGTGTGGGGGAACTGTGTGCAACAAGAAGAGATAATGAGACTTTCAAATGCGTTGTGTACATTATAAATAAAGTAATCTAAAACAGAAAGACCCTCTACCCTCTAGTGAAATATATACAGAGAAGTCAGTGTCACACCTGCTTTTCCAACCTTATAACTATCTTATAACTATGGTATAACTCTGTGGTTTTCAACCGTTTTATATCAAGGCTCATCATGTATTCAGTATTTGAGCCCCGGACCACCATTTGATGACATTTAGCCTCTCAGACCCAAAACTAAAGAATATGTTGTTGAATAAGATTTTGTCTACAATTCCATGCTTTTTTGGCGCATTTTGATCAACGGCTGAATGCAGCCCTGATGAGGACCAGTATAGGTCGAAACATGTTGGTTTAATAAAGTTTTCCCCCTTTTTAACTATTAAAGGAGAATTCCATACTAAAAGGCTTTCTTACCTTTCTTTGTAGTTGTTACGTCCCCATCAAAGAGGTCCAGGTGTTATTTTGTGCAAAAGCTCCTTATTTGCTATTTCCCCTACCATAAGCCCTAAATGAATTGCATTGAATTGAATGGGATGTATGGGGTGTTGTGCTAATTTGCTTATTTCCATCTAAATAAGTAGTAAAGTGTGCCGCTTGGGTTATTATTTACATTATGAAGAGAGGATATATACAAAAGAAATATAATTTTGAGCGATGGAAATAAGCGAATTAGCACAACACCCCATACATCCCATTCAATTAATTTAGGGCTTATGGTAGGGGAAATAGCCAATAAGGAGCTTTTGCACAAAATAACACCTGGACCTCTTTGATGGGGACGTAACAACTACAAAGAAAGGTAAGAAAGCCATTTAGTATGGAATTCTCCTTTAAGGGTGCTCGAACTCCGCCTTTTTTCTATAGATGTTTTATCGCGATTGATCCCAGGAGAACCTTTTTACTATATTTATTCATATATTATATATACCTGCTCGTCTCCTGAGCACCTGGTTGCTTGCTTCCTTGCCTCTGCCTTATAACTGGTTTATTCTGGAAAGATTAATCTGATGCACTGCCTGCATGCCAGGCTGTTACAAAACAAGCCAGTTTGCATGCATGATGCATCATGTGGTGTAGTGTAATCAGACCAGGACAATTCCTACACAATTGACTTTGACCCCCCCCCCCCCCCCCCCATGCCTTCGGCCTGGTGGAGACAACAACAGTTCACGGTGCACAGAATAATGCAAAATACTTATAATGAAACCCGCGGCCTGACCCCTATTAAATAAAAAGTTACAAAAGCTTTCCCTGTATGTAACCTGTCAAGACCAGCCTTATGCAATGTGCATGTATACTGCGCATGTCACGCTCCTGTTTCATAATATGTTCGCACGTCGGCGGTTACATGACTGACTGAAAACCAAGATGGAGCTGTACTAGTGAGTGTGAGATGTACAGTAGTAGCTAGTACAACTCAACATAATGTTGGCCTGCAGTAGAACTGTGGAATGTGAATACTAGTCATAAAAAAAAAGCTGAACAAAAATAACAGATCTAGCTTGTTGTTTTTGTAGATCTGTTCGTTTTGAGAAGCGACACCACACACCACCACCATGATGGTGCTCTAACTCAGTGGTTCCCAAAGTGGGGTCCGGGGACCCCCAGGGGCAGGCGTCCTTGAGGGGGTTCCAGGGGGTCCCCAGCTAGATGATAACTAGGAACAAAATGGACCCTTATGGGTCTGTAACTCAGAGAGTGTACATTTGTAAGAACATTGCTTTTACAATATAAATTGAGGTCCTCAGCCCGGTTGAGAATCACTGCTAGAGCCGTAGAAATCTCTTCTTATGGAGGTCCCTGGAATATCTTTTTAAATGGGGGGGTCCGCGGGGCTAATGAGTGTCAATTTGGGGGTCCCTGACATAAAAAGGTTTGGGAACCAACCACTGCTCCTCTAACTCACTCTACTTACCAGATGCTATAATGCGGGATGCCAACGACACAGCCTCTTCCAGGTGTTTCCTTCTAGACAACTCCTCTATTTCGCTGATAACTTTGCACGCGTCCGTCTCGCCGGGGAACCATTTCTCCAGCAGTCCACACACGACCACGTTGACCCTGGATGATGACGATGATGATGATGACGTCTCCTCGCTGCACACCTTGCACCGGCTGGACACCATCCTCCGCTCCAAGCACCGTCTGCAGTAGGAATGTCCGCACGCAACGGTCACCGGCTGGGCCAGAAAGCGATGACAACTCGGACAGTCAAACATATCATCATCATCATCATCATCATCATCAACATCATGGTCCAGTCTGGAGGAGGAGGAGAGAGCGTGGCGAGGAGAAGGAGGAAAGTTGCTCTGGGGGAGAGGGAAGTCTGGAACACTCTGGTGGAGCTGTTGCCCCCGCGACCTGACTACGGATAAGCGGTTGACGATGGAAGTTGGAGGAGGAGGAGGAAGATGCTTTGTCTTGAAGTTGTGCAGAATGCAGTCCACTAAGGTGCTCAGGTGTTCGGGGCGAACGGAATTATTGCCGCACTTTAAACGCATGGCCGCGGTGAAACAGTCCACGGCTTCTCGGAGGCGGTTGACCGAGGCGAGCGCGTCCGCCTTCTGGAGTATGAGTCTATGGTGGTCCGCCGCTCTCTGAATCTCTGAATCGCGATCAATAAAAAATCCAACTATTTTATCCGCTTGGTCCTTCTTCTTCGGTTCGGGTCTTTGTTGTTGTTGTAAAGACATGATGGATAAACTATCTCTGAGCTTCACTTTCTGCCCAGACTGGCAGACATTGTGTAGAGATGATGTTGCTTATTTATTCCCCCAGCAGGCAGCGGTACGTAGTGAAACTGTCTTACTGTACTACTATAGGATTTATTTAACATCAACAGAACATCCAGGATTCCAATCCTTTCATTACATAAAAAATAATAATAATGGCGTCACGTCACGTGAACAGCCGGCGCCGCGCTCTGATTGGACAACACGTGTCGATTACAAAACCTTTGTGGTGGAAAGTTTCATAACTGTTACTGTAGGTAGTAGTACAGTACGGAAACGACGTAGTTCCAATCCACATGGATGGAGACATGACAGTATAAAACAAGGAAAGGTTAGATACGTAACTAACGTTCCAGGCACAAAGTCTGTAGCCTAAAGTTTGATGGAATGCAAAAAAACAGAAGAAGAAAAGTGTGATGTAATGCATGTCTTGCATGATTCAAGTGAAGTGAGACCTTAGAGTATATATATGAGTGAGACACAGACTGCAGAGATCAGAAGACAGCGTGTGATCTAATTATTTTTAGATAATTATTTTAGTACTCACGTAGCCTACACTCTTTAAAAAAAAAATACCATAGCATTTTAAGGGACAACGAGGAACGATTGTGAGGAGGATCAAAATAAAAACAAATCTACAACAATTGTCATGCACCATGGTTCATAGACCATGGTTTGGTGCATCATGAGTGATGACATCAAACTAACCTCAGTATAATCAGTTCACCTTGTAATGGATGCACTATTTTCAACACCATGAAGGGACATTGCCATCTAGTGACCAAAACGGAATCAGGCAAGATTCTGCAATAATATTGCAGAATGGTTGCAGCTCTGCATATGGGCCATGGGGACCTGGAAAACCCATAAGATCATAAAGCAGGGCTTGACAATAAGGCTTGTCCGGTTGTCCAGGACAAAAGTAATACATCTTTCCATCTTTTCCAGTGCATTAAAATGTTCCTTGTCCGTTGGACAAGTGACTCTTGATTTCACTTTTTCTGTGACACTCATAGCAGCCAACAATATTGTCTGGCACTATTGTGTGGCTTTCCTAATAGCCTACTCACAATCCTATTATTGTTAATAGCCGAGCGCTAGAATGTCTGTCACTAAAAACAATTAATGCATTCCGATCAGTGGTCGCCTAGATACATCTTTATTTGTCATTGCAACGTGTACAACGAAATTACTATACACAGTTAAACGGTTTTAAAACCATAATAGGGCTGGGCATCTATAGCCTAAGTCCATATAGGCAAATGCCTTGCCAACACTGTCAAATTGTCAAAGTGATTATCAAATTGAAGCTGATTAATTGGTACAATTGTCAATTCATTTTATGTTGTCAAACTGTAAGACAAATTATTATGTCAGTGTCCAAACATAAATCATTGTGGTTTGTTTATTAGCAGAGTTAAACCTAGCGGTATTCTTCAGGCCACATATTTAAAGACCACAAGTCCACAAGATGGTCACATATTGTGGAATTCACAGTTATTGGAGTTATTATGAACTATAATAACAATCATTTAAGATTGCTATCGAAGAATTACACAAGCAGGCCTCACGTGCCATGTACTCCCTCCTTAGTAAATGTAGATCTTTTGATTTACCAGTAAATGTTGCATTGGATCTTTTCGACAAATTGGTCTCACCAGTCATGCTGTACACATGTGAAATCTGGGGGTTTGAAAAACTAGAAAAACTAGAAAAATTACATCTTAAATTTCTCAAGTATATCCTAAAAGTTAAAACAACTACCTGTAGTAATATGGTGTATGGTGAGCTGGGGAGGTACCCAATTTGTATCGCTGTTAAAAAGAGACTTATCGGGTACTGGGCCCGGTTGATCGAAGGAAAAGAGAGTAAACTGAGTCGAATAATGTACGACTGTATGCTTAACCTGTTCAACACAGGTGCCCATGTGTCACCTTGGGTTGCACAGGTGAAGAAAATACTGGATGACTGTGGTATGTCTTACATTTGGTTGGCCCAGAAATTTAATAACATTGACTGGTTGAAGCGAACTGTCGAACAAAGGTTGAAAGACCAGTTTCTGCAAAAGTGGCAAAGTGAACTCAATAGTATGACATCATGTGACATAGATGTTGAATACAAACAAGAGTTCAAACTAGAAGAATACCTTCCATGTGAAAACCGTAAGTATAGACAGGCTATTTGCAACCTTAGGCTAAACAACACAAGAATCCCAAAGGTCATCGGTAGATATAAAGGATTGAACAGAAGTCAGAGGATTTGTAACCTATGTAATGAAGCCAGAATTGGAGATGAGTATCATGTTTTGTTGGAATGTAAGAATACTGGCATTATGAATTTCAGGCAAAAATACCTGCCACTTTATTTTTTAACCCACCCCAGAAGAAAAAAAATGAAATCTTGTTTGAAATGACCAAATCTGCCTACTTCTGAACTGTCCACAGCCCACAGAATGGTGGCATCATACAATTATGAGATTGTGAGGAGGACCAATTAATTACTTTAATTTGTAGATGGAACATAAGTAGTCCTTTAAAGAGCTGGAGTAACAGGCTGTTACTCTTTAAATGACTACTTCAGCTGAACAGGCTGTTACTCTTTAAATGACTACTTCAGCTGAACAAACACGCTATAGCCTTTTTAATAGTAGCCTAGTAGGCTATACCAGCGGTGTCCAAACTTTTTTCAAAGGGAAAATATGAAAACACCCAAGGGCCAACTACATTGCCAAATATAAGCAGACGTGCAAGGTAAAAATAAATGAAATAAAATTGCCTTTCTTTGACCCCTTCAGAATGAGACAACAAGGAATCCTGACAAATTATAGTGGGAAATGCCCAGGTGAATACAAAACTTCAATGTAAAAGTGTCCCATGCTGTTGGGCGAGCTGTTCATAATACAATTCAGGTATGACGCCACGGGCCACAGAATACACTCTTCCCCAAACTGCATTTGGACCACTGGCCACACTTTGGACACCCCTGCTATCAGAATATAGAGGTTTAAAAAAAAGAATACCAGAGTACATTTTCTAGTAAGATATCTTTGGAGGAACATCAGAGAAGATTCATTGTTGCTGAGATTGGTGGGTGTTGTAAGGGCATCTCGTTACCACTAGATAGCAGGGTTGAGCTGCAAAAATGTAGTTTTCGTCAGGCAAGTTCAAAACTCACTCTTCCTGTGTCCTGAATGCCTAGTAGTGCCTACTAACTAGACCAGTGGTTTTAAACCAGTGGTCCGGGGACCACCAGTGGGCATTGAGGGGGTTCCAGGTGGTCCCCAGCTAAATGCTGGAGACAGGGCCGGATTTAACATAATGGGCACGTGCACAGGGGCCCTTGGGCCAGTCCATTTGGTTTAATATTACGCTCTCAAGCGTTACGTTATTGTTAAACATCTGCATTACTTCATTAACAAGAAAGTCTACATAGAGATAGATACAAAATAGGGTTGAAAACCGTACTGCTCTACCACCGTGTGTGTGTGTGTGTGTGTGTGTGTGTGTGTGTGTGTGTGTGTGTGTGTGTGTGTGTGTGTGTGTGTGTGTGTGTGTGTGTGTGTGTGTGTGTGTGTGTGTGTTCTTCAGTGAGTGTGAATGTACTGCACGTGCGTGAGGCAAATTCTGTCGCTTTGTGGAAAATTGCACAGATCGGTTCAGTTCTGCCATGGATTATGACTCTGGCCATTGGCATTCCTGGAATAAATGGAGATATCCATGAGGAATGATATGATATCACATAAACTGTCTGAACATTGTGTGACCAAAAAAATAATTCTGCCCATGTTGACACTTGTAATACCACGCTATCATGATGACATACCATTTCTGTTGCCACAACAATACCGTGAGTGATCCATCAAGGCCCGGGCATTCCATTCCACATGGCACTACGTGACCGATAGGGTCCTCACAGCTATTTGGCACGCCTGTGGGATTTCTAGTGGCCAAACTCGACTGTTCACTAACCATGTTGACGCTGAAACCAAAGGTCGAAGAAGCGGCGCTTTACTGTAGCTGTATACACTGTGATGGGACTAAAAATACATAGTGAGCCACAGGAAGTAAACTAAGGATTAACTAGGCCTTTGCTGTGCATGTCAGTGCTGTTGAGGTGTCCCTGAATCATCACTCAGTCTGTCTATAAACAGCTTTGTGTGGAATGCTGGTGGTCAAAGCAGGAATGAATGGGTAAATGGTGTATTTATATATTGTAGCAACTTTATCCAAGGCGCTTTACATAGATTGTGCATTACATTCACACACAGATGCCGGAGGAAACCATGCAAGACACCAACCAGCACATCAGGAGCAATTAGGGGTTCAGAGTCTTGCTTAAGGACACTTCAACACTAACTCTGGGGGAGCCCGGGTTCGAACTGGGAACCTTGGGGTTCCCCTCCGGTCACTCAACCCCGGAGCCACTGCCGTACCAATGAGTACATGTATGGTCAACATCAAAGTCAAAGTCAAAGTCGTACAATTTGTCACACACGATACCGCAGTGAAATTTGTTCTCCGCATTTGACCAATCTCTTGGAGCGGTGAGCCGCAGCCAAGGAGCAGTGAGCTGCAGCCAAGGAGCAGTGAGCTGCAGCCATGCCGCGCTCGGGAATCATTTGATTAGTTGATTTGACCCCCCAATCCAACCCTTTGATGCTGAGTGCCAAGTAGGGAGGCATTGGGTCCCATTTTTACAGACTTTGGTATGACCCGGCCAGGGATCTAACCCCGACCTCCCAGTTTCAGGACGGACACTCTAACCACAAGGCCACTGTCTGGTCAACATTGAGACTATAACTCTGTTGATATTTTTTGGGGGGGTTGGTTGGGACCAACCAATTATAAAATGGGAATGGGAAGTCCCGTGTTAAGACCGGGACCGGAAGAACACAAGTGACACAACACAAGTGAACACACACGCATGCACGTACGCAGGCGTGCACGCAGGCGCTCGCACACACACACGCACACACGCAGGCACACACGCAGGCAGGCAGGCAGGCAGGCAGGCAGGCAGGCAGGCAGGCAGGCAGGCACGCACACACACACACACACACACACACACACACACACAGCTCTGTAGCGAACCTCTTTTCATCCATTTATCAATGTGGGAAACCTCCTCTGCTTGCTTCTCAAAGAAGGCCACAGGAATGCTGACTGTGGGTCAGTCTTATCTGGACCCTGCAACAACGTCCCAGAGATGGTCGGGTTCCCAGCAGCACAAACACTTACGCACACATACTCTGTCTTTGTAAAAACTATACCAGTGTACGAATGCATGCACGTGTCCACACATCCACGCACGCATGCGTGATTGCGTGCAGGGATGTGTGGA